>NW_003302554.1:662338-829535 GCF_000004255.2 Arabidopsis lyrata subsp. lyrata
AACCCATTTTTTTAAAATTTATTAATTAATTATTTACCCGTTTTATTTATTTTATTAATTAACTAACCTAATCGTTTTATTTTATTTTTCTCTGAAAACAATTTAAATTACGATCGTTGATTTATGAAGTCACTCACAAGTTTTTATTTCACTCATAAATTTCCATTATTTTAACCAACACAAAAAATACTCTCTTTTACAGTAACAGTTTACAGATAAGATTAGTTACATGCTTTAACAAAAAAAAAAAAGATTAGTTACATGATCCCAAATATTTCGATTTAATACTTTGATGGTTTTTATTTGATTTGCAAATAGCTTCATGTACATAAAATTTGAATTCTATATTTATGCGTAATTATTCAATTTGAGTTACTACTACATCTACGAGCCACAGTTTTTTTTTTCCCAATACTTTGCCGTCGAAACTTGGAATTTGAAAACTTTATTTTTTGTCAACACGGCAATAAATTTATCTAATTTGGAACATCTCACATCATCATCATCATCATCGATATCTGTAATAAAAATAGTATTTAAAGATTCTCTCACTTTCTCCTTTTCTCTCCACTCGATTCCCGGAAAAAAAAAAAAATCAGCAAAAAAGAAGAAGAGAGAAACCATGTCTTCGCCGAGCAAGCGTAGAGAAATGGATTTGATGAAACTGTATTTTTTTTTAATTCTTATTATCGAATCGGTTTATTCTTGATTTTGAGCTCGGATTTTGTTTGGTGATTTGATTCGAAATTTTTGCTGATTGATGTGAGAGTTTAGGATGATGAGTGACTACAAGGTGGAGATGATCAATGATGGCATGCAAGAGTTCTATGTTGAATTCAACGGACCTAAAGACAGTAAGTAACTCTATTCTTCTTTGACTATAAATCATAGAGAATTGGTTCCTGGTACTGATGATGATGATCATAGGGTTTTGCATCGTTTATATTTTAGGGAAATCAGATTATTTGGTGTTTTTTCTTAGTATCAATTTTGATTATGAAGTCATTTAAAGATTTGGTTCTGCTACTGTTGCTGATAATTATATCAGGTTTTGCATCATTTTTAGTAACAAAGAATTTGTTCATTTGGTGTTTCGACTATGGACAGGTATATATGAGGGAGGTGTGTGGAAGATAAGAGTTGAACTTCCTGATGCTTATCCTTATAAATCTCCATCTGTTGGTTTCATTACCAAAATATACCACCCGAATGTCGATGAAATGTGAGTTTAGGAATCGGTGATTATGTTCCTTATCCAAATCTTGAGTGGTGCTTATTTGTTATGCTTCTTTGTTTGCGATTGTGCAGGTCGGGTTCTGTGTGTTTAGATGTTATTAACCAGACCTGGAGCCCCATGTTCGGTATGATCATAACAAATGAACAATATACAAGATAGTTTTAACTCTTGTTAGTTTTTGTTATGTTAATTGTGATATGGATTTAGTTATTCAGACCTGGTGAATGTGTTTGAGACATTTCTTCCTCAACTTCTTCTGTATCCGAATCCGTCAGATCCATTGAATGGAGAAGCAGCTGCATTGATGATGCGTGATCGTCCTACCTATGAACAGAGAGTTAAAGGTTGGATATTGAGTTGCTTTAGATTCTTGTTTTTACTCATTCACAAACCTTACATTTTCTTATCTTCTTGCGCGGTTTCAGAGTATTGCGAGAAATACGCAAAGCCAAGGGCGGATACTGAGGAAATGTCTAGTGATGATGAAATGAGTGAAGACGAATATGCCTCAGACTGTGATGATGAAGATGATGTTGCAATCGCAGGTAAACTTGATCCTTAATCCGCATTGGTCTTGGTATGAATCATGTGGCTGGCTTAATGGCTAAACCGGGGTGACAAAAAGAAGCCGGTGACTTTGTACATATGTATATGAATAATCAATGAATGTTTAAAGTTCCATCTTTAAATTGAACTCTAAAATCTCTCTCATTCTCTTGTTGTTTACTTTGTGCCTTTTTATCAAACATGTAAAATATTGAAGCTCCTTTTATCTTCATGTTATTGTGCACCTCTGATTATGTGGTTAGATTGTTTGGGTCTCATAAGCAATTTCAAAGTTTAGTTTGTTGTTAATCATGAATCTGCCTTTGAATTTTGGTTTAACAGAGTTATAGAATAAAATAATAAATTTACAGTAGTATTTATGACAGAAATGCCCTTATAGCTCAGTGGTAGAGCGTTAGTCTTGTAAACTGAAGGTCCGTAGTTCGATCCTGCGTGAGGGCACCTTTTTACCGTTTTTCCTAGTTTTGTTATTCCTTTGGGCTTCTTTAGGCTCAGATAATAAATAAACGGCCCAAAATAGCTTGCTGTCCTCCGTTTCACGTATTCAAAGACAAACACCTTGCCGTTTTTATAACTTCTCAACATATTCGCTATCTTTCAGTCGCCTTCTTCTTCCTGCTTTCTCTCGAAACCCTTACCTAAAACCCTAATCCGCCACTACCAAACAAGTTCGTCTCTTAGCCTCTCTCTCTCTCTCTGAATCACTCACGACGAATCACGATGTTGCGCAGAAACGTAAGGTTAAGAAAAGAGTATCTCTACAGGAAAAACTTGGAAGGTGACGAGCGTTTGGTCTATGAGAAGAAGCGGAAGATAAGAGAAGCCCTTCAAGGTCTAGTGATTTTTTTTCCGTACCTGTCGAAACAATCATTGATTCGATGTTTATTTTTCGTTGTTGTGATTTGGGTTTTTATGGTTTAACAGAAGGAAGGCCGATTCCTACTGAGCTCCGTAACGAGGAGGCCAGGCTTCGACAAGAAATTGATCTTGAAGACCAAAACACAGCTGGTAAGAATTCGGGAGCTAAACTTTTCCGATTGGTTTGATCAATTGATATATTGTAATTGTATGCATTTACATTAGAAGCACAGTCGTGTAACTTATGTTTTTGTTATATTGATACTGAATTAGTGTAAGCATTTTTCGGGAATTCATTTATATATTTTGGGGTTCATTGAAAGAAGACGAATTCGTTCTTATCTTTGTATTCAAAAGCTATGGTTTGAACCTGTGGTATGGGGATATAAATGGTTTGTGGCATCAGCTAATGGTTATCTTTCTAATCATGTTGTTAATAGTTCCGCGGAGTCATATCGACGATGAATATGCAAATGCTACGGAAGCAGATCCTAAGATTTTGTTGACAACGTCTAGGAATCCAAGTGCTCCCCTCATCCGATTCACAAAGGTATTGTTTAGTTTAGTTTCGGTCGTTGAAGATGCTGACATTATTGTCTGGCTTGTTTTCTTCCGGGTTTGTTTTTGGCTAGTGATTTGTGCCTTTTCTTTGATTTATCCTTTGATTGTGTAATTTCTGTAACAGGAATTGAAGTTTGTGTTTCCTAACTCTCAGAGAATAAATCGTGGTGGTCAGGTATGTGTGTTGTTCTGGCTTCTGTACTTTAACTCATTTGGAAATATCCAATCCTCTTTTTCTGTAACCTGGTTTTGTTTTACTTGGTCACTGCTTGTGGTTTCTTATTGATGTTGTTAAATTGATTGCTAATGGTATTAGCTCCCTTCAAAACATTTTGTTTCCTGGGTATAACTATTGCATGTGCATATACTTGAATCAGATCAGTGTTGAACTTATGTGCAACACCGGTCCTATCAGTGAACTGCATATCAAATCAAGCTTCATAATTTAAAAAGTAGTTGAGTCTGTCCAATTCTGCAGAATCTAGATTTCAAATCGAAGCTTGACTAATATAAACCATCATTTGGGCTGGAGTTGTATTGACACTTATATACAACACAATACCTCTCTATGTTAGTGGAACATGTAAACTATGTTGCATTCAAATCGTAATATCTAAGTTTTCCCATTGTTATTTGCAGGTCATTTCTGAGATCATTGAAACTGCCCGTTCGCATGATTTTACTGATGTTATATTGGTTCATGAGCACCGTGGTGTGCCTGATGGTCTCATTATCTCTCATCTCCCATTTGGACCAACTGCATACTTTGGATTACTTAATGTGGTAAGTAACTCATTGTAGAACTGATTTTTTTTTTCCAAAACTTTCTTCTTTTCAACTCCTAGTTTAGCCTTTTTAGTAAATCCAAAGTTCCCTCTGTTTAGGTAACAAGACATGATATCTCAGACAAGAAAGCCATTGGAAAAATGCCTGAGCAATATCCTCATCTCATTTTTAACAACTTTACTACTCAGGTATATTCGTAGAACCAATTCACTTTTTTCTTACTGCAATTTGGTTTCATTGCGTCTCATAGATTGATCGTTCTGATTTTTTCATTTCTAATGTAAACATAATTTTAAATTTGATTTCCTTTTGTTTCGTAGATGGGTCAAAGAGTTGCAAACATCTTAAAACATATCTTCCCTGCTCCAAAACTGGATGCAAGACGTATAGTTACTTTTGCTAATCAATCTGATTATATTTCATTCAGGTAAATTTTTCTACTAAACTTTATTGGTAACATCGTTTATAGTTTTCAAAGCCAAAACCCTAAAGCTTATGTTGGTAGTTGGTAGTCTGATTCTGTTCCTCTTGGTGAAGCACGTCAAACACCAAGCAATGACACATTTATGAATTGAACAGACAGATTATACTTTATTTGTTTTCTCCGTTGATTCTTCTTTGAAAATCTTGTTGGAATATATAGGAATCATGTCTATGATAAAGGAGAGGGAGGTCCGAAATCGATTGAGCTTAAAGAAATTGGTCCTCGATTTGAGTTGCGGCTCTACCAGGTATGCATTCAGCTTAACCGAATCAAAACTGTTTTCCTCGAGTAAAATAATGGTTTGATAAAGAATCAATCAAGTTCCTTAGTAACAATGCTGTTTCTTTGTAACGCAAATTTTTTTGCAGGTGAAATTAGGAACCGTGGAACAAAATGAAGCAGAGATCGAGTGGGTTATTAGACCGTACATGAACACCGCTAAAAAGCGCCAGTTCATCGGTGAATGATGACTAAACGAAACTGTCATCTAGATTTTTTTTTACCTATCAATTTGTTGGAAGATTTTTGTGTCGTTAGAGAAAATTGCGATTTTGGTTATTCGATGACTGGAAAATTAGCATCGATTTTGTTGTAACGTTTCGCTTCTAAAACAAAACCTTCTTGTCTTAAAATAGTATCTTCAACCATATACTGTTTGCATGAGTCGATCAAAAATTTGTTAGTACTTAGTGGTATTTTTAATTCAAACAAAAATTATCTGAGCAGCATCGAAGTGCTAAAAAGGTATTGGAAAATGGATAATTACAAACTATCATCATTGTGTTAATTTTTTTTTTTTAATAATTATTATAAATATCTACATCGTGTTGCATATATATCAGTACCAGGTTTCGTCTCATAGTTTCAGTTGTCTCTCTTTCATTTGATCATCAGATCTCTCGGTAATTTACTTCTTCGTCTTCCTCCGATCGATTTCCCCAGATTTGATCTCTGTTGAAATCGCGAAATCGAATTTTAATTTCGTGTAATCATTTGCTTGCTTCACAATTTTTTTTTTTGTTTTTTGTTATTATTAAATCGAATTTTCTCGGCCATAATTTTTTCATTTTAAAGTCTATCCATTTACTCATCTTTATAAAAGTCCATAGCCCTAACTTACCGCTCTGTGTTTTCTCTTTGATTCTTCTCTGTGTAGAGTGAGTAGAGAGAGTTTATCTAGGGTTTATAGATTGGAGAATTTAGCCGCAACAAGGAGCAAGTGTTTTAATTTAATTTTATAGTTATTGTTGGTTTAGGGATTCTGGAATTGGGTATTTTTTAAATGGCTCGGTTGATAATTCCTTGTCGAAGTTCGTCTCTGGCGAGAGTCAATCTTCTGGGTTTGCTCTCTCGTGCTCCTGTGATTACCCTTTTAACTCTTTTGTTTTTTTTTGGTTTGGTTATAGATATAGAAACTTGTATTTTGGATTGATTCTGAACAATGGAAATGAAATAAGTAAAATGATGAATTTCTTGAGTTCTGTTCGAATTATATGATTTGTTGAGGGTTTAGTTTTTACATGTTTTACTTTGAATCGGTTGTGTGCACAAACCTTAGAAAGAACTTGTGTAAGAATAAGAAATTGTTCTTGATTCTTGTATTCCTATCTATGATTTCTGTTTTCTTTTACTCAAACCATTTCCTATCATTATTTTGTAGTAAGCGTTCTCGTTTCCTTAGTTTGTATTCATTTCCGTTGACTTACCCCTTTATATGTTTTGATTATTTTAAACTTTCTCTACAGGTTCCTGTTAGAAGCAGTTGTCTTCGTAGTTCGGCAAAGAGACTTACTCAATACAGACCGTTTCTTACTTCCGAGGTTTGTGTTTCTTTGTTTCTACTACAAGTGCCACGCTATTTGAAATAGAAAATGATCTTTACTATAATTCTTTGTTTCAGGCCATTTGTTTGAGGAAGAATCGGTTTCTACCCCATTCTGTTGATGTAACATGCTCTGTCCTTCCCTTATGTGATAGAATCCAAAATTAATTAGTTTAGTGCCGTATTTGTGTAGCAAAAATAAACGTATATTCTGTTTTATATGTCAGAGACAGAAGCAAAACAGCAGGAGGCTCATTTGTTCTGTTGCCACAGAATCAGTTCCGGATAAAGCTGAAGAATCCAAAATGGATGCACCAAAAGAAATATTTCTCAAGAACTACACAAAGCCTGATTACTACTTTGAAACTGTATGCTAGCCTTCTTTTAATTCCAATTGAGCATATGACTAGAATCATTTTGTTGTTATTTGAAGCCTTTTTTTTTTTGTTTGTTTAGGTGGATCTGAGCTTTTCTCTAGGTGAAGAGAAAACAATTGTTAGCTCTAAAATCAAGGTTTCCCCTCGAGTTAAAGGTACAAAAGTCTAGTACATTACTGTTTTTTAAAATCAATAGTGTCTTTAAGCTGAACGAACATTCAAGTTTAGTTTCTTTTGCATGCACTGTTTGCATGGCTCCAGGATAGAGTTTTGCTTTTTTTTCCTTTTTCTCACATCACATCTGAACAAGTATCATGTTGGCCAGGATCTTCCGCTGCATTGGTCTTGGATGGACATGACTTGAAGCTACTTTCAGTTAAGGTTGAGGGGAAGCTTCTAAAGGTATCCATTCAATACTTGTCCTTCTGGAAAATCTATGTATCTCTAGGCTCACTCTGTTATTCTTAATATAGACTTTTCTCTAAGACAAGCAACTCAGTTTCCTCTGTTTACTTGGTCTCTCTTTTCATATGTCGTTCACTTTGGCCAGGAAGGGGATTACCAGTTGGACTCTCGTCATCTCACTCTTCCTTCGGTTCCAGCTGAGGAGTCCTTTGTTTTGGAAATTGATACTGAGATATACCCCCACAAGAATACTTCACTTGAGGTGAACTTACTTTGCTTTCTTTTTAAACTCTCAATGATGTAAATGTTCTCTTCTAACTTTTTTAGTTTTCTTCTGTTAGGGGCTTTACAAGTCTTCTGGGAATTTTTGCACACAGTGCGAAGCAGAAGGTTTCCGCAAAATTACATTTTACCAGGTTGATTGCGACTTGTTGATAAGATGACTGGTTGTTAGATAGTATAAATGATGTTCTTACATGGTATTCTTATTATGCAATGACAGGATCGTCCTGACATAATGGCAAAGTACACGTGTCGTGTGGAAGCTGACAAGACACTTTATCCTGTGTTATTGTCCAATGGAAACCTCATTTCTCAAGGAGATGTAGAGGTTAGCAAAATAATGCCTTCTTTTTTTTGGTTTGCCAAGTGTCTCTCGGCTTGGTCTTTACTGAAAGCAGAATTGTTTATTGTAATGTAGGGTGGTCGGCACTATGCCTTATGGGAGGATCCATTCAAGAAACCGTGCTATCTATTTGCTCTGGTGGCTGGGCAGCTAGTGAGTAGAGATGATACATTTACCACACGTTCTGGTAGGCAGGTTTCCCTGAAAATCTGGACTCCTGCAGAAGATCTACCAAAGACTGCCCATGCCATGTATTCCTTAAAAGCGGCAATGAAGTGGGATGAGGATGTAAGCACTTGCATTTTTTTAATTGTAGTTGTTACTTGTTAGGTTACTGAATCTGATTATTTATTTATGTGTACCCTTTTTTCACTAGGTGTTTGGGCTTGAGTATGACCTGGATCTCTTCAACATTGTTGCTGTTCCAGATTTTAACATGTATGACCAAATGGTGGATTCTGTTACACTTATAGTATTAATCCATTTGCAAATATATTCAATCCTTTTTCTTTTTCTTATTGTCGATACCAGACAAACTGATTGGTTTTGCTCGATTTGCAGGGGAGCCATGGAAAACAAGAGTTTGAATGTAACCCTACCTTGCTTTATAAGAAATCATGTAATTGTAAACATATTATATTTTGATGGTAATCCATGAGCTTCTACCTTACAGATTTTTAATTCCAAGCTTGTCCTAGCATCTCCAGAAACTGCAACAGATGCGGATTACGCTGCAATTTTGGGTGTTATTGGTCATGAGGTATGTAATCATATCATATGTTGTTTGTTGAAATATCTTCTGGTGTTTCAGTTAATTTTCAATAAACACATCTTTCTTTGTGCAGTACTTTCACAATTGGACAGGGAACAGGTCAGCCTCATCTCTCCTTCCCTTTGCTACAATTGATTGATTCTTGATTATTGAATCTTCTAATTTTGTTTGTCTGGTATAAGATAGATGCTTGTCTGTGCAGTATATTTTATATAAGAAACGTTGTTAGTACATGGCCTAATTTATGACTAAAAGTCTACTTGTAAAAACAGGGTGACATGCCGTGACTGGTTCCAACTCAGTCTAAAGGAAGGACTTACTGTTTTCCGTGACCAGGTATATTTTATCCTTTTGCTATTTGAAGATGGTTATGGGAATTTTTCCTTATAATGATAAAATTTGCAAAATCTATACAGGAGTTTTCATCTGACATGGGAAGCCGAACTGTAAAGCGTATTGCTGATGTTTCAAAGCTTCGGATCTATCAATTTCCGCAGGTACCTTATTTTGTACTCCTTTCAGGGCCCTTCATGGGATTGTTTCATCTTCTCATGCCAAATTATCTGTCCTCTAATTTATCAGGATGCTGGTCCTATGGCACATCCTGTTCGCCCACATTCATACATCAAGGTCAGAGATTCTCTTATTTTGCCTTGGAAATGTTGATGTAACATGTTATTATAAGTGTTGCTAAATGTGGCTCTTTTCCTTTCTCTGGCAGATGGACAACTTCTACACAGGCAAGTTTCTGTTCACAAGAAGGAATTCCATTAAAACATTTTATTATGTTAATCTCAGCATTGTTTTCCAATCTAACGTGCTTGTGCTTTTGTAATCTGTTCGAACCTGCATTACATCTCTGGCCATCACCTACTCTCTCAGTGACGGTAGGGACTTGAAAATTCCTTTTTATTCATAGTTTCATTTCCTATCAATCATATTATTTTTAACAGAATGATTTGGTTTCTGTTGTTGTTTCAGGTTTATGAAAAGGTTTGGCTCGTTACCAATAGTGTTTCTGTTATATGCAGTAAGCAAGAAACTTTATTTGACTCAATAATGTTTTCCTAGGGAGCTGAGGTTGTTAGGATGTACAAAACTCTACTAGGAACTCAGGGGTTCCGAAAGGTTGCTTCCAACGCTACATTTTTTGTGTGGATCCAGTGGCAAAAATTTCCTTCTAACACGTTCTAATCATCTTTATTTGTCCATATGTTACAGGGAATTGATCTCTATTTTGAAAGACATGATGAGCAAGCAGTGACTTGTGAAGACTTCTTTGCTGCTATGCGTGATGCAAACAAAGCAGATTTTGCTAATTTCTTGCAATGGTTAGTCAGATTATTATTGTGGATTTCGTGTGAAGATTCTTGTTTTCATACTTTTAAGTATATACCATATACAACATCTTAGGTACTCTCAAGCTGGAACGCCAGTTGTCAAAGTGGTTTCCTCTTACGATGCTGAAGCTCGTACTTTCTCTTTAAAATTTAGGTTCGGTTCTTCTCATATCTAACTCTCTTTTTTTTTCCCAAATTCGCGCGGAATTGATTGTTTGTACACCTGCCCTGTATTTGAAATTGAACCTTTATGGATCTTACCTCTATTGAATTTGTTGTTGATACATTGGCTTTCTTTGTAATTGATCACCTTCCCAGTCAGGAGATACCTCCGACTCCAGGCCAGCCAACAAAAGAACCTACATTTATACCAGTGGTTGTAGGTCTTCTGGACTCGAGTGGTAAAGACATCACACTCTCCTCTGTTCATCATGATGGTACAGTGCAGACCATTTCAAGCAGCAGCACAATACTTCGAGTGACTAAGGTTAGCTGAGAATTCCTTCTCTAAACACCCTCCGCTCTTTTCTCGCATCCAGTGTTTTCAATTTTTATACCTTTTGTCCTGATCTTCCTCATTTATCTTTTCCTGACCTTGTTAATGTACAGAAAGAAGAAGAGTTTGTGTTTTCTGATATATCAGAAAGACCTGTTCCTTCCCTATTTAGGGGATTCAGTGCCCCAGTTCGTGTTGAGACTGATCTCTCTAATGATGACTTGTTCTTCCTCCTAGCTCATGATTCAGATGAATTCAATCGGTATGTGCCTTTCTACAACATATTAGTTCTTCTCTATGCTCTTTCCGCATTTCGATCATTTATCTTTCTGTGTTTTAGGTGGGAGGCCGGTCAAGTTCTGGCAAGGAAGCTGATGTTGAACTTAGTTTCTGATTTCCAGCAAAATAAACCGTTGGTTCTAAACCCAAAATTTGTGCAAGGTCTCGGCAGTGTTCTTTCTGACTCAAGCTTGGACAAGGTATGGCTCTACATTCCCTTATCTCCCGCGTAAGCATACATGTAAGTGTAGGATAGGACTTTCAAATCTGTTTTCTTTATCTATTGTGTAGGAATTTATAGCCAAAGCAATAACACTGCCTGGGGAGGGAGAGATAATGGACATGATGGCCGTGGCGGATCCTGATGCTGTTCATGCTGTTAGAAAGTTTGTAAGAAAGCAGCTTGCATCAGAACTTAAAGCTGAGCTTCTAAAGATAGTATGTCTTCTTCTCTCTACATAGTGAATCTTTCAGGATTGGGGACTATAGTCGTACTGTACTCCCCACTGAAGCGAAGACGTTCATGTCATTATATAAAATTGTTTGCTGCTTATTAACTGAAACTTTTTAATTGTTTTTTTGTGCAGGTCGAGAACAATAGGAGCACAGAAGCTTATGTCTTTGACCACCCAAACATGGCGAGGCGTGCTTTGAAGAACACAGCTCTAGGTTTGTGTTGCAGAGCCATTCTTCAATAGAAGGAGATGCTCCCCGATCTAGACGCTAACTTGACTATGTTTTGCTTTGTTGAAATACTCCAGCTTATCTTGCATCTCTCGAGGATCCAGCATATATGGAACTTGCACTGAACGAATACAAGATGGCCACCAATTTGACCGACCAATTTGCTGCTTTGGCAGCTCTTGCCCAGAACCCTGGTAAAACCCGTGACGACATTCTTGCCGACTTCTATAACAAGTGGCAGGATGATTACTTGGTATGGATCTTAATATCATAAGTTACATTCTTCTGCCTCCAGGATTAATATACCATACTAAGATTTATCGGCTTCTGATCTCAGGTTGTTAATAAATGGTTCCTCCTTCAATCAACATCCGACATTCCTGGCAATGTAGAGAATGTCAAGAAGCTTTTGGATCACCCAGCTTTCGATCTGCGCAACCCAAACAAGGCAAGTGAATTCTCAAAACCCTCATTCCGCAACATTTTCACAGTTGTATGCTTACGACGAAACCGATAACAATCTTTCAGGTTTACTCGCTTATTGGAGGGTTCTGCGGTTCCCCAGTGAATTTCCATGCCAAGGATGGATCAGGTTACAAGTTCTTGGGTGACATTGTTGTCCAGTTAGACAAATTGAACCCTCAGGTTAAACTCTCATCTGAACTTGTGTCTTTGCAATTACTTACCTAATGTAACTATCCTGGCAACAACAAGAAGCTTAACGACCTACTTTTTATTTGGTCTGATTATAGGTTGCTTCTCGTATGGTGTCTGCCTTTTCGAGGTGGAAGCGGTACGATGAAACCCGTCAAGGTCTAGCCAAGGTATATCGTCCGGACATTAAATGCAAACAAGTCTTGAATTTTTCCTTAAGCATTTCATGGTTCTTTTGCCTCATTTAACCACTTTGTCCAGTCTCGAAATCTGTATCCATGATTCGTTTTATAGCCTGAGAAGATCATTAGATTAAGCTGTTGTGTTTGTGTGTTGTTTTTGCAGGCACAACTGGAGATGATAATGTCTGCAAATGGGCTGTCTGAGAATGTCTTTGAGATTGCCTCCAAGAGTTTGGCTGCTTGAGGGACACTTTAAGAGAATCCTTCAAAAACTTCTACTCGAAACTGTTTAGCTACTGAAAATTAGCAGTGGAATATATTAAAATGATCACAGATTGTTTTGCCTCTGCATATGAGTTTTACTATTACACAATAAACGCTTGCATTATATATTACAGACAATGTTATTTACTCATAAGCTGTCATTTGCTTTGTCTACATTGAGGAACTTGGTTTCTAGCCCAATGTTGTCACACTTAACAAGCTGCTTCACGTGCTTTGTATCGAAATGTCTCAAAAATGTGATTTAAGATGCAGTAGCTAGACATTAGGAGAGGACTTTCACACTGAGGATGCAATGCAATCTGCCTCTGAATCGCAGCACTATTCAACATCCACGATAAGACTACCATGGCTAGGCCATTTCTGAGAAATTTCATGAACGGCTGCCACATTGTCAGGCCATAAAACATCTCAAGAAGCCATGAAAAATTCCACAGAAACCCCACCTGGACAAGGACTTTTGTTCATGGAACTCAAGTCTCCTATCAGAGTGATATCCGTCGTCGTCTTCATTGCTTCCCTGACTGCTTATGCTTCCGTCATAGAGAGATTCATCTTCGTATTCAGAGACTTGCTCTGACCTGGATTCATAGCTTTCATAGCTGCTTATGTTTCTGTTGGTTTCGCCTGTCAATATCTGGATACCACATTCAATAATGTCTAGTTCCTGGGATGAGGTCGTGAATTTGAACAATACCTCGTTGTCCTGTTCCAGCCATCCGTCTTCCTCAAGGAATTCAAATTGAAATATAAACAGATGTTCCGCTTGGACTTTACGGAGCCGTGCCTTAAATAAGTTATCGCCATTGGGGCAACCGTTTATGCGTTTGCGACACATTAAATCAACATATTCTTCTTTCATCCCTGATTTAGGGGAAACAACGACGCAAATCCTAAATATGGAGCAGAAAGATGAACGGATGGTCAAGGAATCTCCTATAGCTCGGTGCACGAACTCCGCAGGTACTTCTCTTCCTGGTAAGTATGCTAGCATCTGACCTGCTTTCTGTGTAATCACTCTCCGTGCTTCTACACCCAATTCGAAGCAGTTGGGGAAACTGAAACTCACAATTGGAGAATCAATAGGAAAAGATACGGTCTCGAGTGATTCACAAGTTTCTACTGTTAGTCTTCTGAGTGAGCCAGGGAGCTCTGGCAGTGATACAAGTTTTGGACAGCCACCTATATAAAGCGATTTTAACGCAGGGAGATCTTTGATGCAATAAGGAATCCTCTCTATATCTGTGCCCATTTTCTCTATTAAAGTTACTGCCCAAAAATTATGTGTAATGACACTGCCATATATACTGAGAGTTTCAAGGCAAGACCAAAGCGTAATTGATTCAAGCATTTCTTCTAACATTGCGTCTCCGATTACGAGTGATGTGATGTTCGTAGAAATACCTGGAAATTTCCTCAATTGCCAGCATCCCAACATTCTGAGTGATATAAGAGATGCCAAGTTGAAGTGAGTCGGAACAACTTGAAGCTGTAAACATAAATTCATCTCCAACTCTTCTAGTTTATGAAGATTTTCAACAGAGGAAGGAATCTCTACCAAACTCCAGCAACCAGTTAGATCTAGTCTCTTGAGATTTGTGGCATTTGAAAGATCTGGGAGTTCCTTCAATCGTAAGGACCCACACAATTCTAACTTGTTGAGATTTGTAAGAGGCTGAATACAACAAAGGAAAGATCATCAACATACGAAAGTACATACATACTTCAAATATTTTAAATAAGCAAATATATATAAAAACCAACCTGTGTTCCTTCCCAAAGCTTCTCTAGCTTGTTATTCTGCAAGTTGAGTTCCACAAGATATTCTGGCCTAAATGTAGAAGGAAGACACTTTCCTGGATATACCTCCCAATGTAAAAACCTTAGCCGATGTGGGAAATTCATGTTCTCGGGTACATTCACTCTAAGGTTTATATCACGTCTTGTCTCGTAGATGCTTAGAAATCGAAGATTACGCATATTTTGAAAAGCTTTTGCGCTTATATGCACGCCATTCGGGATTGTAGATACATTAAAAGATATGCCCATCACATTTGCACAACCCTAATCAGTACCAAATAACGTAAAAGTTAGCACAATAAGGTAAGAGTCTTGTGAGTCTTTTCCATATGACTCGGTTTAATGCATATATTCAAACGAAAAAAAAAAAAAAGAACTTACAGAATCAGTTTCAAGGACATCACAAATCTCATGAGCATCAATTAAGATTTGGCGTTTCCAAGGCTCTTGTCTTTGAACCGCTTCTCTACCCACTTGTTGTAGTAACTTGTGCATCACTATATTTCCTCCGGACGATTTTTGTATAAGAGATTTATACTCGAGGGTTTTCAAACCGAGTCTGACATTCAAGTTATTGTCAGCAAGCATTGCTTTCACATGATCTTCGTCTTTGTAGTTGAAGAAGAATGCAATGAGGAGAAATAACAATTGATTCTTCTCATGTAAACCGTCATATCCGACTCTTAGTACTCTCTCGATACCTCGATCAACTGGATCAAAGCTACTTTCTAGCCTATACAGTATATCTTCCCAGTCATCTTCTGTCTTTCTTAGTAAATATGAACCCATGACACGAAGACCTAGTGGAAGTCTGCTGCAAAGCTTTGTAACTCTTTCAGAAAGATTTTCGAAACCATCTTGTGGAGTGCTCTGTTTAAAAGCATATCTACAAAAGATCTCACGAGCTTCTTTTTGAGTCGGAAAATCCACATGGTATGTATTCTTGATACCATGTTGCTTCAAAAGCTCTTGATTTTCTGTGGTTACTACAATCCTACTTCCAGGACCAAACCACTTAGTGTCATTAGCCAAAGCTTCAAGTTGCTTCAGATCGTCCACTTCATCAAGAATGATAAGCACTTTTTGGTCGCATAGCCTTTCATGTATCGCACCCAAATGGTATATCCTCATACCATTTTGGTTTAAAATCTTGGAAAGAAGTTGTTCTTGTAATTGCAGCTTCAAACCATGCTCGTCAAGACTACTATTATAGCTTCCCCTAAGATTCTCCATAAAACAAGTACGCCGAAAACTGCAAGTGAGTCGGCTATGTAAAGCTCTAGCGATGGTAGTCTTACCAATACCTGCAGGGCCACAGATTCCAACAATAATAACTTCATCTTCATTATCTAAATGTAACAAAGACTGTATTTTCTCCAGGTGTGTCTCAAGTCCCACCATGTCTTCAAAATCCTTAGAGACTGTAGTGTTTAGTTTGTTTGAAACATCTCTACCAATCTTCTCAATCATCTTCGATTCATTGTCCCTAACAACAGAGAGAAATCACCATGTCCATCAAATAGTTATGTGAAATTGAATTGCAGATGCACTAAGATAATCCCAGATTCAAACTAACCAGTTTAGGAAGTGTTCTCCGGCTATGTTCCCCGCATCGTTCAAAGCTTGGCTCCATTTTCGCCTCTTCTCCTCCGTTTTACCACCACATGTTTTCTTGAAAACTTTCCAGATATCTCCGGTTTGTTTGCGCACATCAGATGGATCTACTCCGTAGAAGACAGTCATCACTATTTGACCAATATCTTCCTTGCACTTCAAAATCTCCAACAGCTCATCCAAACACCAACTCGATGAAGCATAGTTCTTCGAGAGCACTACGATCGAGATCCTCGATTCCCTAATCCCTCGTGTGAGTTCTGGGGAAATGGTTTGACCTCTCTCGATACCTTGATCATCGAACATGGTGATCCCATTGCAGATAAACTGTTTGCGTAAGTGACTGAGAAAGGTTTTACGGACATCAGGTCCATGGAAGCTCGTGAAGACGCGATATCTCCAGGTGCGAGGTAAAGAAGAAGAAGCCATGAGATTAGAGTAGTGAGAAATTCAAGTTCACATACACAAAAAATGTTTGTGGATCAGTGGATGAGCCATAAACGATGGAGAAATTGGAAAAGGCGTATTCACCGTTGACTTTCGATTTTTGACTTTTGACTTTTGAAAAGGAGAGAGCTGGAAAGGGAATGAAGTCATAAGTCGTCGAAATGATTAATGGTTTAATTGTTGCTTAGCACCAATTACTGTATTAATGGTTTAATTGATACTAAACCGGTTTAATTGATACTATACCGGTTTAATTGATACTAAACCAGCGTAGCACCAATTATCTTTAGCTCTTCTGCTTCTTCTATCGATAGTGTCCGTGAAAGATCTGAATACCGCATTCAATAATGGCGATGTCCTTGGATGAGGTGCTGAATTCCAACAATACCCCACTGTCCAGTTTATCAGAAAGAGTAAAGTGGCCTATAAATAGATGTTCAGCTTGGACCTTGGGGAGAAGCTGAAGTCTTTTTTGGCCAGTGGAGATACCGTTTTTGCGTTGACGACACAACAAGTCAAAATATTCTACCATTTTCTGTTTAGGAGAAATCACGACGCAGATCCTGCATTCGTATGTATCTGAAGGGATGGTTAAGGAATTTCCAACAGCTCGGTGATGAAACTCCGCTGGTACATTTCTTCCGGGTAGCCATGCGTCCCTAGATTGCTTGGTAATGACTCTACGTGCTTCTTGACCCAATTTGAAGCAGTTGGAGAAATAGAGATCTTCAATTGCAGACTCGAAAGGGAAAGGTACTAGTGTCTCCAGTGATTCACAAGTGTCTACTATTAGTCTTTTTAGCGAGCTAGGGAGCTCTGGCAGTGATGCGATTTTTGGACAGCCATATATATGAAGCTCCTTTAACCCATCAAGATCTTTGATGCAATATGGAATTTTTTCAATATCTGCGCCTCTTCCCTCTAGATAAATTTCTGCAGTGGCATGATATATATTGACACTGCCATATATATCGAGAACCTGAAGGCCAGACCAGAGCCTAATTGATTCAGTCAAATCTTCTAACATTGTGTCTGTCATTGAGAGTGTTGTAATATTCGTAGAAATATCCGGAATTTTTTTCAATTGCCAGCATCCCATCATCCCCAGTGATTCAAGAGATGCCAAGTTGAAGTGAGTCGGAACAACTTTTAGCTTTCTACAGAAATCCATAATCAACTTCTCTAGCTTATGAAGATTTCCAAAAGAAGGAGGAATCTCTACCAAACTCTCGCAACGAGCCAGATTCAATACCTCAAGATTTGTAGCATCTGAAAGATCTGGGAGTTCCTTTAAATGACAGGACCGTAACAATTCCATCTTCTTGAGATTTGTTAGGGGCTGAATGCAAAACAGCACAAAAAAGAGGAAAGATCATCAGCACCTGGTGACAAGTAGTTACTTCAACTATTCGGAGAGAACAAAAATATATACCAACCTGGATTCCTTCCCAAAGCTTCTCGAGCTGGTTATCTCGCAAATTAAGCTCCACAAGATATTCCGGCCTAAATGTATGAGGAAGACACTTTCCTGGATATACCTCCCAATGTAATAACCTTAGTTGAGGTGGAAAAACCATGTCCTCGGATAGATGCAGTCTAACATTTGTATCAAATCTTGTCTTGTAAATGCTGAGAAATTGAAGATTACGGATCCTTTTAAAAGCTTCTGCGCTTATATACACATCGTTTAAGAGTGTGGATATATCAAAAGATATACCCATCACATTTCTACTACCCTAAACAAATTTCAAAATAAAAGAAAATGTTAGCACCATTAATAAGATATGTAGAGTATTTTCCAAATGACCTGGTTAAACAGAGATTAAAAAAATAAAAAGAACAAATCGAAGAAGAACTTACAGAATCATTTTCGAGGACATCACAAATCTCATCAGTGTCTATTAGGATTTGGCGTTTCCCATTATCTTGTCTTTGAACCGCTTCTTTACCCACTTGTTGTAGTAACTTATGCATCATTATCTCTCCTTTGATAGATATTTGTATGAGAGATTTATATGTGAGGGTTTTCAACCCGTATCTGACATCCAAATTACTGCCACCAAGCATTGCTTTCACATGATCATTGTCTTGGTTGTTGAAGAAGAATGCAATCAGGAGAAAAAGAAATTGATCGTTCTTATGTAAATTATCGTATCCGACTCTAAGTACTCCCTCGATCTTTCGATCAAGGCTATTTTCTAGCCTATGCAATATACTTTCCCAGTCGTCTTCTTTCTTTCTTCGTAATGATGAACCCATGACACGGAGACCCAACGGAAGGTTACTGCAAAGTTTTATTACTCGTTCGACAAGCTTTTCAAAACCATATGGTGCAGAACTCTGTCTAAAAGCAGATCTACAAAAGATCTTACGAGCTTCTTTTGTAGTTGGGAAATCCACATGGTATGTATTGTTGATATCATGTTGCTCCAGAAGCTCTTGATCTTCCGTGGTTACAATAATCCTGCTTCCAGGACCAAACCAACTAGTTTCATTAGCCAAAGCCTCAAGTTGCTGCAGATCGTCCACATCAGCAAGAATGATAAGAACTTTTTGGTCGCACAGCCTTTCCGGTATCGCACCTAAATGGAATATCCTCAAATCATTTTGGTTTAAAATCTTTGAAAGAAGCTGCTGTTGCAGACACAACTTCAATCCATACTCATCAAGACCACTATTAGAGCTTCCCTTAAGATTCTCCATAAAACAAGTAAGCTGAAAACTGCTAGAGAGTCGGCTATGTAAAGCCCTTGCAATGGTAGTCTTACCAATGCCGGAAGGACCACAAATTCCAACAATGATAGCTCCATCTTCATTATCTAAATGTAACAAAGACTGCATTTTCTGCAAGTGTGCTTCAATACCCACCATATCTTCAAAATCCTTAGAGATTGTAGTGTTTAGTTTGTTTGATACATCTCTAGCAATCTTCTCGACCATCTTCGATTCCTTGTCCCTAACAAGAACGGAAAATTCATAGTGTTTATCAAATAGTCATGTGAAATCTGAACCTATCTTTATTATGCATAGTTAGCTGAAATATTGTTTTGCACATGAAAGACATGAGTCTTATGTTGCTAATAAAGTAATTCATGAACCTATGAGATCTTTTAGATTCACAAAGGAGATGTCCCTAATCGGATTGAGAAACATGAATTCCGAATTAATTGAACGAAATTAAACTAACCAGTTTAGGAAGTGTTCTCCGGCTATGTTTCCCACATCGTTCAAAGCTTGGCTCCATCTTCGCCTCTCCTCCTCCGTTTTACCATCACAAGTTTCACTTAATCGGATCCCGAATTCTCCGGTTTGTTTCCGAACATGAGAAGGATAAACTCCGTAGAAGATCGTCATCACTATTTGTCCAATATCTTCTTTGCACTTTAAAATCTCTAACAGCTCATCCAAACACCAGCTCGATGAAGCATAGTTCTTCGAGAGCACTACAATCGAGATCCTCGATTCCCTAATCCCTCGTGTGAGTTCTGGGGAAATGGTTTGACCTCTCTCGATCCCTTGATCATCGAACATGGTGATCCCATTGCAGATAAACTGTTTGCGTAAATGACTGAGAAAGGTTTTACGGACATCAGGTCCATGGAAGCTCGTGAAGACTCGGTATCTCCAGGTGCGAGGTGAAGAAGAAGAAGCCATGAGATTAGAGTAGCGAGAAATTCAAGTTCACATATGATCAGTGGATGAGCCATAAACAATGGAGAAATTGGAAAAGGCGTTTTCACCATTGACTTTTGAATTTGAAGAAAAATTGAACTCACTAGAAATACAAAAATAGTCCAAGTTAGGACAATTCAAAAATTAAGTCTTTATTTTAGTTTTTTTTTGGTGAATAGATGGTTTTATATATTTACTGTTTCATCTTTATACTATTAAAAGAGAAGTACAAATGAAAATGGGTCGGGTTAAAATCAGAAAATTGACCCGAAATTCTGAAATCGGATCTTTGAATTTTTTTTGGAATATAAATTCGAATTAATAATGAAAAATCGAATGAAAAATGAAATATTTATGGAAATCAAATAAAATCTGATTGTACTTATGGCAACTAATTATAAAAGCATATTCCGAACAATATTATACATTAATTACGTATAATAAATTTTTTCATATATTTTTGGAACTAATTCGATAACAATCAACGTTTTTATCATTAATTTCGCTCATTTTAGCCAATTATCATTAATTGAAAGATATCTTACTTGCTTCTAAAGATTTCTAGAAAATTTATCACACATAAGTAATACCCCATATGTTTTATAAATTAAATATATATTTTTATTTTGGTCGTGTACATTAAATAGATATAAACTCCATATAACTAATTTTAATTTAATTAGATTAAATCGAAATTATGGTATTTTCATACCTATAGCTTACCAAAGAAGTTTAATTTTCAATTTATAAAGATTTATTGAATATGATTTTAGAATTATTCAACAAGATGATAAGTATTTATTAAATTTTGTGAATCATGAAAAATAATAACTAATTTTTAATCATTATATTTCATCTTTCAATCTCTCACCTAAGAAATAAGAATATAAGATACATATTCTATTATTCTTATGTCCAAACTTTATTTTGTTGTATGACTAAATAATATTCTCATTAGAGCTGTCAAAGCGAGTTGATTCGTCCCGTTAAGCCCGTTTGCGATAGGCAAAAAATATTTTGACTTGTAGTTGTCGGTCCGCACGATCCGCGGGTAACATATATGAAATACAAACCCGTTCCGCGAATGTATGCGGATTTGCGGGATTGTCCATGGATTTTGTTTAAATAGTTTTAAAGTAACCAAAATTTAAAATACTACTAAAATAAATAAATAAATAAAAATACTATTATAGTTTGTTTAAATTACCACATGTTGAATAAATTATAATTTTATCCATAAATACTAACATGCGGGCTGATCCACCAATCCGCGGATGAAAACCGATTAAACCTATGACCCACTGCAAATTAATCCATGTGGCTCGCTTATTTGCGTGTTTAATATATTTTCCCAAATCTACCCCATAGTAAGATGATTTGGGCTCGACCCGCGGTTTTTGACCTATTTTGACTGTTCTAATTCCTATGAATCGTCTAATTTTAGAATTTTAAAACACAAAATTCTATTTTGTAAATCATAATTAATACGATGGGTTTATTTATAAATTTTTTTAACATTTTCTCAACAATTCGTTATTATGAATATTTATAAGTATACTACATGATTCGCTCTACTAAAAACACACAATATTAAATTCAACGTATCTAAACCAATATTCCCCCGCGGTGGACCGCGGGTCCGACCTAGTAGACAATGAAAATCTAAAACACTAAAACTAGCTTCTTAATTCCATCCTTCTGCATAATTAAGATTTGTTACTACAGTCGTAAAAAAAACACCAACACCATTATAGTCTAATTAACGAGAAAATAATTAGAAAATATGGTTATGATTCATAAGATCGAAGTTATTAAATCTTGCTTCTTCTAAGACTAGTCCGATACTCATCTTCGGATGGTAGTGGCAGCTGTGGAGGCCTCTCGTAAGAAGAAGAAGAAGAAGAAGCTTCGTTGCAGGCGTGCTCCATTTCTCTTGTCCACCAGGCGCGGTCCCTTTCTACCACTCGGCAATATTCGCAGATGATTGGAATATTGGACGAAGAAGCTTCGTTGGGCTCACTGGTGCTTGAACCACCAACCTCTTGGGTTGAAGTGACTGCGCCAAGGTCCATAGCTGAGGGTCGATTCTGCTGCTGTGATAGTAAACCACTATCAGCCACAGTGCCCTGTTGGTTCAAACTATCTTGATCAGTTTCGTGGTCCTGAGGCCTTCCCCATGCAAGTTTTAGCCTCTGACCATTGATGAGTAGCCACTTGGAGAGGCCTTGAGTGGCCTTCTCTGCTCCTTCTCGGTCTGTGTATGTGACTAACGCACGACCTTCCCTGGCAAAGAATCTGATAGATTTGATCACTCCATAAGCAGAAAATTTGTCTAGTATGGTCTGCTCGAGGATTCTCGAGTTAAATCCACACACGACAAGTGTTTTGATGCTTTTGTCCACTGGTGGTTCCAGAGTTGCAATTACCCCTGCCAAATGTTGAACCTCTAAAGTGCTGTGACTGTGTAAAAAGAAGATGAGAATCAGAAACTCAATCTGAGTGTTTCGAGATGCAAAACTAGTAACGCATAAGAGAACATAAATTCGAAAGGAGCGTAAATATATAACAAGACTAACATAGCATAAGCTCAGCACAAGATGATAAAGATCACAATTCATATCTGTCAGTGGTGTATGAGCTGATCAGTGAGAAAAGAAACCATAGCAAGAGACTCAAGCACTACAGAAGAAAACAGCTTACCCATAACAATGAGTACTTATGTTCTGGCTGGGGAATGGACACTTGGCACCACTTGCCAACAGATCATTGTGCCAGGCGCGATCCTCTCTTGCCCTTTCTCTTGCCAACCGATCATCAGCCCAGTCGTGCTCGCTTTCAGATATTTGAAGCGTTAAGTTTGGTGTTGTTCTTCGAATAGTATCAGATTCATCATCCACTACAAATCCGATCTGCATATCAGAACAACAATCAATATTACAAGCCATCAGAATCAGCCGCTATAATGACTTTAAAGACGGATTTGGATCTAGACATATGCACCAAAGTTCCTACGAATCCTAAACCTAGAAGATTTACCAATTTAAACACTCCAAACAGGACATCAACGAGCAAGAGACTAAATAAGAGATGAGATCTGAAAATCTTCTTCATGAGCCATTGAAACACAAAAAAGATAAAAGCAACAGGAAAAATCAAAGATTGTTTGAGAGACAAGGAATCTACCACTCGCACGCCGCAACAAGAGCAGATTACCGCTTGACGATACCTCAGATCTCTGTGATCCATTATTCTCTTCTCCTCAGATTTGTCAATAAAGAAAAAAGATTACTCTGATGTCAATCACCAAGGCCAACGGCGGATTTATGCATGCTTAGGGCAAAGTCGGTGGATTTGTGTCTCTTATATATTTTTATGGGTTTGTAAAATAAACCCCAAGCTTTCGACAAAATGCGAGATCAACTTATTATTTTTCATAACTACAAATTCCAAGACCAAGACAATAATAAGAGACCTAAATATCTTCTAAATTCTAATCATGTTTTACAAATATGTTTCAGAGTTAAAAATAAATTTCTTTTATCTTCTAAGTTCTAATCATGTTTGGCTTTGGAAATCGTGAAATAAATTATTAACCTACGACCAAAATTTTAGTGCAATAAAATCCTAGAGCTATACGCTTTAAGGGATAGTAGGATATGATTGATCAAATCACAAAGTTTAGTTAGGAGAAGAATCTGTTGGTCATTAATTTTCTTTATTTCTTTGAAAGATCCAAACAATAGAATCTTGGTTCTCGAATCAATGGTTCTAATACATCTCAGATTGCGTTTAATTATATACCATAAAAATTAATTAACAAAGAGATTTAATTTACTCTTGTCTCCCAAAGTTATCACACATATAAAATTGAACAATCTCTTCATTTTTTTTTGGGTACAAGGTTAACAATCACTTCATGTTATTTCCGATTCTTTTAAGTCTATGCATTGGCTTAAGCAATGGTGCCCCCTTGATAGGAGCAATCAAAGTCACTGTAAGCAACCAATTGCAGCACAACAAGCTTCTTAAAGGTTCATTGTCGTTCTGAAGACGATGATCTTGGAGAGAAAGTCGGCGAAGACTACGAGTTTACTTTTGGTGATAACATTTGGCAAACGACTAAGTTCTCATGTCAAATGAATCAAGGTCCAAATTTTAAGCATCACCAAGAGTTTGTGGCTTATGAGACTTCGTGGAGCAAAGAACTTGAGGTTAAGTGTTTGTGGATTCCTAAAGAAGAAGGACTCTTTTTCTTCTCTAGATGGACAGCCTCAGGCTATAAAATATCTTTGGGATGCTCTGTAAGTGAAAACTTACATAAACCCCAAGATCTTTAAACATCTGAGTTAATCACTGTGGATGTCGGATTTACACACTCAAGTATTTTATTAAGTAGGAAAGATTACTCTTGAGGGACAAAAATAAATATGTAAAAAGCTTAAGAATTGCCACAAAAATTGCTATAGTATTTCTTGCTCCAGAGAAAGATCCCCCATACATGGCCATTAGCCTTTATATTTATACATAGAAAAACGACATTTAAGTGGCTAATTAAGTACAATTATTCTCTCTTAAATGTGTCCGTTTTGATCTTTGCTTTTAATGCTTAACGTTTGAATTTGAGTTGATTCTGATCTTCATGGGCCTCGCCTTTTGGCCCAAATGTCCTTGGACTGACTTAACCATGACTTCGTCTCCGGACTCGTGTCGAGGTGCAGTCACTTCGGATTCTTCTTATGGTGAAAACCACTTCGACTGTTCTTTTGACTTGTGGGTATAATTGCTTTATCCTTTATGGGCCGTTACCCTGACTACGTGGCAATCTTTGGTTGGTCCTGGACCTTTGGTGCGGGATCCGACACCAACAATTAGCCCCCCAAGTTCTTCGAAGTGCCATTCCAATTCGGAGGACTTTAAATGCTTAAGTGACCAAAGATTGCGCTCGAGAATCTTTCTGATTTCCCGCCGAAAATCTCATCACTCCTTTAATTTCGGCACTAGCCATTTTTAACCGAGTGACATTTGTCATCATTATGACCGTATATTAATTAATTACTATTAAAACGGGAAAAAACCTTCCCACTCCCCACACAACTTTCGAGGCGGTTCCATCATTTAGTTTGTGTAAGGTAACTTCTTTTCATCATCATTTTCTACTTTTACGCTTTAATCGAAACTCCTCTCTTCTCTTTCCTCGCCGATTTTCTCTTTGCCGAAACTTGAATTTTTCATTCCTCCCGATGACTTCTGATTCCGATAGACCCGAGTCTCCGTCTTTCGATGAGAGGCGTTCTAGTAATGACGAGTGCACCCGCCCTAATGATATTGCTGGTCCGCACTTCAGAACCACCTGCACCCTTCAATCTCTCGAACGATTGAGGGAGCTCTGCCGAATTCCATCGGGAATTATGGCGGAGGCGCAGATAGTCGATCCCACGGAGTCCCCAGAAAGCCACCGCGACGGCTATTTCTGTGTATATGAGATCTATTTTAAAGGTCGCATCTTCCAAACAAGGATGAAAATTGGCACCATCCTTGGTTTCTGATTAAGAAAACTCCCGCTTCGATTGGAAATCTTGCAGATTTACTCCCTTCGAAGTGGTCTGCGAAACCTGGTAGAGATTAGGTCGCCCATATCTTTCCCGGTTGTTTTATTATCTTTATTGACTAAAACCGTTGTTTCATTTCACAGCTTTCGTCGCTCCGACTCTCCCATCTGAAGCATTAATTAAATTCTTCAAAATAATTCTCGAAGGGGAAACCCTTTGGAATTCTTTTACTCTTGAACGATTTTTAGAAGCCAACCACAGGCTCAGGATGAGTCCCCCAGGTCAACTTCATCAACTTCCGCCTCCTTCCTCAACTCAGGGGATGTCATCTCGGGCCCTTCCGGCCAAGCGTAAGGTGCTCTCCAAGCCGATAGCTGAGGCTTGTGAGGAGAAGAAAGAGTTTCTTGCGGCTTCTATAGATAAGAAGGACTACAGTAGGACCCTGCTGGTTGATGATGGCAGCACCGAAGGGGCCAGATCAGTTGCTGCTTTCAGATCGACACCTCGTCGCGAACGTCGTGGTGACCGTTCTCCTCGGAGGGCCCGATCTCCTCGCCGTGATTCACCTCGTCCTTCCCGAGATGATTTTAGCAATGAACCACTTAAGAACTTGGTTCGCAGGAAGAGAGACAAGTCCTCTCGTGGTGATTCTTCTCCGCGAAGGGAGAAGTCAAGGGCCCGGACTGACCGTTCACCTCGATCATCCCCTCCTACTGAACCAATGGGTCCTCCTCGACCTGTGGATATGTCTTCCTCTTCCCAGCCCGACAGCGAAAAGACTGTTCGGAGCGCATCTCCTAAAAAGGGAGATTTTGAATCTCGAGATGCTTCCTCGAGGTTAAAGCCTGCTCTTGTCCCTCAAGTCAAATCGCTTTCAGGTTTGGTGATTTACACATACTTAAAAGTTTTTGTCTCTATTCAGATTCTAATTTTTACAACTCTTCCTCCTTCGCAGCTATGGAGAAAGAAGGCAGCGTCTTCCGATGCTTCAAGATCCGATCGGGTTCGATCTTGCCAGACTTCGACAAGTGGCGCCATGCGATTCGTGAACGCTATTTGCTTCATGTTCATCATTCATCTCGGGTTAGTTCCGCTTTATTTTTTCGATAGTGCTGTCGTTCTTCGAAATGACTCACCATCCCGGTTTTTTGCATAATGCCAGGCTAACGGTGAGCTTAATGACATGATTGAACATTACGAGGGGCTGGTCCTTGGTCGGGAAAAGGAGATTGACGCGTGGAAGAAAAAACTTTCTGCTATTGAGGCTGAACTAAGCTCTTCTACCGGCTCCAAGCACGATCTGGAGGACAAGGTCGACAGCCTAACATCCGAGCTTGCGAAGATAAAGGGGGAGCTACAGGACCAGTACGACCAGAATTACAAACTCCAGGATGAGCTTTCTGGTGTTCAGAGTAGGCTTCACTAATCCGAATCAACCGCTGATACCCTGAACAACCAACTTATTGAGCTTAACGCGAAGTACAAGGCGATCACCAAGTTACGTGACTCCGAATTGGCAAGGTCGGCATCGAAAGCCAGAAAAGAGGTTAAGGGACGCGGGATGGAGTTGATCCAGGGGGCCATCCGTTTCATTCAAACCGAGAAAGCTAGGACAGATTTGGAATCAGACATCAAGGAGCACGAGAGCAACCTGATTCTGTTGGATCAAATCCATGACACAGATTTCTCCGAGGTGCGAGAGAGGACCGAATTGTCGGCTAATCTATCTGAAAAGCGGAGTCGCTTGGCAGCTCTTCCCACTTCGACCTTCAACCCGCAGGACTTCGAGGAATTCTTCACTGAATCGCCTCCTATAAGTGAATCAGGTCTAGACTGGGCAGGTAACGTTTGGCTCCTGACACTTACTACCTTTTTCTCACCTTATGTTTGTTTTTTTTTTTTAAATTGACTGGAACTGTCCTTCCCAGGCTCAAGTGAGACGGAAGATGTCGTCCCACCCGAAGTTCCTGCGGCACCGGAGGTCACCCCGGAGGATGGTTGTACTGTGGAGGGCGGACCAGGAGTTTCATCTGACCAAGCACCAGCCAAGGAGGCGAATGAAGATTCGACAGCCGAGCCGGAGTCCGAGGTGGCTGTTGATCCGTAGTGGCTGTGCCCACTTTAAATTGGGGATTGTCCCATTTATTTTGAAACTTAATTTCGAACTTGTTTTTGCCTAAGGAGGCTTTATCATTTCTTTTGAACAAGATATTTGCCTGAAGAGGCTTTTAAACCTTTCTAGGTTATGACCCCAAGGGGGTTTGGTTAAAATTATGTGCGGGTTTGCAAAGTCCGCTTTTAACCTTTTGTGGCCTTGTGGTTATGCTTTCGAGATTTTTAGGCTGATCAGACCTTTCTCTTTAGAATGCGAGAACTGAGCTCGGCTTAACGCGAGTTCCCCACTTTGGGTTAGTCAACTCGGTAAATTTGTTGGGCTTGGGCCTTAGAAACTTTTGTAGTTAATGCGACGGTTGCTCTTTCCCTTCTTATTTCTTGAAAGTAGGAAAAGCGGCTCGTCTTTAATGCAATAATTGCCTTTTCTTGATTTCCAAAAATGGTTTAAACCACTAGGGCACGCCACCAGTATTGAATTTTCATTCCCAAGATAAACCTTAACCCTATTATAAATAGGAGTTTGTCCGGCTTTGATCTTTCCTCAAGAAACTTCATAACACCACATTAATGGAAAACGAAAACATAGCCCCCATTGATCCCGGCAGCCCACTTTTCTTGTCCGGCGACGGCTTTGAACCGGCCGGCGTTCTTTTCCCTCACACCGTCTTTCACTTTCCTTCAAAGGAGAAGAAAGAGGCTTGCGAATTTATTGACAAGGTTAATATCTGTCGTCTTTGATTAAAAACTTTTTGTCTCATCTTATTCATTCATCTTTATGCTAGGTCGCCGACAAACACCGTCGCTTGTGTGAAGAGAGACAGCGGCTAGGCCTCAAAAGGCAAACACTCGAGGCTCGCATCGCTCGGGTGGAGAGGAAGATACGGGCTTTGGAAAGTGACCCCTTTCAATGGGAATGGCGGAACTTTGATTATGTCGCTGAGATCCCGAAGATGCTCCGGATGTATCTCCGTGCTAAAGGAGTTCCGGGTCCCGTGAATGCTCCGGTTCATACCGTTCCATCCGATAGCGAGGAAGAAGACGAGGAGGAGACCAGTACCAGTCGAAAACGCGTTCGGGATCATCCCGAAGTGGATGCTAAGAACAAGGCGTCCACTTCGAAAACTAAACCGGCGATGAAGGAGCCTGTTCCTGAGCCTCTTCCATAAATGTTCTCTAACTTCTTCACTTATTTTGAACTCGTAATGGGCTTCGGCCCCTTTTTATTTATGGAAACATTTGCAATTTTCCTTACTCTTCAAATATTCTCGGAGATGCGTCTTTTAATGCAGGATCGGTTCAAGGGCATAAATCTCTTCGCGAATCACTCCATTCCTAGGATAGAATCCGCAGCTTACTTAGGAATATGACATTCCTATAAATTATAGTCTCAACTTCTCTTTTCTCCTCACCACTCTTTTTCATTTTAGCAGGTATGGAGTTCAACCTTCGATGTTCAGAATCTATGCCCGATTTCTCCAGGATTGGAATGATAAGCGAAGATGCTCCAAATGAGCCAAATAGGGGCCTCTTCTACCTCGCGGCTTCTTCAGATCCCAGATCCGAGCTCCATGTGCTTTGATCAGGGATCTCCCAATCAGAGACCAAGGAACAGCGATGGCATTCATAGAGGCACTTGTGCTTCAACATCGGAAGCTTACGTTGGAAAAGAGGAGACTCCGGAAGAGGATTAACCGGATGCAACGCAGGCTTACTACGGTATCAAGAGATCTTCACGTCCTTGAATCTCACCCTGGAGAATGGATCGAGCTTGGAATCTCTGACTTCGCTCGAATTCCGGACTGTATGATGCCAATCCTCGACCTTGCTGGTCAAGGAGTTGAAGTGTTCTGCTCGTCAACAAGATCTCCATAACCCGAAGTGTACGATGAGGGACATTCCATCTTTTTTGTTTTAATAAACGTTCTATTTCCAATCTCTTGTATGTTCGCATAGCCGAACCTTTATTTGCTTCACTTGTTCGCAAAGTCGAACCTTTCCCTTTAATACAGAAATAAAACAAATATTTATTAATAGCTGAACTTGTTTCCGAGCTGCCTACGTACCCATTTCGGGATCAAGCCACACCGTAGTTCATGTACATATAAAATGCGTGTAGCTTTAAACATAAAATTTCTTTAGGTTGATCACATTCCAAGGTCGCTTGACTGGCATGTCTTCTAAGTCTTTCAGCCTATAAACACCGTTTCGAACCACTTCGGTAACAATGTAAGGTCCTTCCCAATTAATACCGAGTTTACCGGCGCCTTCTTCTTTTTTATTGTCAAAAACGCGCCTTAACACATAATCTCCCACGAAGAACGGCCTACTTTTGACTTTAGAGTTGTAATATCGAGCTGCTGCCTGCTGGTAATTCTGGATCCGAATCAAAGCTTGATCACGCCTTTCATTTATGGTATCTAGTGAATCATTAAGCATTGCTGAATTTTCTTCCTCATTTAATGGTGCTTCTGTTCGGCGAAGTCCGGGCACGTTGAGTTCAGCTGGTACTACTGCCTCCATGCCATAAACCAAAGAGAATGGAGTTTCTCCGGTAGGTCGCCTAGGGGTTGTACGATAGGCCCATAGGACGGGTTGGAGTTCTTCATACCATCCTCCCTTTAGATGATTCAAACGTTTCTTGAGATTGCTCAGTATCGTCTTGTTCGTGGCTTCAGCTTGACCGTTTCCTTGCGGATATCGTGGAGTAAAGTAACTGACTTTGATTCCCCAGTCCGCACAAAAGGCATCAAACTCTTGTGAAATGAATTGTGGCCCGTTATCAGTGACTATTTCGTACAGAACTCCATGTCGACATATAATATTCTTCCAAATGAAAGTCTTCACCGCCGAATCCTTGATGCCAACATATGCCTCAGCTTCAATCCACTTCGAAAAGTAGTCCGTCAAGACCAAAACGTATTATACACCTCAAGTTGACCTGTGCAATGGTCCGATGATGTCCATTGACTATCTCATAAACGGGTATCGGGCGGAGATGGAAGAGAATAACTCCGAAGGTTGATGGATCGATGGTGCATGGAGTTGGCAGCGCTTACATCTTTGGGCGAATTTAACACAATCCGTGATCATAGTGGGCTAGTAGTATCCCATTCTTTTAACTTTAAAAGCCATAGCTCTTCCTGATGAATGACTACCGCATAACCCTTCATGCACTTCGCACATGACGATTTCGACTTCGGGCCCAAAAATGCATAATAGGTAAGGGTCACTGACACCTCGTCTATATAATGCATCCTTTGATAGACAAAATTTCGCGCTAACGATTTTCATTTTCCTGGCCTGCCACTTATTCTTTGGGAGCTCGCCTGTCATGATGTAGCGCTTTATTGGCTCCCTCCAGTCAGCCCCCCAGTCTTTAGCCGGAATTTGGTCGACCTTGTGAAATACTCGTGGCTCTGGTTCGGGATGCTCGTTTGGTTCGAGAACATCCTCCTCGATTAATGGCTCGGTCTCTAATATTGTTTCTGGAATCGCATCTCCTGCTAAGACAACGGGTTCCTTGTTAGATGTGTTTGATCCCTTTGACTTCCTCCGTTTGTTGGGTGGCGGTTTGATCTCTGGTTCGCCACGGTCACGTGCCGCTGCTCGAGACCTTGTAACGACGAAGGTTTCTTTGTTGTCTTGAATGCTTTGCTCCGAAATGCATTCCACTAGAATAACTCTTTTTAACTCAGGATCTGATGTTGATGCCAATGCGGCAAGTGCGTCCGCAGTTGTATTCTCCCCCCGAGGTATGCGAATTAAATCGAATTTCGAGAAATTTTTAGATAGATCCTTCACCACTTCGAGGTATGCTTCCATTCTTGAATCCTTGGCCTCGTAGTCTCCATTAAACTGGTTAACCACTAATTGCGAATCGCAATAGGCGACTATTTCCTTAGCTCCAACTCCTTGTGCCAATCGAAGTCCGGCAATTAGGGCTTCGTATTCTGCCTCATTGTTGGAAGCATTAAATAATAATCGGAATGATTGTTCTAGAATTTCCGATGTTGGAGACTCCAACTTGATTCCCACTCCGGATCCTTGTTTTCTTGAAGACCCATCTACATGTAATTTCCAAGTTTGGTTCTCCGATTGCTCTATCGTTCCAGGTATTGGTAGCTCGGTCAGGAAGTCTGCTAAAACATGAGCCTTCATACTGATCCGGCTTTTGAATTCTATATCGTACTCGCTTAATTCCACCGCCCATTTCGCCAAACGTCGAGACTGACTTGGACTATGAAGTATTGTTCGGAGTGGCTGGTTGGTTAACACTTCAACCGAATGGGCGCAGCTTCCGAGCCGAGGTCACCACCGCGAGTGCAAGTTTTTCCATCATTGTATATCTGGTTTCCGGATCCGTCATTGACTTACTTACGTAGTAAATCGGCTTCTGTTCCCCGCAGTCTTCCCGAACCAAGACTCCACTAACCGCATGGTTTGAAACCGATACGTACAAATAAAGTTTTTCATCCACCTCTGGTTTGGACAGTATAGGTGGAGTGGTTAAGTATGCGTTAAGCTGCCCAAAAGCTTCTTCACACTTCTCATCCCACAAGAATCCTTTGTTTTCTTTTAGAATTTGGTAGAAAGGTAACGACTTATCTGTTGATCTCGAGATAAAACGATTCAAAGCCGCAATCTGCCTAGTCAACCGTTGTACTTCCTTGAAGTTTCTTGGAGATGACATGTTTAGAAAGGTGTTAATTTGATTTGGATTGGCTTCAATCCCTCTTTCTGTCACAATATAGCCAAGAAACTCTCCGGATGGGACTCCGAATGTGCACTTCGCCGGGTTCAGCTTCATTTGATATTTATTGAGAATATCAAAACATTCCTCTAAATGCTTAACGTGATCTTCTTTCTTTAACAATTTAACCAACATATCATCTATGTAGACTTCCATTGTTTTCCCGAGATGATGGTGGAACATTTTATTAACCAACCGTTGATAAGTTGCCCCTGCATTTTTCAAACCGAAAGGCATTACCTTATAACAATAGATACCTCTATCAGTGATAAATGACATTTTTTCTTGGTCTTCGGGGTTCATCATTATTTGATTATAACCCGAGAAGGCGTCCATGAATGTTAACAGCTCATTCCCAGCGGTGGATTCTACAAGTCGATCTATATGCGGGAGCGGGAAACTGTCTTTGGGACATGCTTTATTGAGGTCTGTGAAGTCGATGCAAACCCTATCTTTCCCATTCTTCTTCTTGACAACGATAGTGTTTGCTACCCACTCCGGGTATTGCACTTCTCTTATGGACCCTATTTTCAAAAGTTTATCCACTTCGTCATTTACTATTTTTGCTCGCTCCACTCCGAGCTTTCTTCTTTTTTGTTTCACCGGCTTGAAGCTTGGATCCACGTTTAGTTCATGACAAATTATGCTTGGATCTATGCCGGGCATATCTGCCGCTGACCATGCGAATGATGTTATGTTTTTTCTCAAAAGTTCGATCAAAGCTTCTTTTATTTGGCCAGTCAAAGTTGCCCCAATTCGAATTTTCCGGTCCGGTTTGTCTTCTTCCAACACCACTTCGATTATAACATCATCTTTTTTCTGCCCGCTAGGAAATTTTGTTCTTAGTCCCTCTTTTGCGGGCTTCGTTAATTGCTATTGAATCTTCATACGGTGGCTAGCTAGATAACACGTCCGTGAAGCTTCTTGATCTCCCCGAATTGTTTCCACTCCTCTTGATGTTGGAAATTTGATACATTGATGATATGTAGAGGGGACTGCTTTCATTTGATAAATCCAGGGAGTCCCGAGGATGATGTTGTAAGCCGCGGGCTTATCGAAGACAACGAAATCCACGATCTTTGACACCCGTTTAGCAAGGACTGGTAGTTTGATTGTTCCGAGGGACATGGCTGATTCACTTGTGAATGCCACTAACGGAGATGGAGGCCCTATAATGTCTGCCCGACTAAATCCCATCCTTTCCAAAGTACTTAGAAAGATTAGATCGACCGAACTGCCCGTATCGATAAGTATCCTTGATACTTCGAAGTTAGCAACATCCAGGGTAATGACTAATGCATCATCATGAGGTCTTTCGAGGTGCCGCGTTTCTTCTTCGTCAAATGATATCGATGCACCTTGAAAATCGACTTCTTCACTCAAACTTGCTTTGAGTAAAACATTTCGCCTATGTTTTTTGATGGAACTTATCGAATCTCGACAAAATTTGGAACCTCCTAGAATAACATTGATCTTACCCTTCGAACTCCTTGGTTCTTCCTTGTTGGCTAACCTTGGTCTTTTGGACTCCTGATCTTTGGAATTTTCTTTTGCTCCGTGGTATTCCTTCACAAAATCTTTTATATCAAATTTGGAAAGATCTCCACTAGCCCAAAGCTCCGCGAGGTGCCTTTTGAGGACACTACAATCCTTGGTTAAATGTCCAGTTACTTTATGAATGTCGCAATATAAACTTTCATCACGGACCCAAGTGTTTGACCTTCCTTTCCCTTGGAATTGCTTTCCGACGGCACCGTTAAAGGGTTGCGACCCAAATTTCCTTGGTCCTTTGCTTTCCCTAGGCTCGAACTTCTTGGTAGGGATGGTAATTGCCGGCTTTTCTTGCTTATTTCTTTTGGCGAAATTTTCTTTTTCGTCCTCTACTTCCATCCAGTTGTTTGCGCGGAAGAGTGCATCTTGAATTTTGTCTGGTTTATGAAGTATTAAATCTTCTTTAAACCTTGAATCATGTCGCAGTCCTTTTCGTAAAGCAGATAAGGCTGACTGCTGCGAGATTCTTGGGAGCTTTGACAGCACTCCTTTGAACTTGGTGATGAAAACTCGAAGTGACTCATTTGACCCTTGTGACAGGTTCCAAAGATCGGCATCCGAAACACTTTTGTCCATAAGGATGGAATATTGTTTTAAGAACACAGCTGATAGTTCGTCGAAATTGCTGATCGAACCCGGCTCGAATTGGGTGAACCACATTAGAGCTTGGCCACATAGATTTTCCGAAAAGAGCTTGCAGTACCCTGCATCCTCATCAGCTTCATCCAATTCGACTCTTCCGGCAGCTATTAGGAAAGCTGCGAGATAGCTCTTCGGATCCTCTAATCCGCTGTAAGGGTCCAACTTGAGCTTCCGAGAATCTTTGATTCTTAAACTTGCGATTCGCAGAACGAAAGGTGTTTGCCTAGCTTCTTCAATGACCCGATTGATATCTTGGCTAACCTTCCTTATAGTCTCGAACTGGTCGAGGTTTTCCTGCTCGTATTGATCTGCAAGTTGAACTTCATCTTCAAGCTGTGTCTCCTCCTCCAATGGCTGAACTACATTATTAGTAGCACCAGGAGTTGTTTGTCCGCTGGTTTCATTTTGCGCAGCGGAACTTGGCGAGTTGAGTATCCTTCTTCGGATACCCACAGGGTTTCCTGCACTTAAAGAACGAACACGAGTTTGTATAGTACTGATGTTTTAACTAAGAGATACCTGGGATATTTGTAATGTGTCGACGGCCTTTTCCACATCCGAGAACTTTTGTGATATGTCCGACATGGTTTGCTGCATAGCTTTGAGGGTCTCAGCCAATGATGACTCAACGGCGTCTCCTCCGGACATTGCTGCTTATCTCGGAAATGTAGTAAGGAAAAGTCTGACCACTCAAGAATCCTCTCTCCCCACAGACGGCGCCAAAATGTGGATGTCGGATTTACACACTCAAGTATTTTATTAAGTAGGAAAGATTACTCTTGAGGGACAAAAATAAATATGTAAAAAGCTTAAGAATTGCCACAAAAATTGCTATAGTATTTCTTACTCCAGAGAAAGATCCCCCATACATGGCCATTAGCCTTTATATTTATACATAGAAAAACAATATTTAAGTGGCTAATTAAGTACAATTATTCTCTCTTAAATGTGTCTGTTTTGATCTTTGCTTTTAATGCTTAACGTTTGAATTTGAGTTGATTCTGATCTTCATGGGCCTCGCCTTTTGGCCCAAATGTCCTTGGACTGACTTAACCATGACTTCGTCTCCGGACTCGTGTCGAGGTGCAGTCACTTCGGATTCTTCTTATGGTGAAAACCACTTCGACTGTTCTTTTGACTTGTGGGTATAATTGCTTTATCCTTTATGGGCCGTTACCCTGACTACGTGGCAATCTTTTGTTGGTCCTGGACCTTTGGTGCGGGATCCGACACCAACAATCACTTAATAGAAATATAAAGAGGGTTAGCAGAATACCTCCTTTCATTGCAGCGGAAAAGTCTTCCTGAACGGTTTCCTGAATGGAAGACGGAAGCTTTAAACTTAAGGTCGGAGTCTCGGTTTCTCTCCCCTGGCCTACAAACGTTTTCTCTAAGTGTTGAAGATTTTTGGAACTACCTTTATGATGGACTAAAGGCTTGTATTTATAGGTGGAGAGAGGACCAAGATCCGCTTTTAGGGTTTTCTCCGGATTGATCTCGACCGTCCATCAAAGTAGAGCCGGAGGCATGTGTGACAAGTGGAAGCGTAGGAGTTCGACACATGTCGTAATCGTGACACTTGTCACTCATGCGCATCTTAACCGTGACACTTGTCACGCATGCGCATCGTAATCGTGACACTTGTCACGCATGCGCATCGTAATCGTGACACTTGTCACGCATGCACATCGAAATCGTGACACTTGTCACGCATGCAAAAATTAATGCGACATTTGTCGCCATTCCACGACACTTGTCGTCAGTATGCGACACTTGTCGCGACTCCTTGACATTTGTCGCCTTTACGCGACACTTGCCACCGTTCCGCGACACTTGTCGCCGTTATGCGACGCATGTCGCCATTCTGTGACATTTGTCGTTCGCCTTTAATGCGTATGCTCTTGCATATTCGCCACTTGTCCATGAGCGGAAAACTCGTTTAGGTTACCAATTATACATTACGGAATAACAATTCTTATAGAAAACCAACTACGACTATACGACCACATAATAGAGAAATGAAATATTTCTTACATTATGAAATATTTCTTACATGCTCCTCCCCAGTTCATGAAAAATCAAGGTTGTAACAAGTGAGATCTGATGTGTGTTTTATTTTTGTTATAGCAGTTTCTGTATACCTTGTTTGCAGATGGCATTGTGGCTTGATCAGTTTCGAATTTACTTGGCTTCAAAGATTGAAGTTTTGCTCATAGAAAGTAGGTAAACCATTGTCTTACATTATTATATGTCTGAATTAAAATAAAATTTGTTTCGAAGAGAAGATTATCCGTGAACACGCGGAAAATCATATAAAAAGGAATTTGAAGAAATAAGTACGGATTTAGTTTTTATATTGAAATATGTATGTTGGTCAGTCACACAAACCAAATTGGTTTGTCTTGAATTGATCATTATTTAAATAAAAGTATTATCCAAAAGGATCAAAACAAAAGAAAATAGAAATTGATGAAAATAAAAGCAGGATTGTTGAGTCAAATGGAAATATGCAGCATATTGGTTTAAGGAGTTTTCGCCGGTGTTTATCCCCTCTTCACACGGAGTTTGAATCCTTACTTTGGGCAATGAGGTCGCTTACTACTCTCTTTATTCTTGATGCTGTCTTTGAAACAGATTGCTTGGAGTTAACTCAAGTCTTAGACACTCCCGATGAGTGGCCTGTTTTTGTCTCGGAGTTAGAAGATTTTAGCTCGTTGAAGTCTCTTTTTCCCTCTTTTATGTTATCTTTTATCCCACGTAGCAACAATATCCGTGCTGACTATCTCGCAAAAAAGGCACGATCACGCGGATTTATCTTTTCATGTAAGCTCTTCTCTACCGGACTGGTTTTCTCAAGAAGAAAACGTCCGTTTCTAGCTTGAATGGATGAACTTATTTTGCTGTCAAAAAAAAAAAAAAAAAAGCAGGAAAACGACGTCGTCGCCTAGTCCAGTCCACTACATTGGTCTCCTGGCTCGAGACATGAGAGTTCATTGAACCGGTCGGTCTTCTTCTGTTTGATTTTTTTTGTTGCGAGTTAGGGTTTATATAATCACTCTTCACCATATCTGAGTCAGAGGTCGAGGCGAAGCAGAATGTTGGCTCGTATTTGGAGATCTGAATCTTCTGCTAGATTGATGAGTACGAGGTTGATTCACGGTCGTGTCTACAAGAAAAGTACAACTTCATCAAAGAGTCTACCTTCTTTGAGCCGAGGAACATCATTTGAAGGAGAGGAATTGAAATTGAAAAGTGGGTTTCATTATCTTAAAAGCTTAGATGATGCGATCGATTTGTTCGATGAAATGGTTAGATCTCGTCCCTTGTATCCGGCAGTTGATTTCAATAAAGTAATTGGTGTCATCGTGAGAATGAAACGACCCGATGTTGCGATTTCTCTCTATCAAAAGATGGAAATGCGCCGGATTCCAGGTAATATCTACAGCTTCAATATTCTCATAAAGTGTTTCTGCGACTGTTATAAGTTGTCATTTACTTTGTCTACATTCGGGAAGATCACTAAACTTGGTTTCCAGCCCGATGTTGTTACGTTTAGTACGCTGCTCCACGGATTATGTCTGGAAGATAAGATCTCTGAAGCGGTTGCTTTATTTGATCATATGGTTGACACTGGATTAACACCCAACGTCGTAACGTTTACAACACTGATGAACGGTCTTTGCCGTGAGGGTCGAGTTCTTGAAGCACTAGCTCTTGTTGATCGGATGGTAGAAGAAGGTCATCAACCTAACCAGGTTACTTACGGAACAATTGTCAATGGAATGTGTAAGATGGGTAACACTGTGTTGGCCTTGAATCTGCTTAGGAAGATGGAAGAAAACCACGTCACAGCTGATGTTGTGATCTATAGTGCCATCATTGATCGCCTTTGCAAAGACGGAAGTTATATCGATGCTCAAAATCTTTTCACTGAAATGCATGACAAAGGAATTTTTCCCAATGTTCTTACCTACAACTGTATGATAGACGCTTTTTGTAGCTCTGGTAGATGGAGTGATGCCAAGCAATTGTTGCGTGATATGATTGAAAGGCAAGTAAATCCTGATGTTGTAACTTTCAGTGCATTGATCAACGCATTTGTCAAAGAAGGGAAGCTCGTTGAGGCTGAAAAATTATACGAGGAGATGCTTCGTAGGGGTATATTTCCTAATACAATCACTTATACCTCAATGATCGATGGATTTTGCAAACTGAATCGTCTAGATGATGCAAAGCGTATGTTTGATTCGATAGCTAGCAAGGGCTGCTCTCCGGACGTAGTTACTTGTAGTACCCTAATTAATGGCTATTGTAAGGCTAAAAGGGTTGACGATGGAATGGAGATTTTCTGCGAGATGCATCGAAGAGGAATAGTTGCTACTACAGTTACTTACAATACTTTGATTCATGGGTTTTGTCTAATAGGTGATCTTAATGCCGCTCAAAACCTTCTCAATGAGATGATTTCTAGTGGTGTGGCTCCAGATTACATCACTTTCCACAGTATGCTGGCCGGCTTATGTAGGAAGAAAGACCTACGAAAGGCAGTGGCAATGTTGGTGGATCTGCAGGAGAGCGTGGTATGTCCTCGACACATTTTTATTAAGTGTTCACTTCCCAATGCCTTTGGGTGCAGCTTCTGCTGTAGCATCCGGGGAAGTTTGCTACTGAATGTCCAAGTCAGATGAAAGTTCCCTCTGACTGTTTTTGTGTGTTTGCTTTGCAGGATCATCAATTGGAGGATGAATGAAAGAATGGAAGATCATTCATATTTATATCTTTAGCAGTAGAGCTCCAATGCTAAATTTTTTGCTGGATCAATTTCATTTCTGATGTCCCACAAATTCGATACACTTGTTAACTTCTCTGTTATCATGTTATCTATGTGGTACTCTTAAAATGAGTTGTGTTGTCTGAAGGCCAATTGGACAAAATCTTGTTAGATATGCTTTTCGATCATGTTTGTTTTGTTCATAGTATGATTATGGTTTGATGTTTCTTGTGAGATCTTGGTCTCTTAGTGAAGACTGTTTCTTACTTTTGTTGCAGCTGCTGCCGAATCGGGTACGTTTGTCTTCTCATTCATAACAATTTATATCTTTGTAAACATATAGATTGGAGTAATTAGTTGCAGATTAGGACTATATATAACAATACTACATTGCTCTGATTGATTAATTCGAGGATTATGGCAAAAGAAACCGTAAATACAAAACCGAAACAATGTTCTTGGTAAGTGTATGTGTTGTAAATATGTCTTCAAAACTGCACTACTATTGTGTTTTAAATTTTGGTCTCTTTAGATCTTCTTCCCATGAAACTCTTTTTCAATTGTATAACATGATCTCCTCTGGTTCTTTGATCAGGTTTGGTAATAAAAATGAAATATGTTTTCTTTATGCATTGTATTTGAATTATATTAGCCAAAACAATAACATTGCCAGATTATGCTGCTTGTATCTGACTTAAAGCTGAGCTACTAAAGAGAGTGTAGTATGTCTTCTTCTCTCTACTCTACATATAGAATGTTTCTGGAGCGCAGTCTTTCCTTGATTAGGATATTAAAATTCAGAATCCATATGGTTGTGAAGTTTTAAGTGGTGTCAAAACATGTCTTACGATAAAAATGGTAAAATAGAACCATTTTTATCCTGAGGTTAGATCGTCTACCTTTGTCTTCTTCTTTTCCCTCTCATCTTCTCCACGTTTCTAAAAATAGGACCAGTGATTGTAATTTAACACCAAGCTTAAGCCATGTATTCACCGACACTTATAGAGGGTTTGATACAGTTCCAAGCATTTGGATAGTTAAGTGTGTTCATCGTTACAGATACTTTAATGCTTCAACGCTTGAATCTGCTCCATTTAAACTCTACATTTTTTTTTTTTTCAAACAATTGTTTTGAATTGCTTGGTAGTATTTACTGATTCTATTATTGTAGTCATTTTCAGCTTTATATCAAGCTTTAATTTAGTTATGTAGTATTACTGATTAACATTCACCAGACTTTAAGTCAAGTATCCACAAACACGTTTAGAAGGTGTTGATAGGGTTACAAGTCTGGGAAACTAAATTGAGTCCTTCATTACAAATGCTTTATTGCTTGAATGCTTGCATCTGCTCCATATGGACTCTATATATCCCTTTGTCTGTTTTCCAGGTTGATGCACTGCCTGTGTTTGAACCAGATGGTTAGAGCCAGCAGATGCATGTACTTGAATACTTGCATTGCCTAGAGCTTGTTAGCAAGACATTTTCATGAAAAGCTGCGTCAGAACTACTCAAATCCCCCATAGTAGCAACTTGATGCCTCCATTTGATCAGGCGCCCCTTTCCTCTTCTCAGCAACCAGAGGCTTGGAAACAATTACTTCACCATCATCATCCTCCTCACCCCAACAAATCTGCTCATCTTGTTGCATCACTGGCGAGTTAAGATTCAGAATTGCTTTGGTTATCTCGCAAAGCGTTGTCAGCTCCGGATGAGAATCCAACAAAGTCATCTGACGGTTTTGCACCAACAAGTTTCTTCTTTGAATCAAAATACACATTATTCTGATGAACTTTCTATTAGTCTTGTGGTTGTCGTCTTCTTTTAACCCTCTCTTGTATCCAACTGAGATTTTTCAACGTGATACAATACCGTTATTAGACATGTTTATTACAACAACATGATTAAACTAGGAATCGTGCAACTAAGACATACCAAATCGCAAACACACAAAACAAACAACCAAGTTCATAATCCTCCTCATTACCCTAGTACTTGAGTGCATACAGAACAATAAACATCACGAATGAGCCTTATGTACGGATATGGTTACAAACATGAAATCCGATAAACTCTTCGGCGGGACTTTCAATAGTATCCTCTCTACAAAATGGACACTCCATCCCAGGATTCTCGGGAAGAATGTTAGCACGCCACTCTCAGACAATCCAGTTATCGGCACCCCTCCTAGAGCATAGAACCAGGGCCGGCCCATGGGTAAAGCCCATGAAGCAAGGGTTTTAGGCATCAAATAATTATAAGTAGTTTTAAGGGCATCAATTTTTAAAATGTTATTGTGGTCTAGTGGTTAGGTTGAAGTCTTTTGTTGTACAGGTCATGGTTTCGAATCCCATACATGTTAAAACTTATTTTTTTTTTATAACAGCTTTTGTTAATGGGCCAAAAAAATTTTTGCTTTAGGCACTCAAATAGTTTGGGCCGGCCCTGCATAGAACACCCAAATGTTCTTCAAATTCGATAATGGAAGTCTAGCCGAAACGATTGTCTCATGTGAAGAAAAACATACATAATAGAATCACGTGAATGTTAGTTACATCATCTAAGGTTACAACATAAATTGAAAACTTGTTTTAAATTTTTAATAAATACTCATGAGCTTCTTCTTCGTTGTTCTCTTCTCTCTCACCTTTTTTTGACAATTTTGGAACTTAGAAGAACCAACAACATCCTGAGATCTCTGCCCTTCAGCTGTAACCAAACGTGTATTTCTTGAAGCTTGTCGTTGTGGAGGCCCGATAGTGGTCGTCTGCATTTTACCTGAAAAAAAAAGAGCTATAAGAGATCCATTGAAACTCACTCTCAAGTAAAGAGCTATAAGAGATACCAATAAGAACAATGGGCATCCTCAAAATCGTGAGTTCTTATCCATAATCAAAAAGTTTAACAAGCTTATCTTATCACTCACACGGTCACACCACAAATCCCAAAAACTCAGTAAACCATTATAAAAAGCCCTAAATCGTCAAAAGAGATGAGAAAAATGCTAAAACCCAAAGAAGCCCTAAATTAGTCAAATGGGACCGACGAACCAGACTCTTCGGAGGTTTATCCGGTTGAACCGGAAGGTTAGCCTTCCTGTCCATGGCTAAATCTCAACTGCATCTCCGACTTGCTACACCGTTGATTTTCCGAAACGAGAAACCACCACAGAGACGCCGCAGCAGAATTCAAAATTCGAACTCTTTATTGCCGCTTCTCCTTCTTTCTTAAAAATTCAAACCGAATTTACTAGCCACTGGGCCTTCGTCTGTTAAGCGGTGAAATGTTTGGGCTAATAATGGGCCTTATAATGCTCTTGTCTTGGCCTGGTTTAGTTTGTTTTCTTTCAGAAAACTCATCTCTTCCTTCTCTTTCAAATTTCAATTATTATTCTGCTCAGAGAACGAGAGTGAGAGAGAGAGAGACATCAACCTCACCACGTCGTCCACGTTTCTCTCCATCTTCTTTCACTATGATAAGTCACGACCATGCTCTGCTCGAACCATCAATCAGGTTAAACACCGCTGAATTAGCAAAATTTTCTTTTCATCTTTTTTAAGGTTTCTTAGTTTCAGTTAATGATGAATCGCTTTCGTCTCTTTTGCAGTTATTTTTCCCGGAGCACTGGAGATCCTGTTTCAGATTATAGCGACCCTACTCTGAATCACAAACCCAACTCTGTATGATCTGTTCCCATCTCTTTTCTCTCGATATAATCTTCATGTTTTCGTTAGTGATTCTCAGTTTCTTCTACGTTTTAGATTTGTGATTTCATTTTTTTACGTTTATTGCTTGCTATTTATAGTTTACGTTTGTCGTCTATATCTAGAATTAGCTACTTCCACTTGTTGATGCTTTTGTTTCCACAAATGCTCTCTGTTTTGCTCCTCTGTTTATGCCTTTATGGCCGAGACAGTGTGTATACTTTTTTCATTCGATTTTGTTCAAGACTAAACGCTTCTTCATTTTGTTCAAGAAATATCGTTTTGTTGACTTAATCAGAATTGTGTCTGCGATTTACTCATGGGAAATATTGACTACAAAGTTAGACTTAGTTATGGAATTTTAAAAAAATTTCCTTAATTCTCTGTCAGTTTTCATTTATTCCGGCATAGGTTTTTTTTACCAACTTTCTTTTTTCTTTGTTTAAAATTTACCCACTTTCTTTAACGTATGAACAAAAAACATGTGGAAATTCTGTTAGTAACATGTGCAATTTGATTTTTGATTATAGGAGAATTTTGATAATCAATACGGCGAAGAGATTTGCGACTTACGAGGATTATACTGATAACAAAATAAATCCAGGTAATGGAAACTCTCTTTTTACAAGGATTGTGAGCATATAATTTAATAATAATTTAGCGTTCATGAAATGTTTTCTTAGAACCTCCTGCACCTACACAGCTTGCAAATGAATTGACTTTCTTGTAATTTGAGTCTTCTTTGCTACCAAATCCATGCTATACTTTCTTCGTATTTTTTTTTCTTTTCTTTAAAAATTATTTTAAGTAAAACTAAAATTAAATAGTTTAAAACTTTTCAGTAAAAACATTTAAATAAATAAAACTTATTTTAAAAAAAAATAGATTAAATTGTAGTGATTTTCACTAAAGTTTTAAACAATTGAATACTTAAAATTTAAGAAAATAATTTTGTACCAAAAACCATGTTATTGTTTAAGTGTTAAATTTTAAACATGTTGAAAACTAACCGCGCCTAGGCATCCTGTCCTTTGGTCCGTAAGCTTGGTGTTCGAAGTTCGGCATATTTTCACGTGATATAGATTTAATACTTAAACCCATTTTCTAAAAATAATAGTGATATTGACTAAAATTTAAAACAAATTTAACACTTAAACTTTAAGAAACATAACATTTTTAAAACCAAAACCATGTCAATTTCACTAAAATTTTTCAAAAATTTAACACTTTTGCCTAGGCGTATTCATTTTCAAAAATTGAAACTCATTTTCTAAAAATAATAGTGATTTTGACTAAAACTAAAATTTAAAACAAATTTAACACTTAAACTTTACGAAAAATAACGTTTTTAAACCAAAACAAAAACCATATCAATTTCACTAAAAAATTTTAGAAGTTTAAGTGTTAAATTTTAAACACGTCGAAGCGCCTATGCATGTGTCCTTAGTTGGTCCGTAAGCTTTGGTGTTTGAAGTTCAGCATGTTTTCACGTGATATAGAATTTAACATTTAAACATTTTTAAAAAATAATAGTAATTTTTTAAAACAAATTTAACACTTAAACTTTAAGAAAATAATAGTAATTTTTTAAAACAAATTTAACACTTAAACTTTAAGAAAAACGACATATTAATTTTTAAAAATTAGTTTAAGTGTTAAATTTTAAACACGTCGCGCCTAGGCATTCTGTCTTTAGTTGGTCCGTAAGCTGGTGTTCGAAGTTCGGCATGTTTTCACGTGATATAGATTTAAGATTTAACACTTAAACTTAATTCTAAAAATAATAAAACAAATGTAAGAAAATAAGGTCATTTTTTAACTAAAACCATGTTAATTTCACTAAATATTTTTAAAAATTAGTTTAAGTGTTAAATTTTAAACACGTCAAAATTAACTGCACCTAGGCATCATGTCCTTAGTTGGTCCGTAAGCTTTGGTGTTCGAAGTTCGCATGTTTTTATGTGAAAACTTTACACTTAAACTCATTTTTTAAAATATAGTGATTTTGACTCAAATCTGAAACAAATCTAACACATGAACTTTAAGAAATATAACGTTTTTTAAACTAAAACTATGTCAATTTCACTTAAATTTTAAACACGTTGAAAACTAACCGCGCTTAAACATCCTGTCCTTAGTTGGTCCATAAGTTTTGGTGTTTGAAGTTCGGCATGTTTTCACGTGATATAGATTTAAGTCATTTAACACTTAAACTCATTTTCTAAAAATAATAGTGATTTTGACTAAAATTTAGAAGAAATTTAACACTTAAACTTTAAGAAAAATAACGTTTTTAAACTAAATCCATGTCAATTTCACTAGAAAAATTTGAAAATTTAAGTGTTAAATTTTAAACACGTCGAAACTAACCGCACCTAGGCATCATGTCCTTAATTGGTCCGTAAGCTTTGGTGTTCGAAGTTCGGCATATTTTCACGTGATATAGAATTTAGCACTTAAACTCGTTTTTTTAAAATAATAATGATTTTGACAAAAATTTAAAACAAAATTTAACACACTTAAATTTTAAGAAAATAACGTTTTTTAAACTAAAAACCATATCATTAATTTAAAAATTAGTTTAAGTGGGTGTTGTTATGTTGAGTCAGAGTCTTGATGCTAATAGTTTGACACAGGATACAAGCAACACGTGTTGCTGGAGAATCTATAGAGAATGCGTCCATTACGCCATATTCAGTAATGATTGCTTTTAGTTTTCATTCTGAGATCCAATATCTAGATTGCTTTCGGTCTGTCTGATTGTCAGATTAATAATATGTTTGGTCAAAGTTTCAACCAATCAGACAGATAGAAAGCAATCTGGATATTGGATCTCAGAATGAAAATGACCAGAGAGAGTTCCAATCTCTCATTGGCAGCACCCTCACATCTCAAGGTAATGCCCAAATTTGTTTGCTTTGCTTTTGCAATATTGGAAAAGCTGAACCAGGGGGATATTAAAGACTACTCGGCACGTTTAACCACTCTCATATGTTTACGGTTGGTTTGTTGAGCTGATAATCTTACTTGAACTCATTTGTCCTGGCAGATATGGAATGGGATGTAGCAAATCACATCTTGGTGCTTGTATTGGATCAAAACGTCAGAATCTCCAGTCTGTTGATTCTGAGAGCAGTTTAAAATCTGAATACAAAGTTTTATCTTCACTGGCAAAGATCCAGGGTCAGCTGGGAGAATTTCACATTTTCTTGAACCAGCATAAAACTCAGTGCTCCTTGACCCATTATTCTCATCTCCTCTGATGTTACCTTTGTTCTCTCCATCACCTTCCCATCTTTCTCTCTTATAATCTCTTGTGCATGGTTAATCAAAGATGAGATTCCAACAAAATAAACCCCAAGCTTTCCACAAAATGCGAAATCAACTTATTCTTTTTATAACTACAAATCAGCCCCCCTTTAACCCGAGTCAAGACCAAGACAATAATATAAGAGACCTAAATTCAAAAAAGTATACCCAACAAAGAGATTTACTCTATCTCCCAAAGTATCACACACACAAAAATGAACAATCTCTTCATGTTATTTCCGACTCTTTTAAGCCTATGAATTAAGCAATGGTGCCCCCTTGATAGGAGCAGTCAAAGTCACTTTAAGCAACCAGTTGCAACACAACAAGCTTCTTAACGGTTCATTGTCGTTCTGAAGACGACGATCTTGGACAGAAAATCCTGAAAATCGGCGAAAACTACTAGTTTACTTTCGGTGATAACATTTGGCAAACGATTAAGTCTCGTGTCAAATGAATCAAGGTCCAAATTTTAAGCATCACCTCATATGTTCCCTTTTTATCGTAAAACATCAAACAGCTCCCTGAGATGACCTAACGCAGTCGCGTCACTTTTTGATCGCCAACGCAGCTACCAACAATCGCGATTGCATTAGACGAAAAACACACGTTTAACATTTGAACTCACAAAAGTACAACTTCATTGCTGGCATTGTAGCCGTTTCCTCCCATTGTGGTCCTTAAGGCATTTTTAACTTTGGTTTAATCTACATCAACCTTCGTTGGAACTTGAGTTGAGTCAAGGTGTGCTTATCTTGTTGCCCCATAACTTGGTCATCAAGGTTTCATCTTCACAACCTGGCAATATTTGAGGATCTGCACAAGAGTTTGGTATGTCCAGTTTATATTTCTTCCCTTTTGGGTTTTGGGGAAGAACGTATACATATATTTATACAGGCCGTTGGCTGCAGCTTCTGCTGTAGCATCCGGGAAGTTTACTACTGAATGTCCAAGTCAAATTTATGTAATTTTCTTTTCTTTTCTTGTTTTATTTTGTGTAATAAATTTGCTTAATGTAATATTGTTATTGTGTAATATTTGTTTTTAATGTTATGTAATATTTTATATTATTTTAAAGTGTTTCTTTATTTTTATATGAAAAATTAACTTTCTATGTATAAAACATAAACATTTATGGACTAATATGATAAAATAATAAATTAGTAAAAGTATTTCTAAGATATAAATAATTATGAGGACCAAAATGCAAATAAAAAAAGATGAAATCTCAAATTTGAGGTTTTGAGGTTGTCTTTGGAGAACCAAAAACCTTATATTTGAATATTTGAGGTTGCCTTTGGAGATGCTCTTATAAAGCTGATAGTAATGGATTTTTTTCTGATAAGTTCGAATCTTAAAGTAGATTTATATAATCTGACTTTTATTATTCTATATTGTCTTTGGTATGGCTTTTACTTTAGAAGAAATCTCACGTAAACTTGTTGTTCCTTTTTCATCCAGCTTTGATGCACGTGAAATCTGGTGTCATGTTATTATCTCCACGAATACATATAATTTATCTGCGTTGTAAAATTTTAATTAGAGGATAACAGCTAATTTTCTCACTTTAAAATCCTCATTTCATAATTAGTCTTGAAAATTTGTTTTTTTTTAGATTTGTTAGGAAAATACTAAATCTATGAGTGCAAAGTTGGTTGGTTACACGTGTCAAAAGCATGAGTTCGGAAGTGGGGTTGATGACCTAACTCATTGAACTTCCGACAGGTCCTAATAATCCAAGTTATGATTTCATAAAAAAATTATATTTTCTTAAACGGACAATAATGTGTTTTTAACTTTTAACGACGTGACTCTTTTGTTTTCATTTCAGAAAACGACTTTAATCTTATTCCCAAAGTTCAGTTTCACTTTCCTAATATAACTACGAACTAAATAATTTGTGTTTTGTTTATAAAAAGATTGTTATTTAGTAAAAGTAGACTTCTAGTATGAACTATGAACTTTCTTTCGAAGGTCTAGATTTCCTTAGAAGAATTAACAATTTATTAATATCGAAAACAAAGATGACATATTGACATATATTTAGGATAAATTGGTGTCTTATGTTGGAACTAGACCCTGTTCTAAAAATCCCCGCCTAGGCCCGATTACTCCCGCTTAATCGCTAGGTCCATCCTATCCGCTTTGATTAATGACTAATTTCCTAAAAAATCAGTTACCCGATTACTCTCCGCCTAATCTGATTACTTCCCGCCTAATCCGATTACTCTCCGCCTAATTTACATATCTCGATTATTTTTAGATTGCAAGTATAAAAAACTTTTTATTTTTGTTATTCAATTATTTAAATTGGGAGTTTGTGATGTTTTACAATAATTTATGTTCAAATTTTAATAAAAATCATAAATTTGTAATAAAAATCATAAAAATTTATCTCAAAAATACAGTTTTATGTGTTTACTGCAATTTTGAAAACAATATTTGATTAATATGTTTTAAAAATATTAAAATAATCCTAAAACTAATCCCCGATTAATCCCCGATTTTAGTCCTATTTTCCGATTAATCGCTAGGCCCATACCTAGCGCCCAACTAGCGCCTAACGATTTTTCAAACCAGGGAACTAGATGATGATGCCGACAAAAAAAAATGGAAATAGGTGTTGATAGAAATATTTAAATTGAAGGCCTAAATTGTTTTCAGCTAACTATTAATTTAGTAAGAGATGATTTTGTATTTTTATCAATATGATTAAAATATTAAACCAGATAATTATTAGCTATGTAGATATTTTCTTATAAAAATACTTTCCCAAAAGTAGGTGAAATGCAAATGCTTATCAATCTCAATCAAGAAAAAAAAAAAAACATGACAAATGTATCCTTAAACTTGGCCATAAACCTCATCATTTTCTACTTTCTTTTTATCTTTTTACGTTTAACTCTTTAAATTTAATTCTTCTAACTCCCAACTATCTCCTTGCCAAAATTCCTCCTTAAAATTCTAGTTTTTCTTTTTTGAAATGTTAAAAATATAAGTTTGTCTTTATTAGATTTTAGTGATTTTAATCGGTGACAGCTAAACATTATTGCAAAATTAAATCACATTAACTCTCTGCCTGTCTTCCTTTTTTGTGTAAATGCTTCAATAATAATTTTCCCCTTTTTGGAACCAAGAATCAGTCAATTGCATTAAATCTTTTTAAACAAAGTAAGCTACCACAGTTCGTATTATTTAAAGATGAAACCAAAAACTACTGTAGTTATTGGTTACATAAATATTTCACCAAAATTGAAAAAGTCGCTTTATTATTGGACATGGGATAGAGAAAAGTAAATAAGACCCAAAATATAAAGTCAAGCCACCGTGCAAAACAAGTTGAAATTGCGTTGTGACATTTTATTTATTTATTCATAATCTATAAATTTTTAATTACTTTATTACTTAGTTTAGCCCCACACTTAATGTGCACACGAGAAACCTAAAACTAAAAGAGATAGATTCGATTCTCCCACACGTGCGCTTCTGTGTCACCTTTCTCATTGGAGTATCGTCATTTTCATTTATTTTTACTTAAAAATATCTTAAAATTGTTTTCCTCAAAATATCTTCTTTTCGTATTAAGAATAGCTTAATTTACTTCACTAATCTCTTAAAAAAGAAGTAATTTGACAAAAAAAAAATATGTAAAATTTTCCAGGAAAAAAAGGAATAAGTGAAAAAAATATTTAAGTTAAATAAGTAGATAAATTAATATTTTAAATAAAATAATGATATCTTAAAACTTAAACTAGAGAAAGAAAAAAAAAATTTAGTCAAATTTTTCGCAAGTCAATAGACACAATTACCCCTAATGATCGTATAAATTTACAAAGAACTTTGTCTTTGCCGTGTTTTGACCTCAAACCTTGACACACACGAACACACATATATATATATATATATATACATGTATATATGTATTTTCTGGAAGAGAAACAATAATATTCCCAGAAATTTCGGGTTACGTGTCGCTTTATTTGTAAATGGATTTTTCAGAGTTTGATTGTTGAAGAAGTTTTGTGTCTATTATTGATTTTTACTTGAGAAAAACTCGAACGCTCTGTTTTTTTTTGTTTTCTCGAGAAAATTATCAGACTCAGAGAAAATTAAAAACACAGAAGAAAGATGAGAAGCGGTGCTAGTGGAAACAACGTTTTCGATACTATAAACGCAGCTGCTTCAGCTATTGCTTCCTCTGATGATCGTCTTCATCAATCTTCTCCGATTCCGGTGAGTCTTTCTCCGTCTCAATTAGCTAAATCAGAAACTGTATGTATGATTGTTCTCTTAAGCATTAGATCGAACACTTTGTAGGCAAATTCGATTTCTATGGAACTAAACAGTGTTTTCTTCTCCGATCATTCAAATCGAATCTGATTTTGGTACTTTTTACAATTTTTTTGAAATCAGAAGAAACGAAAATGGTGGAATCGATGGAGTCTGTTGAAATGTTTCAGATCTTCAAGACAAAGGAAACGAATAGGAAACTCGGTTCTTGTTCCTGAACCGGTATCAACATCTTCAATTTCAACATCAAATTCCGGTTATCGTTCGGTTATCACAACACTTCCTTTTATAGCTCCACCTTCATCTCCAGCTTCATTTTTCCAATCAGAACCTCCTTCTGCTACACAATCACCTGTAGGAATCCTCTCTTTTAGTCCTTTACCTTGTAATAACCGTCCTTCGATATTCGCCATTGGACCTTACGCTCATGAAACTCAATTAGTATCGCCTCCGGTTTTCTCTACTTACACTACTGAACCATCTTCAGCTCCAATCACACCTCCTCTTGATGAATCATCTATCTACTTAACTACCACAACACCTTCTTCACCGGAAGTTCCTTTCGCGCAGCTCTTTAACTCGAACCATCAAACCGGTAGCTATGGTCATAAGTTCCCAATGTCGTCTAGTTATGAGTTTCAGTTTTACCAACTTCCTCCTGGTAGTCCACTTGGTCAGCTTATTTCCCCGAGCTCGGTTGTATCCGGTTCTGGTCCAACTTCTCCTTTTCCCGATGGAGAAACCGCGCTGTTCCCTCACTTTCAAGTCTCTGATCCTCCAAAGCTGTTGAGTCCTGGTAAATTGCAATGTCCAAAGACTGGTGTTACAACTCCTTCTAGAGAGCAGAAGATTGTGAGACCGCATAAACCGGTTTCATTCGATCTTGACGCGGATCATGTCATTAGATGCGTGGATCAGAAGCTAAGAACAACGTTCCCTGAAGCATCATCAAATCCAGAATCAATGAATCATTCGTCTCTCGGGTCGAATAAGGAATTCAATTTCGGCACGGATGAGAAACATTTGACCGTTGATGAACAAAGAGCTTCACCGAAGAATAGCAATGATTGGTCTTTCTTCCCTGTGATGCAGTCAGGTACACTTAGCTAACCTTCACCAGAAGATTTAGTTATATAGAAATCTGAAATTTAGAAATCGATTCGGACAACGATCTTGTTCAAGATTCAAGAACGAAAAGTAGCTAAGATTGATCTTATTATATAGTTTTCTTTTGAATTACACAATGATGATGTTCTCTATATAGAATTTTTAGATGATTCTGTTCAGGATCTTAGGGATATTATCTTGTCTCTCTTTTGGTTTTGTAATAAATATTTGGCACCGTTGGTTGTTGTATATGACTTGTCTCTATGTAATTTTTGATTTTGTGCATACACATTTGACCGCATTTGTAAATAAAATTTAATTAGTTTCTTCAGAGAAATTCCATTAAATCTATTAAGTATTGTTTAGCTTTGAAGTCTTAAGATATTTGATCTTCTGTGTCTTGTTGTGACTAGAGTTTTGTTATTGTTATAGCCAATAAAGAGAGAGATCTATAGCAGAAAGGTTGTGAAAGTTTCTCCTTATTTGCTATCTTAGATTCAACCATGATATGCAATCTGCAAATGGAAAAAGAAAATAGTAAGCTGGTATGAATACTAGTAGACATTAATCACAGACTTTTGAGTATCCAATTAAGAAGACAAACTCAAGACAATTAATAACACATTTTATCACCAAATCGATAACCCGGTCAGGTTTTATAGGAAACATCACATCACAAACACTAGTCCACTACAATTGAAGCTATGAATCCTGTATACAGAAATTTTTGACATGACAAGTTAGAATGGGCCAGCTTAAATCACTTAGTCCTCCTCTCTCAGCATTCCGCAAGCCCACTTGGAATCCATCTTCAAGTTCATAGGCCCTTTTGGTTCAATTAATCTCACTTAAACCAGTAAGCAGTTAGAGAGTTAATAAAACTTAGAGAGTTAATAAAACAGAGTCAACCCCTAAACCAAAGACTAACCCTAAACCTAACTAAATCTTGTAGGTTTAACTTTAATTAAAGTTCCCTGATATCTTTCTTTTTTTTTACAGCAATTTTCCTTATTTCTTTTATATAGTAGATTTAGAAAAGCTTTATAAATACTGACATATCAGGAATATATCAGATATAACTTTCTCTCTCTTCTCTCTCTTAATTAATCCTTTAGAGAGAGAAAGTTTCCGGCGAATAATTTTGCACCGGCAACGGCCAGTTTCTTCATTGGCGTTGGCTGACACATGCCCAGCACAGTCGGTTACCTCAACGACGGTGGCTGGTTTTCTCGTCTGGCATCGGTGGATTTATTTTCGCCGTTGGCTAGCTCTTTTCCGGCAGTTTTTGGCTACTACAGCAAAGCTGGCTGGCTTATGTCCGGAATTGTCTGGCTTCCATAGTAGAGATGTCCGGCTTCCCGTCCAGCATCGTCGCGTCTCCATGGCGGCGTATGGCTGGCTTTCGGTTTATCCCTCCACCGACGTAGATCGGTCGCTTTCCTTTGTGTGTCTGTTTTTTTAGTTTGCTTTCAATAATCTCATATGGGCTGTGTTGGTAATTACAGTGTAAGCAATTTCGCTAACTACTGTTCTTTTCCTACCAGTTTTCCATTGAGTTTTAATTTGCAGAAATCAATTCAGGGATCTGAGAATTAGGTTGAAGATAAGAAGTAGAATCCGTCGCTTATTAATCATTGCCAATTCGCTGTTGTATCTTTATTGGAGCCTCTTTGTTTAATACCGGTGAGAAACCCATAAGAATCCATGTTCGATAGTCTTATCGACGGTGATTCCTTCATCGGAATCGAAGCTCCAGCGGCGAAGGTTGAAGTCGGTTTGCTTTCGACTGCTCATCTGACACGTGTTTATGTCTATCTTCAGTTGACTACACGTATTACGGGATAGAGTCAAAATTCAGTTTCTTCTTCTGTGAACGACAGTAGATTCTCTGATGGGCCTCTTGTGGCTTGAGACTTTCTGTAATCTTTTACTGTTGTGGGGCTTTTTAGCCCATGTATAACTGCCTTTGTTTAATAATATTTCCCTCTTGCGAAAAAAAAAAGAAAAGCTTTATAAATATACCGATTTATGGGTGCAGGATCATATACAAGTTTGTGAGAAACTAGAGACGTCTTTTGCTCCAAGTAACAAAGGCTAAGAAAAAAAAGTGTTTTTTTTTTAAAGAGATATGGAGGATCAGAAGCCGACGAGTTTCACGTTTGAGATAGATAACTTCTCCGAGAAGGAATCTGTGATTAGAACAACAAACTTCTTAAGCGGCGGCTGCGAATGGTAAAGGAAAAGATTATCATGTGTGTTGTGATTCTTAACTCATCGTTTAGATTCAACATATAACTGAAAAACCAGATGAACTTGGATCGAAAAATTACAACTCTTTTGATTGGTGTTATTCAACCTTAAGACTAGCGTTAGTTTGACATCCAAGATTTCAAACCTAAGAACTAATTAAAAAACTAATCTCCTCGTATTTTCTCTCCGATGTAAGAGTAAACAGAACTCTTTCAAAGAAAATAAAGCTTTTGAATTTTTACCTGCTTGAACGGCTAACCCTAGCGAACTCCTCTCCCTTAGGGAGCCGGACGAAACATTGGCTTTGGCCCCTCAATTTTAAAGAGCTAATATGCATAGATCATTAATTAGGCCCCAAAACTGTAAATCAACAAAAAATTATATGGATCATCGGCTCCCAAAATCGTTGGTCCAACGAAACTCAGGGCCAGCCCTATCCTCTTCTATAGTATTTATATTCGTTAGATAAGAGGATCATCTAGCTTAGGCTTGTTTGATCTGGAAACTTCCGAATCTTCATTCTGAATTCTATGATATCTTCAATATTTTCTACCTTAATTTGAATATATGTATACATATGTGCATTTTTCAGGTATGTTAAGGTTCATCCCAAAGGAGATCACATTGATGATCACTTGTCTATGTACCTCTGCGTTGCGAATCCTGAATCGTTGCGAATTGGATGGAAAAGACTAGCTGCTTTTTCCATCGCTCTACTGAATGAATCGGGCAAAGAGCTCTACAGAAAACATGGCAATTTACTACTACTTAATTATATATCTCTTGCATGCATATGTATGCTTGTTGAAGAGGAAATAATAAAATTAATTTAATCTTTCTGGTTTTGTCTTGCAGAACCGTTTTACCAATTGTTCTGCGCTGAGATCCCACTAATGGGTTGGCCCAAGGCCGTGCCTCTTGAAAAGCTTCAAGAAAAAGGGTTTTTGGAGAATAATAAATTCATCTTCAATGTCCAAGTTAAAGTAGCTCAAGTTGTTGATGAAGGATCTGTAACTGGGAATGAGATGTTAGATGTCAATGGTTTCCAAGTTCTTTATTCTCAGGTATGGTTACAACGATGATGCTTAATCTCGTAGGATTGGATATCTCTAGCAAGTTATCATAATTGCATCTTTCAGGTGGCTTCAGTGAGTTGGATTTTCGTGGAACACCCTGACGTTGCAGTGAATTTCAAACCAAAGAACCAATTACTAAAGACAACGTACATGAATATCCTCCTCGGTCTAATCGAGACACTGAACAAGCCTCTACATAGCATCACCGAGACTGAGCTAAACAACTCTCAGAGCGACTTGATCGAGCTAACAGAAGCGGGCTTCAAGCTAGACTGGTTGAAAATAAAGCTTGATGAGGTTTCCTTGGAGAGGAAGATAGCAGATGTTGATGGTTATCGAGTCCAAAGCCTGGCAGAACATATCAAGAATCTCAAAATTGAAGTTAACCAGGAGCAAATCAACTCTTCTGCTAAAATTTTATCACTGGAGCAGACATTGTCGAATCTCAAAGATGAGCTTAACAAGAAGAATGCCAAATCACTTTAAACTTCAAGTAAAGTTTTTTTGTTTTTCTAAGGTGAAACTAATTAATTTGAAATTACTTTACCCTATCCGGTGACACTGAGTTTAGTCAGTTTTCTTTTTCGTTTTGGAAATGACTTAAGTAATTTCCTAATGATTCCAGCACTAATCTTTCCTTTGTACACTTTGAAGCATACACTTTAACAATTACAAAACAAACACTTTGGTTGCCATGACCGCAAGGAATGAGAATGTAATGGCAGTATGGCACAAGTGATCACTTTGACCAGATTCTGATGATCTAGCGGTGGAGACTCTCAGTAGATTTTCCCCGAACATATCTTATGTCGTTCCAATACATATCCCAATTTTGGTTTTTAAGCCGTTTCTAATAATGCACATGATGCTTCAAACGTAAAAATTTCAATACCTGTTCACCTAAAATGACAAGTTGATCAATGGTAGCAGGTCGGTACACATCTCCAGCAATAAGCATGCAAGATTTTCCCTGTAAACATATCATTAGTCAGTGTAATTTGACAGAGGGTAACTAACAATCCCCTCAAAATCTCCACTGTATTTTCAAAAGGCATACCTGCTTCTTTAGGTAACAAGCTAGTTTAGCGCAAACCATTGTCTTTCCAACTCCTTGGAGTCCAGCCAACAATATTACTGTAGCACCTGATTTAGCAAACTGTAACTCAGATACTCCTCCACCCATCAATTTCACAAGCTCATCATGTAAAATCTGCAACATAGCCATGATAAGCCACACTTGAGTACTATTGTAACCAAAATGATCATCATAGAGTGAATCAACTGATGAAACAAAATTAAGAAGCGGTTTTATTGCTAATTATCTTGACCAATTGCTAATCTGGTTTAACTCCACGAATGACACCCATTCCAACGGCTTGGTCACTAACAGATTGAACAAACCTTCTAACAACTGGAAGACTCACCTGTTAACAAAACCGCCAAGCGACTAAATCACTTTTACACCACATTCTTCAAAAGAAACCTAAATGAAACAGAAGGAAACACCACTCACATCTGCTTCCAGGAGAGCTCTTCCAATATCTCGCATTGGTTCGGCAATATTCTCCTTGGTCAAAACCTCTGCAAGTTCAAAAACCGTAACTAACTTTAAACCGTGCCCATTCTTTCTTCATCTGCCAGTGGCAAGACTACACTGCCCTTAAACTAAAATGATAGAAAACTATTTCTCTCTAATCCATTCCTCGTTCCAAGAGTCTAGCTATGTATATATGACAGACTTTTTCTTGACATACATGAACACAATGCCTATTTTAACTCATCTTCGCACATTTCTTCAAGTTTAAAGAAACATGAACAAAGCTAATGACTTTGATAAGTTACAAGAGATTCCTAATTTGAGCTCAAGGATAAAAGAATATAGAAATCGCACTTCGCCTTTGAGTTTGCTCCAAGCAGCCTCGAGTCCACCAGTCAACTGTCCAAACATCTCGGCTCTCACTTGGCTTCTTCTGTATCTTCCTTGACCAACAGTCTTCGATTTCACCCAACTCCATATCTCTCGCTACTCAACACATACATCACAAAGAACACTAAATAACCAAAAATCTAACAAAACCCAAAAACACGAAAAGAAAAGAAGCAAAATTTGAAGCCAAACCGTTGAGGGATTCCTAGAGGAGAGAGAAGCTGAATTGCTGGTACCGGTGAATGCAGAGCTAAATGTTGCTCTACTTCTCCGAATTCCTAGAGTATACATAATTCGGAACTCTACTCACGGAGAAATGGCTGGAAAATTGCAGAGCCTCCATTAGTAGTGATCAAAGCTCAAAACCTTTTTATGACTCTCTCCGCAATCTTCTTTATCTTGTTGCAGAGAAAGAAAAGAGCTTTTGGATGGTTCCATTTCATCCGTTTCCCAGTAACGGCCGTCGATGTGAGCTTTCCACGAAACGCTGCGTATTAAAACTAGTAACCCCGGCCAGACGAAGAGGAGAGACCGAGACACAGTGACAGAGCAATCTCTCTCTCTTTCTCCTTAGAGACGCGGCTCAGATCGCGACAAGTGTACGGCTAATATCACGGAATCTCTCTTTTTGAAACAAAACTCATAACGGTTTGATGTAATACAGCAACGGTTTGATCCAATGGTTGAGAGAAACTTAAAAGCTAATTTTTTTTTTTTTTCTAAAACAACAATTTAAATGAAAAATTGTAAATATAAAAAATTTCAAATTCGGAAAAAAAAGAATTTAAAATTTTAAATAATAAAAACTTGTATGATAAATTTACGTAATAATGCAAAAACAAGTTGAATATTTGGAATCGCTAAAGATCAATAACTAGGTCAAATGACTGGATCCAAAATCCGGTTAGTTCTCATATCGTATTGTAAATTTATTATCCAAGTTTCTATTATTTAAAATTTTTAAAACTTAAAAAGATTGAAAAAATGAAATTTTAAAAAAAAAACTTGTAAATATAAAAAATTTAAAATCCAGGAAAAAGAGAATTTAAAATTTTAAATAAAGAAACTTGTATGATAAATTTACATAATAATGCAAAAACAAGTTGAATATTTGGAATCTCTAATGATCAATGACTAGGTCGAATGACGGGATCCAAAATTCGGTTAGTTCTTACATCATATTGTAAATTTATTATCCAAGTTTCTATTATTTCAAATTTTAAAAACTTAAAAAAGATTTTTAAAAAAAATTAAAATCCAGTGAAAAGAGAATTTAAAATTTTAAATAAAGAAATTTGTATGATAAATTTACATAATAATGCAAAAACAAATTGAATATTTGGAATCGCTAATGATCAATGACTAAGTCGAATGACGGGATCCAAAATCCGATTAGTTCTCACATCGTATTGTAAATTTATTATCCAAGTTTCTATTATTTAAAATTTTAAAAACTTAAAAAAGATTAAATTTTAAAAAAACTTGTAAATATAAAAATTGAAAATCCGAGAAAAAGAGAATTTAAAATTTTAAATAAAGAAACTTGTATGACAAATTCACATAATAATGCAAAAACAAGTTAAATATTTGGAATCACTAATGATCAATGACTAGGTCGAATGACGGGATCCAAAATCCGGTTAGTTCTTACATCATATTGTAAATTTATTATCCATGTTTCTGTTATTTAAAATTTTAAAAACTTAAAAAAGATTGAAAATTTTAAATATAAAAAAATTAAAATCTGGCAAAAAAGTGAATTTAAAATTTTAAATAAAGAAACTTGTATGATAAATTTACATAATAATGCAAAAACAAGTTGAATATTTGGAATCGCTAATGATCAATGACTAGGTCGAATGACGGGATCCAAAATCCGGTTAGTTCTCATATCGTATTGTAAATTTATTATCCAAGTTTCTATTATTTTTAAATTCTAAAAAAGTTAATGAGATTGATGTTAAAAAAAAAAAAAAAAGTTAATGAGATTTTTTTAAAACGAAATTTAAACAAAAACTTGAATAAAAGTTGCAAAAAAGCTTTAAAAAAAAAGATCAGTGAGAAAGAAAAAAAAACCTTTAAAAGTATAAATATATTAATTTTCTGAATTAAAGAAGAAAATGGGCTGAAAATTAACCTGGCAATTGTTTGATGGGCTGGAATTGTTTCTGTTGGGCCTCTGAGAGAGCGCAAATACGATCATATCTAACCGTTACCGGAGAAAAGAATCCCCATTCTCCGACGATCCCACCACTTCCTCAATCTATCGCCATCTCCGTCGCCGAAGAGAACCTCCAACATCATGACTCCCGAAGCCTTAAATTCCGGCGACATGTAGCCTCTAACTCCGAATCGTCTCTCTCTCTCGCTCTGTTTCTACGGTGAGATGTAGTCCCGTAGTGACTGACATAGATCTTATCATCGCAGGCAAACAAATAAAGAAAGTTCTCTGTCGTTTATATGAGACGTGATGCTTGTGTGTGTGTGATCTCTCGTCTTCTTCATAGCTTTTTAAGTGAACAGAGAGAGCCGTTGTATATGTATGAGTCTTTCTTGGCCTTTGACTTCTGGACTGGAATGATTCTTTCTAAACGAAGGGAGAAGAAAGAGTCAGAGCATCATCATCTCGAAGCAGAGAGAAATCGAACAAGGGAATTGAAAAAAAAAACAGAGAAATTGCGTCTTTAACTAGAGGAGATAGGAGATGCGAGAAGCGAAACGCGAGACGCATGTATTTATAAACTTATTTGTTTGAGACTCAAGTTTCCTTTTTTTCTTCTAAAGTTTCCCTTTTTCCTTTTCACTTAGGGTTTGTTAAAGTCCAGAGCAAACACAACGGACCAACCTTAGGTTCGGTGATAATTTAGCCGTTATACACGGTTCGGGAAATTTTGTTTCCATTTTTTAGTCTGGGATTTTTTTTTCCTAAAAACCCGAAAAAACCGCCATCTATTTTTTTTTGGCCGTTTAATACCTGTGTTTTTAAATTTGGAATAAAAATACCTCATTTAATTTCGATTGCCTTTTAAAACTATCATTTTTTAAAACTTGGTAATTTCGAACCCGAGACTTAACAGTCGTTACTGGGCGTAACGGAATTATTTAACGGCGTTAAATTTTAACCGGGAAAAAACCAAGAAAAACCGCCATCTATTTTTTTTTTTGCCGTTTAATACCTGTGTTTTAAAATTTGGAATAAAAATACCTCATTTAATTTCGATTGCCTTTTAAAACTATTGTTTTTTAAAACTTGGTAATTTCGAATCCGAGACTTAATAGTCGTTACTGGGCGTAACAGAATTATTTTACAGCGTTAAATTTTAACCCCACATGTTTATATAAATATATACAAACTGCTCACAACACATTATGAGAATGTCAATGTGGTTTAGTGGTAGCGTGTGTCTTTTTTTAAACCACCAGATCCGGGTTTGAATCTTAAACCTGTTTTTTTTTTCTCTTTGTTCTCCACTTCGAATAACTTCCCATCAGTACAAAGTTAAGACTCGAAATGCAAACAAAAGATGAATCATAGAGCGATTTCAACAAATCGATTCTGCAATTAGATCTACCATTGAAAAAGAACAGCAACTAAATCGACATCAATCAGATCAGATCTATACATAAATGGGATGGATCTCGGCAAAAACCCATTATCAAAAAAGAGATTCGAGTGAAGAAGAGAAAGAGAGAGAGAGAGACTAGTTTGCATCATCGGAGATCTGAGAAGAAGAAGTCGTCGTCACCACCGGCGAAGAAGACGAAGAACACAAAAAGAAATTAATAAAAAAAAAATGAGGTTGAAGTCTTGAAGAGTCAAACCCAGCTTCTAAGGTTTACAAAACTAACATGCAAACAGATAGTATATATTTATATGCAAACAGATAGTATATATTTATATAAACTCGTGGGGTTAAAATTTAACGCGGTTAAATAATTTTGTTACGTCCAGTGACGACTGTTAAGTTTCGGGTTCGAAATTACCAAGTTTTTAAAAACGATAGTTTTAAAAGACAATCGAAATTAAATGAGGTATTTTTATTCCAAATTTAAAAACACAGGTATTAAACGGCCAAAACAAATAGATGGCGGTTTTTTCGGGTTTTTTGCCGGTTAAAATTTAACGCCGTTAAATAATTCCGTTACGCCCAGTAACGACTGTTAAGTGTCGGGTTCGAAATTACCAAGTTTTAAAAAACGATAGTTTTAAAAGGCAATCGAAACTAAATGAGGTATTTTTATTCCAAATTTAAAAACACAGGTATTAAACGGCCAAAAAAAAAATAGATGGCGGTTTTTTCGGGTTTTTTCCTTTTTTTTTAGTTAGGATTATGATTTATTTGGCAATTACTGCTAAGAAGTTTGATTAGACTTGGTGGATGTATGTTTTATCTCTTTTCTACTTTTATTCCTAGACTAAATGGCTTATGGTTTACTGTTGTATATACTTTGAATTACAGGTGAAACCTTCAAGAACAGGGCTAAGAAGATCAGAACCAAAGTATAGGATCTTGAACATATAGCAGTCTTAAAGATTTTTTCATGGTTTGAACAAAATGAATCACATTGATAAAGATGCTTCCAATTCCTCAAGAACAGAAGCAAGACATCAAACACCAAAAAATTGACCTCTTCATAACATATCTATAAAGAACATGAGATATGAGACCCAAAAAAGAGAGAAAAACCAAAGAAAGTGACATGAATGTTCAAGATTTAACAATTATGTTGAAATGTGGTCAGAGACGACTTTTTAGCGTTGTTGTTCTTACTATTTCACAGACAAAAGAAGACCATTGAGAGACTTTATCCCCATCCTTGTTGTAGTTATCAAACAAAGAGTCCATGAGCCCTACACATTGCCTCGGTGTGCTTAGTGATCTCATCTTTTCCCTTGCAGACTCTGTCATACTCATGTACCGGTTGATGCAGAGTTAAGTTGCAAGCCGGAGTTTGGTTTAGTTTAGAGGTTAAGAAAAAGCTGTTTTCTTGAAGTGGTTAAAAAAGCCTTTTGTAGAAATCTTTGGGGGAGTGGTAATTAGGGAACTCAATGTAAAGAGAAAAAGTTGGTGATAAACCCCTTTGATTGGAAATCCCATTGGTAGTTTCTAAATAACCAGATTTCTGTGAACCGGCTCCAATATAATCGGATGATTTCTAAACAACTTGATTCAAATTTAACAAACTAGATTATGTTAAATCTTTGAGTATAAATCTAATCATTTGAATTTAATATTTTTTACTTTATTCATGTGCATTATCTTTCCAATATAGTAAAAAAAAATTCACACGTTTCATTACAATTTCTTTCGTTATCTTCTATGATTCAGTCGTTGTTTCCCGATATTTACTCTCTTTTCGCCTTATATTGACTCATATATAATATACTCGATTGTGAATTAGTTCTCAAGATATATCGTATATCATTTCTCCTTCCTATCTTTGAATACTCAATTCTTTTTTTATAAGTTGCATAATCTTTTTATTAAAGTGAACATCAGAAAATTTTATGAAATGTTTTGTCATAATGTTTTTTTGACCATGTTTTGGTGGATGTAAAATTCTTTTGTATACAACAAATCTCATATATAAACTCATTGCTATTCACAAACATCGGATTTTAACGTCAAGTTTTTCATTTATCTTGACTGTTTGAAAGATATAAAATTCTCTTTTCACATACATAATTTGACGTATATTATGATTCTAGATAGTATTCTTAGTGTTGATTTTTTCTAAAATATGTAAATTACGAAATCATAAGTTATTCTATTTTTTTTTTTTTTGTCGTCTTAATATTGAAACAAATAAAGAGTTTGCTAGAAACAGAGTAAAACAAAAACAGGGAAACTGAAATAACAAAACAAAGTAAGAGTAAATCAACCACAATCATTGTCTACCTCGCCGTTCGTCCTCAATCCGGTTATTCTAATTTTAAAATACGTTTATTTTTTAAAAAAAAAAACAAAATCATTCTTCTTTCTAATTAAAAAACTCTTCAATATACCATTAATATTCTAATTTCCAAATAGCAGTCTCAAATATTATTATTACACAATTTTATTATTCGATTAGATTATTATTACACAGTTTTATTAAACTCTTCAATATACCATTACTAAAACATAGGTCTTTGTTTTATTTCAAATCACCTTAATTTTTTTTCATTCTATGTTAATTTCCTAAACACTGATTACTATTTAGTTTTTCTTCTTAGGTATTCATTTTTTATATAAAACCCTCCATGTTTTAATTAAGAAAACATTAATAATAGAGACAAATTTCTTAATTTAACTATTTATATTATATTATAATTATAAACAATAATATGTACTCAATCCTTCTTATTTTTTAACCGGTATAAGGAATTGATACTTTAACCTTAACAAATATATTCTCAAATTTTAATTTTTTTTTTTTAGAAATAAATTACTTTTTTATTAAGTAAGAACCTTTAAATTTGGTATTTATTAACTCTTATTTTCTTTATTGTACTAAATAATTGTAATTCTTAAAAGTGATTGTTGTTCCATTAAAATATATGATAAGTTTCCGTTTTCTTATCACTAACTATTTTAAAATAATTACGCATTATATGTTAAGATATAATTATCTTATTTTATATTTCTCCAATCTCAATTCAAAAGTTTCATGTTTAAATATGAGTAAGATATAATTATTCATTATCTGTTTTATATTTGTTTTTCCGTTTTTTCATATTTAATTTTTTTGTAATTTTTTTTTAAATGGAGGGTAATAATATAAAGTATGTGAATTAATTTATTTTAATATGTTTTTCTTAATAAATCTACTATACATTTTTGCAGCAGTTTTTGGGGTACCCAAATCGGGTCAAATTTTGTTTAATTTTGACCCGGAAATCTTCAATCGGATCTTTCCTTATTTTTGACAAAACTAAAAAACGAAAATTAATCAATAAAATCTAAAAAATATATATTTTCTCAACTAATTATTATACCTAAACTCTTTATTTATGGCATATTCTCTACAATTTTTATAGATATAGAAATCAAATATGATTATTTAATGCTAATATAACATATTTGAACTAATTTCCTAAAACCTCTCTACCTAATTAAAACATAAATATATGATTCTCATTTCACTTTTATATGATCTTATATTTATATTATTTTGAACTATTATAAAATATATATACTTAATAAAAAAATTCGATTTTTTTCTGCATATGCTATGATTCAAATTTTTTAAAACGGACATATATTACTCAATCGATGAAGAAAAAAGTATGTGTACAATCTATATTAACATTTTTGAAAAACAAATTTGCGCGTTTAATCAGGTCGTATTTTTTTTTTTACTCTGACCTGGAATTGAGTCATTCAGATATTTTCTTAATTTCTACAATTATCTAAAACTGGATAATATACCACGTGAAATCTTAAAATTAACATATCGAAATACAATTATTTAGTATTTTAATATACATTTTTAAAATATTTTTACGGGTTGGTCTAAAAACACACACTAATTTGAAAAATATATATATATATATATATATTATAGAAACTATTTTAAAGCAAACTTTTAAATTGACTCAAATTATATGTCTTTTAAATAAAAGTGTTATTAAAAGAAATAACAAAATGATGTTTGATTTTACGGGACATGATTATATGGTGGGACGGGTCGGATTTGGATTGATATTAATACGGGATAATATATCACGGGTGAAATCCTGGGATTAACAAATCAAAATACAATTTTTTTTTTGTCAAACATCAAAATACAATTATACAATTTTAAACACTAAACAAAACAAATACAACTTAAAATTTTCATTTTTAGTTACAACGCATGTGACTCGCAATGTACAACAAAAAATATTATATACAACAAATTCATCGGTTTATAAAAAAACAAAAAAATCAAATAATTAACCCGCGGTGTACCGCGGGTAACAATCTAGTAAGATATATGGATCCTACCAAAATAATAAAATGTGATGACATGGATGTTGATGTGGACACCTTAGATGGAGAGAGAACTCTCTCATTATATATATATAGATTTGGTATTTATTAATTCTTACTTTCTTTATTCTACTAAATAATTGTAATTCTTAAAAGTGATTGTTGTTCCATTAAAATATATGATAAGTTTCCGTTTTCTTATCTCTAACTATTTAAAAATAATTACGCATTATATGTTAAGATATAATTATCTAATTTTATATTTCTCTAATCTCAATTCAAAAGTTTCATGTTTAAATATGAGTAAGATATAAAGTTTCTCCAACATAGTAAAACGTTTCTCACATTTTTCACTACAATATTTTTCGTTATCTTCTATGATTCACTCGTCGTCTCCCAACATCTACTCTCTTTTCTCTTTAGATCATTTCTATTTTCTCCTTCTTATCATTCGATACTCAATTTTTTTTTTTTTAAGTTTCATGATCTTTTTATTAAAGTGAACAGAAATCTGAGGAGATGTTTATCATAAAGCTTTTTTTTACCATGTTTTGGTGCATCTAAAATTGCTTTATAGAAAATAGATTTCATAGACTCATTCCTATTCGTAAACATAGGATTTCAACGTGAAATTTTGCACTTTATCTTGACCATTTGAAAAATACAAAAATCTCTTTCTACATATATAATTTAACGTATATTATGATTCTAGAAAGTATTCTTAATGTGACACTTACGAACTCATAAAAATTATTCTAATTTTAAAATACATTTATTTATTTTTTAAAAAATCCTTTTTATTTCTAGGGGCTTTTGCAAAAATGCCACTTTTTCAATGCCACTTTTCAAAAATACCCTTTTTAAAAAACCTTATAAAAAATGCTCTTAAAAATATAAGATTTACCCAAATATGTATGTAATATTATTAAAACATACACAAACTACATTTCTATGTATCTAAAATCTTATAAATACTTTATAAATACCTTATAAATGCATTTTAAATACTTTTAAAAACCTTTAAAATATCTTGTAAAACCTTTGAAAAACCTTAAAAATTCTTTAAAATAACTTGTAAAACCTTTAAAAACACCTTATAAAATTTTATAAATACTTGGATCGAGTATTCAAGTAGTAGTTACAATCCATAAGTACCTTATAAACCTAATAAAACTTTATAAAAATTTCAGATTTAAAAAGGGACATTTTTTAAAATGGACATCTAAAAGGGGCATTTTTGAAAAGAGGCACACCAAAAGGGGTATTTTTAACAATTTCCCTTATTTCTAATGAAAAACTCTTCTATCTACCATTACTATTCTAATTTCCAAATAGCATTCTCAAATATTATTATTACACAGTTTTAATACTCGATAAGATTATTTTATTTTTATTTTTGAAGTTCAGGATAGTTTTTTTTATTATTGCAAATCACCTTAATTTTTTTCAATCTATGTTAATTTTCTAAACACTAATTAATATTTAGTTTTTCTTTTTTAGGTATTCACTTTTTAATTTAGAAAAAATTAATAATATAGAAAATATACTAATATATATTATATTATAATTATAAATAATAATATGTTCTAAATTCTTTTTATTTTTTAATCGGTACTCAAATTTTAAATGTCTATTTTCCAGAAATGAATTGCTTTCTATAAAACTCTCCCATTATATATATAGATTCCAAAAACGGAGACTTCTAGGGTTGTAATTCTAACGAGAGATTCATTTCTGAAGCAAAAATTGATTGTGAGAAGATGATGAGGAGATCGCTTACGATTACGGGGAAGAGATTTCTGCATCGGCATACTCTGGGGAAAGGTAATCCTGGAACTGCTGCTCCTGCTCTTTGCTATGATTACAGAGATAAATTGAGTAGAAATGGGAAATTACAGGATATAAAGTTAGACGAAGCTGTTGATTTGTTTGGTTACATGGTCAAGTCTCGTCCTTTCCCTTCCATTATTGAGTTCAATAAATTGTTGAGTGCCATTGCTAAGATGAACAAGTTTGATCTTGTCATCTCTCTCGTTGAGCAGATGCAAAACTTGGGAATTGCTCATGATCTCTATACTTACAATATTTTGATTAACTCTTTCTGCCGCCGCTCTCAACTCTCTCTTGCTTTATCTCTTCTTGGCAAGATGATTAAACTCGGTTATGAGCCCGATCTTGTCACGCTTAACTCCCTGCTCAATGGTTTCTGCCACGGGAATAAGATTTCAGATGCTGTAGCTCTGGTTCACCAGATGGTGGAAATGGGATATCAACCCGATTTATTCACATTCAACACTCTAATTCATGGGCTTTTTCTCCACAACAAAGCATCCCAAGCAGTGGCATTAGTTGACTGGATGGTTGTCAAAGGTTTTCAACCAGATCTGGTTACTTATGGTACGGTAGTAAATGGGTTATGTAAGAAAGGTGATACTGATTTGGCTTTAAGTTTGCTCAAGAAGATGGAGAAAGGGAACATAGAGGCGGATGTTGTGATCTACAACACAGTCATTGATGGTCTTTGCAAATACAAACATGTGAATGATGCACTTGACCTATTCAATGAAATGGAGAACAAAGGCACTCGACCAGATGTTTATTCCTATAACTCCCTCATTAGCTGCCTTTGTAATTACGGAAGATGGAGCGATGCCTCTCGATTACTTAGTGATATGATTGAGAGGGAAATCAACCCCGACATCGTTACTTTCAATGCATTGATTGATGCATTTGCCAAGGAGGGAAAGCTTATAGAGGCTGATAAATTGTACAAGGAGATGATCAAAAGGTCTATAGATCCTGATGCTATCACTTACAATTCATTGATCAACGGGTTTTGTATGCACGATCTCCTAGATGAGGCCAAGCATATGTTTGAGTTCATGGTTAGCAAGAATTGTCTCCCAAATGTAGTGACATATAGTACTCTTATAAAGGGATTTTGCAAGTGTAAAAGGGTAGAGGATGGTATGGAACTCTTCTACGAGATGTCCCAAAGAGGATTGGTTGGAGACACAGTCACTTACACCACTCTTATCCAAGGGTTTTTTCAAGCTGGAGATTGTGATAATGCCCAAGAAGTTTTCAAAAAGATGGTTTCAGTTGGTAGATCTCCCAGTATTATGACATACAATATCTTACTAGATGGACTTTGTAATAACGGGAAGCTAGAGACAGCATTGGTCATATTCCGTGATCTGCAAAAGAGTAAAATGGAACTTGATATCATCACATATAATATTATGATTGAAGGGATGTGTAAGGCTGGGAAGATAGAAGATGGGTGGATTCTATTTTGTAGCCTCAGCCTTAAAGGAGTGAAGCCTGATGTTATAACCTACACTTCAGTGATCTCAGGATTTTGTAGGAAAGGTTTAAGGGGGGAAGCAGATGCCTTGTTCAATAAAATGAAAGAAGATGGGCCTCTTCCAGATAGCGGTATATATAATACGCTAATTAGGGCACACCTTAGAGATGGGGACAAACCTGGATCAGCAGAACTCATCAAAGAAATGAGGAATCGCGGGTTTGTTGGAGATGCTTCAACCTTTGGCTTGGTCACTAATATGTTGTATGATGGGAGATTAGACAAAAGCTTTCTCGGTATGCTTTCTTAGAACAGTTTATCTCCAAGAGAAGGGGTGTAGAGCAACCATCTTTCCTTCGAAGCATCTGTGAGGTGAATTATGTACTTACATTACTTTCTAATGATTACATGAGGATGACTGACACTGTGCTTGGTGTATTTCATTGTTATGTTAATACAAGATCAATGGTTTGATTTAGAGAAAACCAGCTTGTACCGGATAGATGATAATTGCATATAATCTCTCTTTCTACATCTTCGTTTACATTTAACAGAAATAGTAAATCAAATTTCCATATCTCTTCTCTCTCAAGCTGATTGTCATCTTCTTTGATTGAGTGTGAATCTTGTTTCCGTTCAACTTCAGATATTCTAACTGTTAGTATCAGAGAAGATCTCAGACTTGTCTTTTTTTATGGTTTTTTACTATAGATTTGGTTATTAACCAAATATGTATATGATAAAGTTCTTAATTTGAATTATTTTCTGGCTCAAATAATTAACTTGGTTTTTTCTGGCTCATATATTGACAAAACACTAACCAAAGTAAGGAAATTGACGGATTAGACGAATATGGTTGAAAGAGATTTGGTTAGTGTTTTGTCAAAAGAGATAAAGTTCTTAATTTTACTTAGTGTTTCCAATTGAGTCTCTTGTCAATATCTCTTGCTGATCTCTTTCCTTACTTTTCTCCTGCAAGAGATCCAGTTTCAAGCAAAAAATTCTTGACAGGATCGTGAGGCTCCTGATCTGTTTCACGCAATTTTGCTTGGAAATATGTGAGTATTGACAATGAGTTTACTGAGAGATTAAAATATGATAAACAAATAGAAATCCAACTAAGACTAATTAGATCGGTAAGAGCCGTAAGGCAAAGACATCTTGAATATCTTAATTTCTTAAGGATGTGTACTTATAGCTTTTAATTAGTGAATGACAATGTTCATTTTTTCTTATTCTTTTTTTGACAGCGATGAAGCACAAAGGTTAAATATGTCGAGTCTCATAATGTGAAAAACAAAAGAAAATAGTACGAAGATTGGAAAAGAAATAACGACCCCCACTTTTAAACCCAATTAATGCCGTATTTTAAGTTGAAGTGCCGCTTTCCTCAAATCTCAATATTGTTTCTCTATCATTCATAGCCAACAAAGAATAAGATTTAGAGCATTTAGTACTTATTCTATGTCAATGATATACACACATTTTTAATCAAACTTTGTGACTAATCGATTACTTTTATGGTGCTATTTTATAACTTTACTGCATTTATACATGTTTTTTCGTATTTTGATAAGTATATCAGAATGATACATTAACATAACTTTGACCAAAAAAATGATACATTAACATAAAATAAGTATTTACACAATGAAGTGAAGTCTAGTAAACGAGACTTGACGTTGAGATATAATTATTATCAATTATCAAAACACGAAATTTTGTTTTATTAACCTTTTTCTGAATTATTGTGTGAGAAATTATGTAAAGTAGACACTTTTTCAACAAATAATTTGTAAAATGGGTAGTTTTTTTAGAAATTGAAAAAGTAGACATTTTTCTCTTTCTTCTCTAATACAACTTTTTGTGTAATAGAGATTTTAGTATATGACTTATATAACCTATTATTATTTTGTTGTTTTGTTAGATAATGACAAAATTGACTTAAAGTCAAATATTTTTTTCTTTTTCTTTCTTATTTTCACTTAAATACTTTTAGTTTGTTTTGCTAGAAATTCTTCATAAAATAAGTTACCACAATAACATCTTAATCTTTAAAAAATTTATGTGCATTTAAAAAGTCTAATTTTGCTATATTTGCGGATACGTAACATTTTTTTTATTATTTGATCTTAATCTGACGGTGTACGTAATAATATAAACGGTGGTGTGCAAACGGTAGTGTACGTCAAAAATATAAGAAGTAATGTATGATACTGATTTTAGAAGGTGATATACAAAGTATGATAGTGTACAAGGTGGTGTACAGATAACAATTTATAATAGTGTATAACTACATAATACGATGGTGTACGAAGATGTTGTAAAGTATGGTGTACACAATATTAATAGTGTACATGAAATGATGTGATAGTGGGTCGCACCATACACCACCTTTTGTACCGTCTACGACATCGTCACCTTCACATATTTTGTACAAACATCAGTGTACGAGAAGATGTACACCAGTAAATTGAAATAATAGTTTATACATTCCCTATAAGTGTACACCAAGTTTTGTACATTTTATCTACCAATCTCGTATGTTGTCATTTAAAAGTTGTGTACACCATTCTATCCACCAATCTCGTACATCATAATGGTTTACTTCATTATGTACACCATCAAAAGTAATTTAATTATGTACACCATCATGTACACTATCATATTGAATATAATATTTGGTTTATACAATCACCATGTTTGTACAAATATTCTGAACAATTATTACTTCAATTTATAAGTAGGAGACAAGTCGGTGTACTTGATGATTTATGAAATATCGGTGTACAAGTGTTAGTGTACTAAACGGTTTTTGAAGTGTTTGTGTATGAGAATAGTGCCATGAAAATATAAAAATCAAGGTGATTAAAAAAAATATCTTTAGAAATAATTATTCAAGACAAAAAAAACAAATAGATAAAGAATAAAATAACAAAATAAAAATGGTCCCTCATATTCTTTTTCTTCTCTCTCAAGATAAGGGATATTTTAGTATTTGATGTGTATTTTGTCTTTTAGTCTATTAGACAAAAGCTCTATCTCACAAAAAAGTAAGAAAGTGTCTATTTCTCTAATTTTTAAAAAAACTACCTACTTTGCAAATTACTTTTTAAAAAGTATCTACTTTTCTAAACAGTCCTTATTGTGTTCTTGTGGAGGATATATTATAGGTCGACAGAATTTTTTCTAATCACGCGTGGGGATTATATTTTGCCAAAACAAAAGTAGGAATTATATGATTCATGTATCATGTTATTTATTAAGTGGCACTAATGGCATTGGCCCCTAGAGCTGTAAGTTACCATTAATTTATGTTGCCAGATTATAGCTGTCATTAATGTTGCCATATTATGAATATATTTTTGTATCACACAATATCAACACATATATATGGTTATAACAATATCAACTTGTCCCATCAACATATCATTCAAAACATTTTGACATTACAGTATATAATTTATCAATACTGTATATTTTAGGTTAGGACTCTATAGACTTTTACTTAAACAATTTTCGCCTGAATAAAATCATGTGTTTAGTTAGGAAGATGATTACGGAGAAACTCATAAGAAAAAAAATAAATAGTTAGATATTGTAGGTGAATTAATCAGTGTTCTAAAAAGCGGTTTAGGCGGTCGCCTAAGCCCCGATTAGGCGCTAGGCTCTCATGCCACGCCTAGATAACCGCATTGACCGCCTAAAGTTACATAGATTTTGTTTAATGTATTTTTTCAATTTCAATTAAGTTTTATTTATATATCTATAGTTATAAATATTCATATATTGTTTAATATATATATATATATAATAAATGTTTTATCTAGTTTTTGTTTATAATTTCATAATTTTTAGTTTTATATAGATATTTTATATAACTTTTATATATAATATCATATGTATAATGTTTTATGTTAAAAACGTTTAAACCGCCTAAAAATCGCCTAGACCCCGATTAGGCGTTCTAGGCGCTAGGCACTAGGTCACCGCCCGCTTAGCATCTAGCGCTTTAATTTTTTGAACATTGGAATTAATGTATACAATATTAGGCTATGATAAACACAATGACAAACACAACACTCTACACAAACAAATTACACACATGACATGCAAATGCAACTACACGTCCCAAATTTTTTGGTTGGGTAAAATTATCAACAACAAACTTAGTTGCCTTATTAATTGCTCATAGTTTTCTTTTTTCACATTATATTTTAATCTATAAAAAATTAATACGATTATCTTCCATTCCACACACACTTCTTCTTCTCTCTTCTCTCTGCTCTCACTTCCATACCATAATATTAAAAAAATATGGATGGATCAACGGCTGTGATCATCCTTACCCTCATCGTAACCTACCTTATATGGTTCGTTTCTTTACGTCGTTCATATAAAGGTCCACGTGTCTGGCCCTTAGTGGGCAGTCTTCCGGCACTCATCACAAATGCTCACCGCATGCACGACTTCATCGCCGATAACCTCCGCATGTGCGGCGGTACGTACCAAACGTGCATATTCCCGATCCCGTTCTTGGCTAAGAAACAAGGTCACGTGACTGTTACGTGTGACCCGAAGAATCTGGAGCATATTTTGAAGTCCCGGTTCGATAATTACCCGAAGGGTCCTAGCTGGCAATCAGTCTTCCACGATCTATTAGGAGATGGGATCTTTAATTCAGATGGTGACACGTGGCGGTTTCAGCGTAAGACGGCTGCATTGGACTTTACTACACGTACGCTTCGCCAAGCCATGGCTCGTTGGGTTGATCGAGCCATCAAGAACCGTCTCGTGCCGATTCTTGAATCGGCTATGAGTCGAGCTGAGCCGATCGATCTTCAAGATGTTCTTTTACGGCTCACATTCGATAACATTTGCGGCTTAACCTTCGGCAAAGATCCACGAACACTCTCACCGGACTTTCCCGAGAATGGATTCGCGGTGGCTTTTGATGGAGCCACCGAAGCCACACTTCAACGGTTTATCATGCCGGAATTGTTGGTATTTTGAAGAGGATAAAAAAACAGAGTAAGAGATAAGACTCTTCTAAAGAAGAAAAGTAAACGAAAAAACTTTTTATTGAATCTGAAACTTGTTTGTATTACACTCTGTTGTATATGTAAAAAACAAAGACTCGATCTATACTTATATGAAACGAAACATTGTGTTTGTGTAATAATAAAAAGACATGACTCTTTGATCTAAAGACACAACTGTAAAACAAAACAACTTGTGTCTCTTGAACAAATAACTAACTTATGTAAATGTGATATGATACGAGATTTGATTATCCTTCAACACTCCCCCTTAATCATATCTCGGCTTCACTCCAAGCTTCCTTCTAAGATCTTCAAACCTTGTAACACTTAAAACCTTGGTAAGTATATCCGCGAGTTGATCTTCTCCTTTGCAATACTCAAGTTGAATGAGTCCTTTGTGCTCGGCTTCTCTCACGAAATGATACTTGATCTCGATGTGCTTCGTTCTTCTATGTTGTACCGGATTCCTTCCAATTGCTATTGCTGACTTGTTGTCACATAATATGGGAATACCTTCTTCAAACTTTAAACCGAAGTCTTCAAAGAGTCTTTGTAACCATATGGCTTGGTTTGTCGCTGCGCATACGGCGATGTACTCAGCCTCCGCCGTTGATTGAGCCACCGTTTGCTGCTTACAAGATTGCCAACAAAACATAGCCGATCCAAGACTAAATACATAACCTGTGGTGCTTTTCTTGTCTTCCGGAGAACCACCCCAATCGCTGTCCGAGTAGCCAACTAACGTTGGTGTCTCTATTCTTGTAAAGAATACTCCAAAGCTTAATGTTCCCTTGACGTATCTTAACACCCTTTTGGCTTCTTGATAATGCTTTATGCGTGGTGATGACATGTATCTTGATAAATAAGAGCTTGCATACATCACATCAGGTCTTGATGCACACAAATAGAGCAATCCTCCAACAAGGCTCCGGTACTTAGTTGGATCACCAAATTCTTTGTCGTCACCTTCTACTCCTTTTCTTTTTCCTTGTGGTATAAGTGGAGTGTTCACACTCTTGCTTTCTTTCATTCCAAACTTATCAATAAGTTTGTTTGCATATTTTTCTTGTGAAAGAAAAATGCCACGATCATCTTGGTTTACTTCCATTCCAAGAAAGTAATTTAGCAAACCAAGATCCGTCATCTCGAACTCGTCCTTCATGTTCTTCTTGAATGTGTTGATGAGATGAGTGCTGCTTCCAGTGATGATGAGATCATCGACGTATAAGCTAACAATCAACACGTCTACACCTTTCTTCTTGATGTACAAAGCCGCATCATTCATACTTCTTTCAAAACCACTTTGAATGAAATAAGAATCTATTCTTCCATACCATGCTCGTGGGGCTTGTTTAAGACCATATAAAGCTTTGTAAAGCCTTAACACCTTTTCTTCTTTGCCTTTTATCACAAACCCAGGTGGTTGTGTGACATAAACTTCTTCTTCAAGCTCTCCGTTTAGAAACGCTGACTTCACATCCATTTGATACAGTCTCCACTCCATTTGAGCCGCATACGCAAGTAAGGCTCGTATTGTATCATATCTTGAGACAGGGGCGAATGTCTCAAGGTAATTGATACCATATTCTTGAGAAAAACCTCTTGCAACTAGTCTTGAAGAGGATAACAACACTCATTCACTTATATACATGTCGTACGGTCGTAACCGTTCGTAACTTGTGGAAACCGACAACTTAATAACACAACTCATTAACACACACCCGTTAATACACATTCATACATATATTAATATATGTTAAATATGTGACCAAACTCAATTACCACTAACACTCTCCCTTAATTGAGTTTCTGTCTAAACCCAAGTTTGCTTCTTGTTGACTTCTGTTCCTTCTCTTCACAACCTTTTCTTCTTCCTCTTGTTGTTGTCTTTCTCTTTGTTGCACAATATGACACTCTTTTGTCAATTGTATTTGTTTTCTTTTGACATAAGAGCTCTTGGAATTTTTCTTTCCCGCAAATCTTTTCCATGTCACCTTCAAGTTTACCATGCCCTTTTTTACGATTTACTTGAAGTCTCCATGACCTTTCCTCATGTCTTCTCCGGGATCTTTTATCACGGCTGTTCTTGCAACCTTCTTCCACTCCCTTTCTCTTAGGTGACCTTTCTTCTTATTCCCTTTTGGTGTCCTCTTGATCACCAAATTTGTGATCCTTTGATCACCATCACATCTCTGTGACTTCTTGTGCGTGAATCTTCTCCACGTCTTCTTCGATTGTTTCTACAACAACCCAATGCTTCCTTTCACTCTTAGGTAAGCATCTCTCCTTTTTGCTTGGTGTCTTCCTTTGATCACCATCACGTCACGTAGACGCCTTGTACGTGAACATCGTCACGTCTTCTTCGGTGTCTTCTTTTGATCACCATAACGTCTCCATGACGTCTTGTGCGTGAATCTTCTTCACGTCGTCTTCGGTTTACTCTTCAACCGACTTATGCTCCATTTTCCTCCGAGGTAAGCATCCTCTTGTGCTCCATTTTTCTCCGAGGTAAGCATCCTCTTATGGTGTCCTCTTTTGATCACCATCACATCTCGATGACGTCTCATCAGTTCCCTTGAACCTTTTTGCTGAGTAGCCTTGCACTGTTCTCCCAACAGAAGCTTACTCCATGTTGCAGTGTTCTTCACAACTCAACAACACCTTTTGATACTAAGCCTTGCCCTGTTTCTTACAACAGGCGGCTTCCCCGTCTTGTTTCACCAAGACCTCTTTGAACAAAGTTTCAGAATTCTCCTTCCACAACTCCAAATCCACATCCGTTTTCTCCATTGCCTTTAGAGAAGATTTCCTATCTTCTTCATCGCTTTTGGAGCCTTCCTCTTGAAGGTACTTCATGTGAATGTGTTTGTGAAGGCTGATGGTACTCTCTCTTGTTACCACCTCTTCTTGTTCTTCCTTATTACGTCTTCTTCTTTTCTTTTTCTCTTTTTTTTTTTTCTCGGTTTCTAACCGTAAGAAATGTTGGCTCTATCTTTCTCTTCTTCTCGCAACGGAATTCTTCTTATCTTTGTTTTACTTGGACAGGCTCCAAGACCAAATAAGCTCTGATACCATGTTGGTATTTTGAAGAGGATAAAAAAACAGAGTAAGAGATAAGACTCTTCTAAAGAAGAAAAGTAAACGAAAAAACTTTTTATTGAATCTGAAACTTGTTTGTATTACACTCTGTTGTATATGTAAAAAACAAAGACTCGATCTATACTTATATGAAACGAAACATTGTGTTTGTGTAATAATAAAAAGACATGACTCTTTGATCTAAAGACACAACTGTAAAACAAAACAACTTGTGTCTCTTGAACAAATAACTAACTTATGTAAATGTGATATGATACGAGATTTGATTATCCTTCAACAGGAATTTATTTGGAAGATGAGAAAATGGCTACGGCTCGGCTTGGAGGATGATATGAGCCGAAGCATCAGCCACGTGGATAATTACTTATCAGAGATCATTAATACACGTAAGCTCGAATTAGTGAGTCAACAACAAGATGGATCCCGCCACGACGATCTATTGTCACGGTTCATGAAGAAAAAAGAGTCCTACTCGGATAAATATCTTAAATACGTGGCGTTAAATTTCATCCTAGCTGGACGTGACACGTCATCGGTAGCTATGAGTTGGTTCTTCTGGTTGGTCAGTCTTAACCCTCGAGTCGAAGAAAAAATCATAACCGAGATCTGCACCGTTCTGATCAAGACACGTGGCACCAATGTGACGAAGTGGACCGATGAGCCATTAACTTTCGACGAAATTGACCAGTTGGTATACTTGAAAGCGGCATTGTCGGAAACATTGAGGCTATATCCATCGGTGCCGGAAGATTCAAAATTCGTTGTTGCCAACGATGTTTTACCGGACGGAACATTTGTTCCATCCGGATCAAACGTTACATATTCGATATATTCGGTTGGGCGTATGAAATTCATTTGGGGTGAAGATTGTCTCGAGTTTAAACCGGAAAGATGGTTAGAGGAAAACCGGGACGAGATATGTAACCAATACAAATTCGTAGCATTCAATGCCGGTCCACGGATTTGTCTAGGCAAAGACTTAGCTTACTTGCAGATGAAATCAATTACTGCTTCGATTTTGCTCCGGCATCGGCTGACGGTGGCTCCGGGACATCGAGTGGAGCAGAAGATGTCCTTGACGTTGTTCATGAAGTTTGGTCTTAAAATGGATGTGCATAGAAGGGATTTGACGTTGCCGGTGGAGAAAGTGGTGAATGAGATGAGGAATTACGAGAGTTGTGGCAAAAGTGAGATTATTGGGACTAATGATGGTAATTATGGTGAAGTTAAATTGGTCGTCGGTTTGGCATAAGCAATGTGGACGATGGTAATTTAGTAATTGTGTTGTTGTTTATTAGTTTATACTTTATATTGCGAATAAAATGGTCTTATAACCTTTTTTATTTAAAATATTTTTCACCTAGACGTTGCCAATTCAATTAAATTAATGAAATTACACTAAAAATATCAAAACCAAACCCGGATAGAACTTTATGATCTTACTCCCAACACTTAAAAAACAAATGATTTGGGGAAATACTAAATAAATCAAGGGTCACGGTTAGGCGTATGTACTTAAGTCGGAAAATTAAACATTTGTTAATTGCAGAGTCTCTATGAAGCTTTATGTTATAATATATACTTATAATTGTATGGTTTCTGCATACTCAAGAGTTGCATGATTTCACACTTGCTTTGAAAACAAATATACTTCTGCGAGGAAAACATTAGCATAATACATGTGTTCATACTAATATATAAACCACAATAAATGAGTATCGGCCTTGTCATTATCATTATTATTTATCATTGTCAATGTCATTATACTTGTTAATTCTTATAGTATAGTATTAGTTATGTCCCCTGGTTCGAGGTCAAACTGAAAGAAAAGGCAAAGGTCAACGGTGCGAAGCAATGAACCACCGAATTTAAAGGTTCTAATTTAACATGCTCGTCCAAACACGTGAAGATGACATTGACATGCAATGATATACATTCAAACATTACTTAAAACATGATTACGGACCTTAAAACATGATTACGGACCTTCCGCAAACTTTACTTAAAACAGACATAAACTAGATCGATGTCCCAATTCTTTATACATTGATCGTTTTACGAATAGATTATGTAAATTAAATGGCTAAAACATCCAATTTTAATGTCGTCAATGCGTCACAATTCTTATTCAAAATCTTTCAAAATAAGATATTCTATAATCTAGTTATTTTATTTCCTTAATATCAAAATTCTAACGGCCAATGATTTATCATTGATTAAAAAACTATGTGTATTTATTCCATTACGCTTTTTTTAAATTTTTTTTTTTTTTTTGTATGAATGTAAAATTGTAATCGTTAAATTTTTCCTTTACGCAATTATGTCTACGAATACGGAATACGAACTGTAAGCATTTAAAATATAATATTAAATGGATGCGATATAAAAACAAAGTATAATTATAGAATATATGTAACAGTTAAATATTTTATTTAGGTCAGGACCAAATATATTTGAAACTATATTTATTCGAACAGAATCATATCTCCAAAAAAATACTTTGATATTGTGTTCACCTAATATAATCTTCATAAATCTCTTGGGGCATAAACTAATATTTGTATAATACGTGTTTATTATACACGTACCTTATTTTTTAATAAAAATAAATCATGGGATTTTATACATTATGGTCTTTGTGCTTTACACTGATAAAATCATAACAACGCGTCTCACAAAAGCCTAACGTGACATCATTATCTCCTATCGGACCGTTAAGATCGATTAGCTGACGTGTTAGAACACATCATTGTCCTCTTGTCACATACTTTTTTTTTTTTTTTTTTTTAATATAATTTTCACTAGGCACCCAATGATTTGGAAGAATTTTCATATTATAATCTTCCCATATAAATTGGGCAGAATATCATTACAAAAGTACCAAGTCAGCAACTAATTACTTGAGCATAAATAAAAATTTGAATAGTAGTAAGGTTTTTCTTTTGGTTTAGATCAATCAGGAAAAATAGAAACAGAATACTAGTATTCGTTAACTTGTGCTTGTCCCATAAATCAAGATTTTTTTCTCCTCAAGTTTTTCTTCTTGATCAATTATGCAATTAAAAAAAAAAAAGATACTTTTGTTTATGTTCGAATCAATCCAAGTATGGTATTTTTCCACTCAAACACCCAATGAATTGAAAGTATTTCATTTTCTTCCCATATTTAAGAATATTACTATAAAGTACCAAATGCAACAAAATTAGCATAGAATAGATCAAGCAAATAATTCTCAAAATGTTACTAAGCTTTTTTCGTTTTAGATCAACCAGAGACGACAACTAAGAAACAAAAAAATAATAAAAGATTAGCTTAATTAGTCCAGTGATCAAGACTCAAATTTCAAAAGTTTTTTCAATTATGGTAAACAAAATATATATAAACAAATCAGAACAAAATCGGAGCTCTGTCTTTTCATTATTATATTTTTCAAGTTGTGTCTTTTTCAAGAAATAAAATAAAATTAATCAAAAAAATTAATTAAGGGATGATGTTTTTTAATTATCGGTTATAATCCTAAGTAATTTAGTTACTAGTAGTAGAAAGAAGATTAACGCACCAAGAAGAAATCTGAACAAGTGAATGCTTTCTTCAAACGCGCTCTCTCTCTCTCTCTCTCTCTCTCTTTCTCTCTCTCCGGTTCTTATTCTCTCTTTCTATCTCTACCAAATTTCTCAGAACCTCTTCGTCTTCTTCGTTATCTCTTCCTCTGTGTCACTAACTCACTTCACTGTTAGTGAAAGAAGCTCTTAACAAGTCTTTATACTTTACCATATTCACACTTGTAAGCAACGGTTTTAGGGATCTGAAACGCTTTACTGTTTCTGCTTTGGATTCTTCGATTGCTTCTGAGCTTTCGATTTGATTCCATTTCAAGCTGCTGAATCTGGTAATTTTTCCATGAAATTAGGTCTCGATTACTATCAATTTCTCCATGAAATTGCAAAACTTGCTTCGGGTGGTGTTTGTTGTCTGTGTTAATCCTCCCAATTTTGTGTGTGTAGATTTGAGCAATTGGTTCTTTCTACTTAGGGTTTTCGTTTTTTGTTGTTTCTGGAATTTGTATGTGTAGATCTGTTTGTGAGTTGGGAATTTTAAGTTTACTGTTTGGAAATGGATCTTCTGTAGCTTGAGTTGAAAATGAATCACATTGATTTTTGAAACTAGCTCAAACTAATTTGGAGATGATACTCTTTTGATATCATCACTCAAGATGCTCTCTTGGGTGTTCCATCATTTTAGAATTTGCTGGAAAAAAATTGGGCTTTTGTTCTTGTTAGAATTATGGGTTTTGGTGAATTCTCTATCTGTTTGTGTCTTCAATTTTACACGTAATCATAGTTGTTGTATTTTGTAAACCCTAACGCTGGGTTTTGTTGTTGTAATCAGATCTTTCAGCTGCTTCTGTGTATTGTGGTCAAACACCAATGGAATAAAAAAAAATGGTGTTTATATTGGGACTTTTCTTTGTTTGTTGACCTATGTTGGGTCAACCAAGTATGATCTCTCAAGTGGTCAAAAAGATAGTTACTTTGTAGTTGAATAAGATCTTTGAAAGAGTGATAGTGTGAGTGTGCCTCTTGGGTTGTGAGGAAGAAGATCATGCCTTGGTGGAGTAAATCCAAAGATGAAAAAAAGAAAACTAATAAGGAGAGTATCATTGATGCCTTTAACCGGAAATTGGGATTTGCATCTGAGGATAGGTCTAGTGGTCGGTCGAGAAAATCAAGAAGACGACGTGATGAAATTGTGTCAGAAAGAGGAGCTATATCTCGATTACCATCAAGATCTCCCTCTCCTTCTACTCGGGTTTCACGCTGTCAGAGTTTTGCAGAAAGATCTCCTGCTGTACCTCTTCCTCGTCCTATTGTCCGTCCTCCTGTAACCAGTACTGATTCGGGAATGAATGGATCACAGAGACCAGGTTTAGATGCTAATTTGAAGCCATCATGGTTGCCACTTCCAAAGCCCCATGGTGCTCCAAGCATACCTGATAATACCGGTGCTGAGGCTGATTTTGCCACTGCTTCTGTGTCTAGTGGAAGTTCTGTGGGTGACAATCCATCTGATTCTCTTCTCAGTCCATTGGCTTCTGATTGTGAAAATGGGAACCGAACAGCAGTAAACATTTCTTCAAGGTGAGTTTGAATTGTGATTGTTATTGTTGTGTATTGTGCTCTCTCTCTCTTTACTCTCTATTTCTAAACATGTTATATCCTACTCTTATGTATAGGGATCAGCCAATGCATAGTAATAAAAACTCAGCTGAGATGTTCAAGCCAGTCCCAAATAAAAATAGGATTCTATCGGCATCTCCTAGGCGAAGACCTCTGGGAACTCATGTGAAAAATTTACAAATCCCGCAACGAGATTTAGTGCTATGCAGTGCTCCAGATAGTTTGATGTCTAGTCCTTCCAGGAGTCCAATGAGATCCTTTGTTCCAGATCAAGTCTCGAACCATGGGTTGTTGATTAGTAAACCATATTCAGATGTTTCCTTGCTTGGATCTGGACAGTGCTCAAGCCCTGGTTCAGGTTACAACTCAGGTAACAATTCCATTGGTGGAGATATGGCTACCCAGCTGTTTTGGCCTCAGAGCAGGTGTAGCCCTGAATGTTCCCCTGTGCCTAGTCCAAGAATGACAAGCCCTGGTCCTAGCTCTAGAATACAGAGTGGTGCTGTTACACCTCTTCATCCTCGAGCTGGAGGGTCAACTACTGGGTCTCCTACTAGAAGACTTGATGATAACAGACAGCAAAGCCACCGTCTGCCTCTCCCGCCATTATTAATCTCTAATACTTGTCCGTTTTCCCCCACATATTCAGCAGCAACATCTCCGTCTGTCCCCCGAAGTCCAGCAAGGGCAGAGGCTACCGTAAGCCCTGGATCGCGATGGAAAAAAGGGAGATTGCTGGGGATGGGCAGTTTTGGACATGTGTATCTTGGCTTTAACAGGTTCGTAACTAAACAAGTCTGATTTTAGTTCAAAGGATGCTCTCGTTGTCTCGGATTTTATCTTGGCTATGGGAAGAATATCTCTGCCAAAATCTATTTCATACTGGTAGAACTTATTATTCCATATGATGGTTACGTTTCTTGGTGCAAATCTCAATTTTCATGGTTATAATAAACTGATTTGTACTCTTCCCAAAAATATTGAATAGGAGAACTCATATGTTATATTTCTATGTCACCCCGGGTTTGATCGGTTTTGTTTTCTTCCTCAGCGAAAGTGGTGAGATGTGTGCCATGAAAGAGGTTACTCTATGCTCAGATGATCCTAAGTCAAGGGAGAGTGCACAACAATTGGGGCAAGTGAGTTACACATCATCATCTGTCCAGAACAATGGAAACTGCTCTTTGGTGCTTTTAGTCTTTGAATTTTCTAAGCTTTCAGCTTCTTTTCAATGATTGACTCTCACAGGAAATTTCTGTTCTAAGCCGTTTACGACACCAAAATATAGTGCAGTATTATGGCTCTGAAACCGTAAGTTATACAGATATTTCTTGGACATTTCTATTCTCTGATACTATCTACTGTTTCAGCTGAACTGAGTCATGCACATGACTACGTTCTTTACTTTCCCATCCCAATACAGGTAGATGACAAGCTGTACATATATCTGGAGTATGTCTCCGGTGGTTCGATATATAAACTTCTTCAAGAGTATGGACAATTTGGTGAGAATGCCATCCGAAACTACACGCAACAGATTTTATCAGGGCTCGCATATTTGCACGCCAAAAATACTGTTCATAGGTGAGGCAGTTAATTCTATCCATTCTCCTGATTCCTCGTTTTCCTTCATTAGCTGGAGAATCAAATGAATATGGATTTTAATTTTATTCAGGGACATCAAAGGAGCAAATATATTGGTGGATCCCCATGGACGAGTAAAAGTGGCTGATTTTGGGATGGCAAAACATGTATGGATATGTTATCTGCAATCTTTGTTGTGTTTTAGTCCTGTTTGAAATTTTCCTTCAAGCAGAAACGGCTCATCTGAATAAATTATGCTAAGTCTAGCTAGAAATTTTCATAAGTCTAATACAAATTCATGAACAAAATGCAGATTACTGCTCAATCTGGTCCTCTATCATTCAAGGGGAGCCCATATTGGATGGCACCTGAGGTCAGTATGCTGCTACAAACTGTCGGTTTCATGTTGAGAGGCTTAATGCTAATGCTTTATATCTTGCTTGGATTTCAGGTGATAAAGAATTCAAATGGCAGTAACCTTGCGGTTGACATATGGAGTCTTGGATGTACCGTTTTAGAAATGGCTACAACAAAACCTCCATGGAGCCAGTATGAGGGGGTTAGTAAATCATATAAGTACTCTGATAAACATGAGATTTAATGATGCGACTCCTCCATCCTTATGTATTTGAGTTCTTTATAGGTTCCTGCTATGTTCAAGATTGGAAACAGCAAGGAGCTTCCAGATATTCCTGATCATTTATCTGAAGAGGGGAAGGATTTTGTAAGAAAATGTCTACAAAGAAACCCTTCAAATCGTCCTACAGCTGCTCAGCTTTTGGATCACGCTTTTGTAAGAAATGTGATACCGATGGAAAGGCCTATTGTGTGTGGCGAGCCTGCAGAAACGATGAATGTAGCTTCGAGCACCATGAGATCACTGGTATGAATGCTCATATGCCCCAATTCTAAATTCTCTATGCTTCTGATTGCCTGACAAATCTGTTTGTTTCAGGACATTGGACATGCAAGGAGTCTTCCGTGCTTAGACTCGGAAGATGCAACCAATTACCAGCAGAAAGGATTAAAACCTGGCTCGGGATTCAGGTACCCATTAGCCATTCCGTTTCTACCTTCATTTTCCAAGCATCAAAACTTCTTTGTGGCTAAAATTTCCTCTTTTGGTCACAGTATATCCCAATCTCCTAGGAACATGTCATGCCCGATTTCACCAGTCGGTAGTCCAATCTTTCACTCGCATTCACCACATATTAGCGGAAGAAGATCTCCATCCCCAATATCTAGTCCCCATGCTCTCTCCGGTTCATCAACACCTTTAACCGGGTGTGGTGGAGCCATCCCGTTCCATCACCAAAGACAGACTACAGTTAACTTCTTGCATGAAGGCATAGGATCAAGCAGAAGCCCGGGAAGTGGCGGAAATTTCTACACCAACAGTTTCTTTCAGGAGCCTAGTAGGCAGCAAGATCGGTCGCGGAGTAGTCCAAGGACGCCTCCTCATGTATTTTGGGACAACAACGGATCGATCCAGCCAGGCTATAATTGGAACAAGGACAACCAGCCAGTCCTATCTGATCATGTGTCCCAACAGCTCTTAAGTGAGCATCTGAAACTGAAGTCCCTCGACCTGAGACCCGGTTTTTCAACTCCCGGTTCGACAAACAGAGGACCCTAACCCGTTCGAGTCAAATGATTCGACACCAATGACAGAACCATAAAACCCAGTGGAAAAAAACATCAAAACAAATAGCTGCAGAAACTCCTCCAGGATCTCGGAATTGCAACACAGCCTGAAGGGTTCAGGATCTCGAGGTTTAGGATCGGGGTTAGGGTTACTGAGCCGTGTCTCAAAACCCTGAACCATTGGCTAATATCAAGAAATGAGGATTCGTTTTTTTTCGTCTTTGGAAAATCTGAAGAGCTCTTTATCTCGTCTCTCTCTGTTTCTCTTGAGGATATACGGGAGTGAGATAGAGAGATCAACAAAAATTGATTTTGTGTATAGGAACTTGTGGTGGTAGAACAGATCATCACCTAATTTGTCTATTTACCTCTTTCTTCTGTCTCTTTGTTTGGTCTGATTCGTTGCTGATGAAGGAGAAAAAAAAAGAGGGCAAAGCTTAAATCTTTTGAAACCTAAACTCTTTGATGTAATCTATCTTTATTATAAGAGAATCTCAAATTAGATTATAAACCCACTCTCTTATTTGATTGATGCTCGTTTCTAGTCATCAACTGCAATAAAAAATTGTCTTGTAATGGTCTTTGGTCCCAAAGTTCAAACTTGGAATCAATATGACAATATCTTTCTAGGGGTTTGATGTTCTGCTATGGACTTGGTCTCGTATATTGTGTTCTCGTGTCTTACAAAATTGCGAGTAATGAACACACCCCTACCATTCAAATTCTGCTGTAATAAAATCTAGGGTAATATACACTATGCAAGTCTAACAATTTTTTTTATCCCGTCGAGTCCAAATTGATCACCTATAATTTACCATTGGTAACATTTAACAATGAACCAAACATGAATAAGAAAATATATATTATTATTTAAATTACAAAATCGTCCACACAATTATGAGAGCTTAGAAAGTTGTCTACGTTTATACACATTTAACACTTTCTTACAAAAGAAACAAATTATATATAGACAGAGAACGATCATGGATTCTTCTTCAATAATGATGGTGTAAGTAAGTAACATAAACAACATAAGATTAAAAAGGAATTTGAAGAGAAAATTAATCTTACAGCTTACGTTACATCGGTTGCAACCCCAAAGGCCTTTTTTTTCTCTGTAAATATCTCAGTGTTCCATTTTTTGGTCAGGTCGTCTCATTTCTCAGAACACGGTTCAAGCCGGACATGGTGAGGACAAGCCCTTTCTGGTTCTCCTTTTGTCCATAGAATCCAAAGATCGCCTCGTTTTCGAGCCAGCGTTACCATTGTTCCTGCAGTTCCATCCCAAGATTTCTCTCAATACTCATTTTATGGAGAGGGCGAAAGAGAGAGGAGAGAGAGAGAGATGAGAAGAGATTTTCCAGCTTACCAAGAGTGAAAGGGACAATGTAGAGCAATGCTGGTTGGCCGTGTCCATCCATTAGGTTTAAAGCCACGTAAGTAATTAAAAGACCTGCAATTTTCAAATGGGTTTGTCAATGATGGAGAAATAGAAGATTCTTGGGATTACGCGGATTTGTGTGTGATATTTTACCTAATCCGTAGGCAACCATTGCCCATATAAAATAGCCGGTTCTAAGAGTCTTGTTAGCTAACCAGTCATATCTGCAAGAACAAATGTCGGAAAAGCTTACTACTTGATGAAAGGAAACTATAGATGATGATTTAAGAGAGAGATAGAGTATGGCTGTTGAACCTGAGAGCAAATGCGATTAGCAAACCGGGCAAAAGAATATCACCAAATCCAATAATGCTGTAGCCTCCCCACGGATCAAACATGCGCGGAATCTTCAGTAGCATCGGGATGCCATCTTCTCCACTCTTATCACCACGAGCTACCTGCAAAGAACAAAGAAGCAACATTGCATTTTCTTGAGCATATGAGAGATGGGATAAAGATTTCTCAAGGAGATTTGAGTTTGGGCATTGTTAGATCCTTTATGCAAAATGATGGATGGCTGATTGGTTGGTTACTTACAACAATCATTACGCTTTCGTGGAACAACTTCTTCGAGACAAACACCCAGAAGATATCGTACAAGAAGGCACAGCTGAGAAGAACTGTACCGACCTGTTACAAGTGATATGTGGCTTTATAATCTTTCAAAAACTTTTTGAAACTATACCATGAAGTATAAATGTGTAAGAAAATACCTTAAGATTTGGAACATGAACAATCTGTAGTACAGTGATGATCAATGCGATACCCTAGTCAATAGAACAACAATATCAAATACCATCTAAGTAATTGGAATGTAGTTGTAAATGAAATTGTATGGGGCTGCAATCCTTACAAGAACATCTTGGCCAATCCAAGCAAAGGAGTGAACTCGGTAAACAGCCCAGAGAACAGCAAAGACAATGCAGAAAGGAGAAACTGCAAGAGTCAGGTAAGAGATAGGTCCAAGGAAAGGGACTTTTACATAAGCATCTGCAGCACGTTGGAACCATCTGCAAAAAGAACAGTCCATGACATCCTCCAAGATAAACATTAAATGAAATAGATGTTAAAAGGAAACATGCTTTTACCTTGATAGTAACGCGACGAGGCAAGTTTGCAAACCCTGAAGATAAAGAAGTTATTACACCATCTAAGACTATAACAAGTTTCAATTCAACTGAAGTATGCATTGTATAATGATCATTAGTCGAACGATACTCGTACTGAGAAGAAGAAAAGAACTGAAAAGAAGTTGGTACCTCAACACCACCAATGCAGAAAACAACCACAAGAAGCTCCACAAACCAATAAGACATAAGCTTGTAAAGAATCACCAGGAATCCCGAAGCAAGAACTACGAAAAAAATAGCTGAAATAGTATTGATCTCTACAACACCACTACCCCCATCATTTGTGTTAGGGATTTCATCTATTGCATCCTACATTTGTGCAGAAACAATAATGTTAGAAGTAAGAATGCTTAGGTACGAATAATAACAGTGATGATAAAACGATTTAACAAAAGCAACAAATAAACAAAACCATGTGAGTCTGTTGTCAGAAGTAGACAAATGCCTCAAGGAGGGGCCCAACTCATTAAGAAAAGCCATCCGTTACCTATCCATTTCTTGGATGTTCATCTTGACACAACCTTTCCATAATTGGGAAAGTAACATGGTAAAGAAATGCCTAAGCGTTGTTTAATATACTATAATTGACTTTTCTTCCTCGGCCTAACCAAGTTACCAACTACTCTGTCCCTTTTGGCATCATTGGAAATGCACAAGAAGGGCAAGGGACTTACTTATTGGCAGTTTACGTTATCCTTACCCATCCAACTAAATCTTCCTAGCCTAATATTATTATTCCCAAATAAATAGAAAATGTCGGACCTTCAGTAGCTTATCATGTTCAATAGCTGCCTCTCGGGCACTCCATGCAGACCAATAAGATGCACACAAAATGGTACCAATAGCCATTAACCACAAAAAGACTTCAGCTACGTCAACAGCTGGTCGTCTTGGGGAGTAAAGCTGAGCCGACACTGTCAAGTACAGAAGATTGTTGAGTTAACCGATACATATTGTGCTTAAATGACAACTTCGGAAGCATATTGTGCTTGAAACAGAAAAGCTAAACAGATAAATAATTAGAGCGTACCTTTTGAACTGTTGGCTAGCATCTTTTGCAAGGATGCACCAGCATCTTGAGGGAGCATGACGGCAGGAATCTGTATATCTAAATCCGTTTCATCCGGTTCACAAACCATTTTGTAAAGTTCTGTCAGAGACAAACAAACATATAAACCATTAAATTCTACAAACAATATTGTCTCTGACTGTGATAGTAAGCATACCCAGATAACATCAAAGCAATAAAACAATTTCAACAGTCACATCGAAACAAAACAAATTACCTTTCTGATTATTGATGATGAGCAGAGCAGAGGAACCAGCAGCTTCTGCATTATTCGCCTTTGCTGTGAACCGACAGTTGCCACGTTCCACAATAACAACCTCTCCAGAAAGCTAACAAAGATTGAACACATTTAAGTTGTACGCATTCACGTTCAACATCACAACTAGTTTACAATGCATTGATTATAACGTCATAGGTCATAAAAAACCTTGTTCTTGAGCGGTGTACAAGAATCACGAGGATTAGCAAAAACAAGGTGAGTCTGGTTTGCGTTCTTCTCCTTGGAAACTATCCGCCTCCCAAATCTAGCCCCAACCCCCACAAACTCCTCATTCTCAACACCATCAATCCACGTTTGAACTTTCACCTAAAGAATGAACCAGGTTACAACAGAATCACACACTTAAAACTTTAACCAGATCTCAATCCAATTTATTGAACACTTCTCAGATTTAAACATGAACGAAGCTTTAACTCAGAATTAGACTTAAACTAAGAGTTTAAGCTTTGACACAGAATTGACGAATCCATAACTTAGATCAACTACATAAGCTAATCAGTAAGCTTAACCTCCAAAATTACTAAACTAATCACGAAATTTCAATATCATATAAAATTAGAACGTTTTTTTTTTTGGGAACTACTTGTTGAACTTCGTAAAGAAGCCAGAAAGAGGGAATAACAACAAAATTCGTGAAGAAGAAGCTGAATTCGAAGTAAGAAACGAGAGATTCTAAGTACCAAAACGAAGTCATTCTCGCAACCTGGTTTCTTCGGAGCTAGATTGTCTTGATGAACAATATCACCGGCGGTGACTGTAGAACGGAGAGATAAGAGTAAAATCGAAGATGATAGAAGAAGAATCCGGAGAAATCGAAGCGAATCCATGGAAATGCTCCAAGGATTCTCTCTTCTTCGCTATAATCACACAGAAACAATGAAGAGAAGCGAGAGAGAGAGAGAGAAGAGTGAAACACGGAATAGAATTAAAAATAATTAAATAAATAAAAACAAGAAATTGGGAGATATTCTTAGAAAATTTATTGGGAATATTTTAATTCTATCTGATATCATTTGTTGGATCTGTGGAAAGTGACGTAAGCGAGAAGGAAGTAAAGTGCAGGAACATTGAAAACGACGACGTTAGGTCGAGCTATTGGACCGGTTTTTGGCGTTTCCTCTGATTGAACCGGTTTAGCTAAACTGGTTCTATCACAATCTTGTCGAAATTTGTATTAAACAAAACGATTCATGAATTGACGTTTGTTGCGACATTTAGGACAATTTCCTCGGACATACCATGTTTTTTTTTTCTCTAAGCAAATTATTATTTATTTGGTTTTATATTTGATTAGATTGGTTTTGGAGTGGTCCCAAAAATACGAATGGATATTGGGAATCTTTTAATTTATAACCAGAAAATAAAATTCAAAGTATGCTTAATAGTTTCAAAAGACTATATTCCCTCCCTGGCATCATTGCCAAACATTCGTAATTTATGTTTTCGTCACAATATATCACAAGGCCTAACTTTCTCAATTTTTCATATTAAGAAATTATTTACCAAATTGAAAAACCGTAATTTCCCCGTATTCTTTTTTGTTTGAATTCACTTTTTTCAATTATGTTCGGTGTCAATTTTGGAGATATGGAGGAATATAATTATTTTTAAACCGGAATTAAACACCTGCTATCGCTAAATCAAAACATACAGTCATACACTGATACACAAACACAATCACTTACATTTTTGGGTTTTAACGCTTACAAAATTTGTAAGCATCTTCTTCCACCTTTAGAATCTTTCTCCTGCAGTAAGAATGACAAAGAAAAAACCTCTCATAAGTCTGAATCAAGTTTAGTCGAATCTTACATTTCGATAGCTTGGGTTTCCTAACTTTAAGGTAATGGTGACTCCCAAGGTTAAATACCTCCAAGTGGTGTAATCTCTTTTCCTTGAGCATGTTTTTATGTCACTTGTGTAGAATTCATTACCTCTGTGCAAATCGATCTTCGCAAGAGCATTGGACCATGGTGGAAGAAAATCTGGTTTCATGGACTAAGCTAACTTCTCTTCTAATGACTTCACCACGGAGATATTAATGACTCTCTGGTAATCTGCAGAAGCACAGTAATACAAGGAAGAACAGATTAGTGATTGGGAAGCATCTTGAGAAGTTTCAGCAACTCTTCACAGATTAGAAACTTGGGTTATCGTTTGTTGTTTTAGCTGTTACGGTTCTACTTACCGCCATGGGAACTCGCTTGTGTCTATTCCAGCTTGGTGAAGCTCATCAACGTATTGTAATGCTTCCCGGCATTCCTCTCTGTCATCATAGAACTCTTTCTTTTCACCTTCAAGCTGATACGCTTCATGGCCTTTTCCAGCTACAACCTGCAAAAATCAGTGTCAAGCAAAGCTATTTACCCGAAAACACCAATTGACTATACTTTGATTGCTCGAAAAGGTAAATCCAGCAACTTCAATACCACACTCGGGAAATTACTGTATAGAGTGTGGGTTTATTTGAATACTTACAACCATATCACCTTCTTCACCCATAGCAACAGCACAACGCACAGCTACACGTCTAATATCATGAAGAAAGAGTCTATGACCATTTGCCAAAGGCGGATAGTAATCGTGTTCGCCATGTTTCAAATACTCTTGCATCGTCCATCCAATCCCAGCCAACATGTCATCCAAGATGTCCACTAAAACCACATTGGAAAATTAACTGTTAATATACCTCCACAAATACTCAAGGGAGATAGACTCAATCTCTAATTCTTAGAGTTACTTACATGGATCTTCATTCCTCGGATTATCAGATGTCAACATTGTCACATCGCTCTTTTCAGTAGCAATTTTTGTCATAAGCGGTCTTTTCCCTCTTTCATTCTCACCCTCACAACCAATAACTTCAATACATAAACAAAACCAACTAAAATAATCAGATGACCACACATATAAAGACTATATAGGAACGGCCGAACAGGCAAAGAGTATTTATTGGATGAAAAAAATTCTATACCGGTAATGATTCTTCTCGGTTTAAGCTCTCGAATTGAATCTAGCAGCCTTGACAAGCCATCAGGTGTGTTTGCATGATCCACAATAACACCAAAAGCTTGTTCCTCATCAATCAACTCACACCTTCCCGGGACTGCATCGACTTCCTCAACACCTCTAACAATATCCTCAAGAGGAGCTCCAACCGCAATCCCAACAGCCACAGCAGCAAGAATATTATAAATGTTATGCCTTCCTAACAAACCTGAAGAGATCTCCAATATACCTTGAGGGGTATTAACCAAAACCTGTGTCTCAAACAAGGAAAGCTCAAACATTAATGGGTGAACATCGGCTTTGGTGTTTTCCATGGCAAATGTCACAACAGGAACATTAGGATTCCCTTGCTGGACGAAGAATGTTGCGTTTGGATCATCTATGTTAACCACTTTCCTATGCCTTCCCGGATCAACCATTCTTGCAAACAACTTGGCTTCAGCATCTCTATACTCTTCATCGGTACCACGAAAATCTGTATTTTCTCTAGTCAAATTTGTGAAAACTGCAATGTCGAAATCCACTTCATCACATTTCCCTAAAGCAAGTTCTTGAGGAGAAGCTTCCATAACCAAAGCTTCAGTTCCATTATGCAACATCTTAGCCATCAAACTCTGAACCAAAACAGCATCAGGATTCGTTGTAGCATTAGGCGTATCCAATTTGTTATCGCCATGAATATAACAAGAAACTGTGCTAAACATTCCTGTTCGCACGCCCATCGCTTCGTAGAGGCTCTTAATCAAATACGTAGTAGTCGTTTTCCCATCTGTACCAGTAACTCCGATCACCGACATGTTCTTCGACGGATGCCTATAAAACGAAGAGGCTAAAGCTGCTAAAACCGCATTAGTGTCTTCAACAATGACAAGTGCTTTGCAACCTAAAGTATCTTCAATATCAATCTCTTTGCTAGCTACAACCGCCACTGCTCCTCTCTTATCTGCTTCACTCAAGAAACTTTCACTTCCTACACAACACACGAAGAGATCTCCGGCACTCACACCTCGTGAATCGTGCTGAATCCCGGTGATCTCGACATCTAAATCCCCGTAAACTGAGATTGGTACCACTTTACTCTCATCTAAAAGCTCAGCTAAGCTCATTTTGAATTTAGGTTCCACAATTCTCACTTTAGATTCACCAAAATCATCCAAATCGAATTCAAATTGATGATCAGACCCAATCTCCTTCTTCTTGTTGATCCTGGTGTTACCTTCCTCATCAACCCAATCTTCTTCATCAGAAATCTCGGTTAATCCAGTTAATTTATCAATTTCATCCAAATCAACAACTTCTTCTTCATCAAGCTCATCAACAACGTCAGTAACATCACCTTCTTCCTCATCTCCCTCCTCCCCAATCTTCTTAAGCGACGCCGTTTTCGGAGGATTAGGTTTGAGCAATCCTTGCTTCACGAACTCACTACGTTTCATGGAGATTGCTCTATCGATATCTGAAAACAAATCGCCACCAGATTCTTCATCATCTCGTCCCGTCTCTGCCGCGTCTTCCACATCGGCGATAGCGGAGAGATAAGTGTTCCGATTCTTCTCGAAATCTTCTTCCTCTAGTTTCCGTGCACGAGCAGCTTGACGCTGTATCTGCTGAAACTTCGATACTCCGTGCATTGAATCCTCCGGTGCTTCAGGTGGATCGTCATCTGCAGGGTTCGGGTACGAATTCCGGCGAGCAGGTCCCGCCGCAACCGTGAGATTACGGGAATTTCGAGAGAATGGTAAGAGAACAGGTTTGTAGGAGAACGAAGAGGTGGTTCCAGTTAGAGAGAGAAAGACTGGGTTAGGAGAGAGAAAAGTGAACGCCATTGGAGAGAGAGACTGAAGAAAGCAAGCAGTGAAAGGTTTTTCCAGGGGATAAGAGTTGGTTTTGGGTTACAAAACGGTGCGTTTAAAGAAATCAAAAACGCCAAAAACAGTGCGTTTCAAGTGTGTAGAAAAAAAAAGGTAGAAAATTACAACGGCTATAACATAATTACAATTTATCTAAAGAAAAATTTTAAAATATTATCTTTTCAATCTTTAACACCATTCATTATCGCTGCGAAACTTCCTGATAAAAATATCAAAACACTATTCGAATTTGGTTGCACAACGCATACAACGCCGATACAACGCATAGTAAAATGATGGGCTTGTAAGGCAGTATAATGGCCCATAATATTAGCCCACTATCTGTATTATTTTTACAGAAAATATTTGAGAACTATTTTGTTTGAAGAGAAGACAAAAAGTTGCTTAATGATTGCTATGTTGTTGGGAAAAGGTATTTTTATACTCTTACAATTCGCTAAGTGCATTTTTCTACTTATACAAACATGCGGTGTTAATTCATACCCAAACGCATAAAAATTTCAAATTTCATACCCAAACTTCTTATTTTGTTGTAGAGAACCAAACATATGTTTTATTTGAATTATTTATAGAGAAATTAAAAAAAAAGATTAATGGCTCTTGGATTTCTGACATAAGAGGTTGATTTAATTCCTTGATTTTTAAAAAAGCTAATGTTTTCATCTATCGTTGACCGAGGTTTAGATTCCGAATAGAGTATGGATGTAAAACAGTAAAAGAGACGGAATTGTATCCAAAATTTCATGAAATTTGATATTATTTTATCCATTATGCATCCAATTATGTCCCGCCATGTACATGTTCATTTAGAGCCTAAGTCATATCAAGTTTTTTTGCACTAAAGTCTATAGTTTAGTAGTGTAATGTAGTTTTGTATGTCTTTCTCTTATTTTGAGAGCCGTATCTTGGTCGTTGATAAAAACCACATGGCCACTTTAATTTGTAACGTGGACCGACCACCGCCATGTACAGTTGAGTTGGTTTAATACACACTTTGTGGTTCCTTCGTCTTGGGCCTCACTTCCTACACTTCCTCAGCCCATTTTCATAACACGTGACCTACACATGCTATAATGTAATTACTGTTTCCTTTGTACAATGTGTCAAAAATACAACGAAATTACTAATTAATGAGTACTATATGTTATAAATAAATATAGATATATGTGTATCATTTATATTTGAGAACTAGGTGTTCCAAGCAACTTCAACCATATAATTTTTCTAGTTTGGCAAAAGCTTTAAGAACACAAAGATCAACAAAGAATAACTCTCTTTATTAATCACTTAGGAAAATAACTCAAAACCTAAGCACTCAATCTCTATTCTCAAAACTCATAAGTTATGCTACACCTTAGCATCTTCTTATATAGAGAAGAGTTTTCCAATTCTCAAAAGTAAAACTTACATATTTAGATAACTCCTAAATAGTACTTTTCCTAATCTCTCTCAAAGATAACTTATTGTTCAAGTAACTTCAAGCTTAGGCCAACATTCTCCCCCTTAAGCTTGAAGTTATCTTCTCTCACATCTTGAACTCCAATGAGATCTCTCATCTCTTTAAACTTGATCCTTCCAAGTGCTTTTGTCAAGATATCCGCCTTTTGTTCTTCACCGGGAACATGCTCTACTTCTACTTGTTCATTCTCGACGCATTCACGTATGAAATGATATCTTCTATGTATATGTTTACTACGTCCATGAAACACCGGGTTCTTAGTTAGTGCAATCGCAGATTTATTGTCAATCCGTATTGTCACCTTTTCACAGCCTTTTCCGATGATCTCACTTAGAAGTTCTTGAAGCCAAATTGATTGTTTAGCCGCCTCCGTAGCAGCCATGAATTCGGCTTCACAAGAAGATAATGCCACCGTTTCTTGCTTTTGTGAACACCAAGTAATTGGACAATTATCAAGATAGAAAATATGACCACACGTGCTCTTACCATCGTCTACGTCAACGTTATGTGAGCTATCACTGCAACCCACCAACTTCATCTTCTCCGAACGTTTAAACAAGAGACCAAGAGAGACAGTTCCCCGTAGATATCTCAACACTTGCTTCAAGACTGCTCCATGAGATTCTTTAGGATCTTGCATGTATCTACTTAAAACTCCAACACTATAAGACAAGTCCGGTCGTGTATGAATTAGATAACGTAGACATCCAATGCTTCTTCTAAATTCCTTTTCTTCGATTGTCTTCTCGTCTTTAGACTTTGACAACTGCAAGTTTAAATTCATAGGAATATGAGAAAGATTGCAATCGTTCATACCCGTTTCTCTCAAAATCTTTTGAGCGTATCTTTCTTGTTTTAGACTTATCCCTCCTTCATGTTGATGCACTTCTATTCCAAGATAATAAGTTAGTCTTCCAAGATCACTCATCTCAAACTTGGTTGCCATCTCCTCTTTAAAAACCAGAATTGCCTTCATACAAGATCCCGTAACAAGTAAATCATCAACGTAAACCGCAACCGCAAGTAGATGTCCTTTCTCTTTCTTTTGATACAACGATGGCTCCTTTGAGCACCTCTCAAAATTTAATTCCCTAAGAATCTTGTTTAACTTGTCATTCCAAGCTCTAGGTGCTTGTCTCAAGCCATAGAGAGCTTTACTTAACTTGTAAACTTTTTCTTCACTTCCTTCTACCACAAATCCTTCGGGCTGTTGAACATAAACTTCTTCTTTCAATTCTCCATGGAGAAAGGCGGTCTTAACATCCAAGTGATGTATTTCCCAGCCTTTTGAAGCTGCTAAAGCAATAATAAACCGAATAGTTTCAATACGTGCCACCGGAGCAAACACTTCATCGAAGTCAATACCGTGTCTTTGAACATATCCTTTAGCCACTAAGCGAGCTTTGTGCTTGTTAATGCTTCCATCAGAGTTTCTTTTGATTTTAAACACCCACTATAGGCCAATTGGTTTCACTCCAATGGGAAGTTCAACCAAATTCCACGTTTTATTTTTCTCTATCGAAGAAATCTCTTCCATGCATGCTTCTATCCACACTTTCGATTCTTTTGCTTCATTATAGTCCCATGGCTCCTCATTTATCACCGTTAGAAGCCTTTCACACTCTGCCTCTGCCATGAGAATATAATCACTTAGATATTTTGGTTGCACTCTTGGTCTTTTGGATCTCCTTAACAACGGTTGTGGCTGTTCTAGCTCATCATCATCATTGAGTTCATTATCACCGTTGTTCTCTTCTTTCTCTTCCTGATCTTCATTCAACACGTCCTCATTCACAACTTGAGTATCATGTGGGTTCTCCTCTGTTTCAATTTCTTCCTCTGTTTCTGGTATATCAATGATTTCTCTTATACCCTTATTACCAAACTCGCCTAGCTCAATAATAAAAGATCCGAAATTACTTTGAGCTTCTCTGTTCCAACTCCAACCTTTACTCTCATCAAATACAACATCCCGACTCACTGTTATTCTCTTGGTTGTAGGATCGAGTAAACGATATGCCTTTGATCCAGGCTCTGTTCCGAGATAAATTAAAGCTTTTGATCTATCATCTAGTTTCTTTCTTCCAACAGCTTCTGTTCTTGCATACCCAATACAACCAAACACTCTAAGATGCGCAAGATCTGGCTTTCTCCCTTTAAAGACTTCGTATGGAGTTGATTTGACTAGGGATCTTGTTGCAATTCTATTGATCAAATAAGTAGCATGCCTTACAGCTTCTCCCCATAAATAATTTGGAACACTCATATGCTTCAAAATACTTCTAGTCATCTCCAAGAGTGTGCGGTTACGTCTTTCAACAACTCCGTTTTGTTGCGGTGAATACGGTGCGGTTAGATGTCTTTTAATGCCATACTTGTCACAATAATCTTGAAACTCTTTGGACACAAACTCACCACCTCTGTCAGTTCGGAACGTCTTGATCGTGTTTCTTGTTTCTTGTTCAGCAAGTATTTTGAAGTTTTTAAACTTCTCAAAAGCTTCACGCTTTTCTCTCAACAACACAGTCCACATATAGCGTGAATAATCATCAATGATCACAAATACATACCTCTTTTGGCCCGCAGTCGAGGGTGTAATAGGTCCACAGAGATCTCCATGAATAAGCTCAAGAGGTTGTGTGGCTCGAAAACTTGTTGCTTGTGGAAAGGGCTGTCTTGTTTGTTTTCCCAGAAGACACGATACACATGTTTCTTTTTCAACTACAAATCTTGGTACACTAGACACTAAATCCTCATTGATCATTGTCTTTATTGTGTCCAAGTTAGCATGTCCCAAGCGTGAATGCCACTTGTTTGATTCCGATGATGAGATCACTTGTAGACACAATACGACATCAACTTCCAACGCTACTTTGTACAACCGATTAGGAGACCTTGCTGTTTTGACTAGTAACTGACCAAGTCGATCATAAAGCATCAAAAGATCTCCTTTCATACGAACTTCACATCCTCCTTCTGTGGCTTGACCAAGGCTTAAAATATTTGACTTTAAATCCGGTATATAGTATACGTTCTTCAAAATCTTCAAGACTTTCTTCTCACCATCCCGAAACACAAACTTAACTGATCCTTTGCCCTTTATATCAATACGGGAGTCATCTCCAAATTTTACTTTTCCCACAATTGTCTCATCAAGACTCATAAAGAAGCTTCGATTTCCACTCATATGGTTACTTGCACCATTATCAAGATACCACACATTCTCAGTGTCAAGATTGGATTCAAAACTGTTTGGTTTGACCTTGTTTTCATTGAGATAAACCACTTCATGCATCATTAACTCATCGGCCTCTTGTGTGGCATCGTCCTTCTTCTCAATAGTTTCTTGAAGTTTAAGTAACCGATCGGGACAATTGGATGCGTAATGACCTTGTTTGTCGCATCGATAACAAGTTATCATTGCGTCTCTTTCTCGTCCTTGTCTGTATGATCCATTTTGGAAAGAACCAAAATGTCCACGGCCTCTTCGTCTCCAATAATTTCGTCCTCCTTGACCCCTACCTCTGTTATTTCCATAGCTTTCTTGTCTTGAATCTGTGTTAGCGTACATAAGTTTACCACTATCCTCTTGCTCTTCTTCTTCTTCACAAATTCTTTCTTCATAGACCTTTAATCTACCCACAATATCCTCAAACGTTGTTTTGTTAAGGTCGAGTACTTGCTCAAAAGATGCCACGATGTGTATATACCTTTTCCGCGGAAGTGATTTGAGGAATTTCTTCACAAGCTTTGCTTCGTCGATGGTTTCTCCAAGGGCTGCCGAGTTTGATGAGATTTCAGCAAGTTTTCCAGCAAAAACATCCACCGTATCTCCATCTTTCATCTTGATTTTATCAAACTCAGTCATCAAGGTTTGCAGCCTAGCTTCTCTGACTCTCTCCGCACCAACGTGTCTCGCCTTTATTGCATCCCAAACTCCTTTTGACGTATCATGCTCTCCTACTTGTAGAATCAAAGCTTCTGGGATAGATTGAAATAACAGAGCAGTCGCCATATTGTTCTTGTCATCATCTTTATTTCCAGTTTCTATCGTATCCCATACCTTGTTTACTTTAAGAGCAATCTTCATTCGCATAGCCCAGACTGTGTAATTGGCGGCATTTAGCATCGGACACTTAACAGAGGAAGGTACAATCTCCTTGGCAGAGTTGACCTTGATCGACTCATCTTTCTCATCAACGTCACTCATATCTTGTTTGATGATTTTAATCTTCGAAGACTAATGAATCAAAACCGCTCTGATACCAAATCTAGTTTGGCAAAAGCTTTAAGAACACAAAGATCAACAAAGAATAACTCTCTTTATTAATCACTTAGGAAAATAACTCAAAACCTAAGCACTCAATCTCTATTCTCAAAACTCATAAGTTATGCTACACCTTAGCATCTTCTTATATAGAGAAGAGTTTTCCAATTCTCAAAAGTAAAACTTACATATTTAGATAACTCCTAAATAGTACTTTTCCTAATCTCTCTCAAAGATAACTTATTATTCAAGTAACTTCAAGCTTAGGCCAACAATTTTCAGTTAGTACTGCAAGTTTATCTTCTTTTTTGTTACCAAAAGTCTAGGGCGCGTGGTTCACCTTCTATTTTCTTCAACGAGAACTCTTCGCAAAATCAAATTGTGATGCCATGTCAGCAATGGGTAATAATACGTTAGGTTTGAAGGAAGGAGCGTCGATCCCTATTCCCACAATTGATTGTAACGTTGGTTTTCACTTTCCATGTTCTCATGAATCCACATAAATCAATTAAATTCAGAGCACCTCACCACTCTTTCGCTAGATTAAGATTTGATCATCTAAAAATCTTCTAGCTTTACACGCTCTATAGTGAAATTGCCTTCCAATCACGCATCATTTTTCAATTCTGTCAGAAACTCAGTTTTCCGACATAACCGCGATATTGTTTTACAATAGGGATGATCGACGAGAAGGTCATGAATCCGAACGAGATTGATACGATAAGCAGATCACAAACAATTCCCACCAAGATTTTCCTTAACTGTGTGTCTCTCTTTGATTTAAAGATCCAAACGTAAGTTTTGATTTGGTTTTCTGGAATATGGTGCAGCTAATATATATATAGCTACATATGATGTTATGGTCTCAACGACGCCCTTTAAAAGGACTAGATTGGGTTTGGAGACTGACATCCATGATTTGTTATATTCTTTTCATTTTATGGTTTTAGAGTTAGCTTCCCGCATAGGTAAGTTCTTTTCAATGATTTAAAAACATGCTATTCAATTTCTCTACAATTGAAATTCTAGTACACTCTCGTAGGTTCGTTTTCTCTAAAACTCTAATCACCAAGTATACTTTATAACATTGTCTACGATTCATACTTAAAATGTAACACGTCTTCTCACTTGCATTGATGTTTCATGTATATATGCAGATGGGAAATGGCAATGGCAAGCGTTTGTTCGACATTCAAGAATCATAAGCACCTGACCTCATAAAACTAAAGTGGGATCCATCAGAAATAATTTACACAAGTTTATCATCTAGATGTTAGTGGCACTTCACTTTGTTCCATTTAGTTTTTCATTTTACGTGCTTCTTTCTTTATAATTAAAAGGTTCAATACACTAGACTCCAGTTTCTACAATAAAACTTACTCATATTTACGACTTGGTTTAGATACAAAATGGTCATCTATGCCATGCCATGTATTGTATATTTCAGGTTTCTAAAGGCTTCAGAGGTCTCAGGTATCCAAAATAATGTGTTTCAAATCTACTTTCTTTACCCACCTACTTAAAAAATCAGTTATCTTACTCTTCCATTCAATTTGGTCTTTATATTGTGTATGTGCACATTCCATGGGACCCCTTAATTATTCTCCTTTTTCTGCTTCAGTGGTGAAGTGGTGACATAATGGGAGTGGAAGCAAAAACAGAGCACAGAGAAATTATGATTGACCTTTTCAAGTTCATCCATTTATGCACATATATATAGTTATGCCTGTTTTTGTTTGTCATTTCTTCTTACAAATTTTTGAAGCATACAATTTGGCATAGATAAGAATTAATATAAATTTTGTATCCTCCATACATTTTGGAGTCAGAGACATGATAACACTTCTTTTGATTACAACACTTATGAATCAATGGGGGATTGGCCATCAACAAAATTTTGATTTGTTTGCTATTGTATTTTTATTTTATGTTCCCACAATAATCTTGGTGGTAATGGTAATGACGTCTTAACTTACAGAAATTGTAATATGTTTCTTCTTCATTGTGAATTTAGATGCAAAGAAATTAAAACATACTGACATAAGAAGGACATGATTCTGTTACATGAGAAGGACGTGATTCTGTTACAAAAATCGAAACCAGAGTTTAAGATTCAAGGATGGGTTTTAGATTCAAGTAGTACTCCCTATAGACTTTGTGGTAAAAATGTTAAGACATAATATCATGAATTTTTTCTACTTATACCAAATAACTAAAAAAAATAGAATTTAAAACAAAATTACCTAAACCGTCAAATGTTAACCCGGGCGTAGCCGGGATTTTCACCTAGTTGACATAAATATATTATATTGAACGGCAGAGAGAAACTTTGGTGAAAAGTTGGATGGATTTGATTATTAATAACATAAGACAAGTGGACAACCACACGTATACCGTTACAAGTCAAACAATCATATTTATGTTCCACCAATTTCTATACAATAATACGAATGCAATCTCAAATTTTAATAAGTCATATTGACTTAAGAGTTAACGTGAAACTAACCCCATTGACTAAAGAGTTAGATTCGTTACTGGTGATAAAGGGATGAACAGAACTACAATTCCGGTTTGGGTAAATATAGAATAAGTGCAACAGACGAAAATTAAACAGAAAGAATTGATTCATCAATTTAAATCATATGTACTACTAATTAACAAACAAAAAAAAAGAGTTAAAGCTAGGCCTGGGCAAAAAAACCGCTAACCAAATAATCGATCGAACCGAACCGAAAAAAACCGAACCATATCCGAACCGAAGTTTTTAAAATAACCGAATGGTTTGTAAAATCTCCTATCCAAACTAACCGAAACCGAACCGAACCGAACCGATAACCAAACGGTTAACCGAAATATCCAAAAACCTATAAGATACCCAAAAATAATATCCAAAACTATAATTATAACCTCAAAAAATTAATTATTTTTATAATCAAAACAATCAAATACTTTAAATAATCAAAATATTCAAATATTGTTTGTTATATTTATCAAAGTTAACTACTCTTTTACAAAATTGAATCAAATTTTAATTTTTTTCTAATATTTTAATTTTTTTGCATTTTCTTTTTGTATTTTTTTGGTTAATTTTGGTTAGTTTCGGTTATATTCGGTAAATTTCGGTTAATTTGGGTGAAAACCCGAACCAAACCGAACGTGATAAAAGTTTGATTAGTTACGGTTACCTATTTAAATATCCAAACCGAACCGAACCGAAAGGTAACCGAACCGAACCGAACCGAAATTCTTAAAATATCCGAATGGTTATTATATTACCATATCCAAACTAACCGAAACCGAACGTAACCGAACCGAAACCGAATGGTCAACCGAATGCCCATGCCTACGACAAATCACATGTTAATAGCTAGCTTGAAAACCAATAAACTAGTTATTTAACTAATCAATATGAGAACAAAAAACACATGTAAATTTCCGATTATTTTACGAAATTTATTCGCATAACCTCATTAAAATTATGGTGAATATTTGTAATATTTATTACAGACCCGGTAGCAAATATCTAACACGTAAAATAGAAAGAAAAAAGGAACATGCCGTATTGGGATCGGCTACTATATAAATATATGTTATTCAGATATTAATTTCTTGATATATACACACACATATTAAATGTGCATGTGTATACACGTACTAAGACGTAGATGGAACAATACAATTCTTTACGTTACTAACTATAATAAAGATTAATCTGCAGAAAATAAGACCAATAATATTCATTTAAGGACTCGAGAACCAATCGGTAAATGTCAAGAAAGACTATAACAGCAAAATATTATACGTAATAAATAATAATCATTAAAAGCAGATGTACTACTTATTTCATTATTTGAGTTTGATTCCAACGGTTACATTTTTCGATAAAATAAATTTTGGGCCAAAAAGGTACTACTCCTTTTATTGACAGTGATAAGTTAATGTTTAAAATCACATAAAAACCATGGTAATATTTATGTTTTACTCTATATATAAATGTATATGTATATATTTTTAGAGATAAGAAGAGGACAGAAATAAAAGCTTTATTTGAAAGCATTGTCTTATATCTGCAAATTTCAATGTCTCTTTCATTCTCACGTCCCTCTCCTCCTTTCTCATTTTCTCTCATTTATTTTACAAACTTAAGGAAAAAAAACTATCTTTAATTATTTATTTTTATTTTTAAAAAAATATTTTCAAATTATTACAGTATAAAAACAAAATTGTACACTATAAATGTCTGGTCGCCTGCAAAAAAATGTCTGAACATCTAAAATCAAAAGTGTAAATCAGTAAATCTACTGGTCTTTTGATTATTTTATTTTCACTTCTAATCATTTCCTTTTCTTTTTTTTTCCACAAGTTACTTTCCTTCATCTTCTTCTTCTTCTTCTCCATAAGCCAAACTAAAACCCTCTTTAATGGCGAGAGGACCCATCTCCAAGAATAAACAGTAATCTTCATTTATTGTCCTTACAAATTTTTCATTAAGGCCAAAAAAAATCCCCAAATTAAAAATCAAATAAAAATCTTTTCTTTTTTAATTACATGAGTAGATGAAGAGACAAGGGTCCCTATAATTTTCTCTTTAGATCTTCAAAACCCAAACCTCAATCATGTTGGTCACTTTTCTTCTTCCTTTATAATCTATGTAGAAACAAAAATCTATGGTTTTTAACTTTTCATGTTTATCAGTCCCTCCATCATCACAAAGCTGAGTGCTTGATTGGCTCCACAGACAGACTCTGTAAAGAAAAGTTTGCATTTTTTTTCTGACCCAGTTCAACCAAAAAGCTCTGGTAAGCAAATCTCTCTTATATATTGTAAGATATACACACTTATTTATGAAAAAGATTACATTTTTTTGGCTAAAGGAAGTTTATTTTTTCATGAATAAGAAGTTTTTTTTTTTCATGAAAATCTCAGTTTTGGGTTTATGGGAAGATAAAAAAGGTAACCCAGGAAGTAAAATTGACAGTTTTGTATCCAAAAGAAGCAATTTTTGGACACTATTAGAATTATCTGTTTTTGTTGCTGTTACTATGTTTGTAAGATTTTTTAAAAAGATAAGATTTTTTTTTGTTTTGTTTTTTCAGGTCTTTGAGAAACGATTTTACTAAATTGGAGACGAGAGTTTTGAATGATTGGTGAATTTGTTGTTGATCATCAATGGAGAAGAAGCGATCACCAAGAAGTAGCAAGAGTCCTGGACCTGCAATTTTCCCTAAAAGCCCTCTTGTCTACGAGAGTTATAAGTCAGGTTGTGGTTGGAAACTGATAAAGTTCTTCGATTTCGGACATGTCAAATCTGGTAATAAGAGACTTGGTTCAGAGAAGAAGAAATTCATCAGAGATTCTGCTGGTTAGTGGTATTTGAAATCAGTGTTCTTGGATCATTTCTTAACATGATCTTAGTGTTAATTTGATTTTTTCTCTTTTTGTAGGTAATGTTTATACTAAAAGCCAGCTTGATTTGCTTAAGAAGCTTCATGAGAAGTGTCAGTGTAATGATGTAAGTTTTTAAAATTGTTAGTTTTGGGTTTAAGCTTAAGTAGAGATTGTTGAGTGAAACTGAATCTCTTGATTTGTTCAGCGGATTGTGGAAGAAGAGAGTTCGTGTAAGCCTAAAACAAGGAGAAGATCTTTGAGTTCTGAAAGAGAACTTGAGAAGTATGAATCTAAACCTGTTCAGGGATTGCTAGAGAGAGAGATAAGAAGGATCAAGAATCTAAAGGAGGAAACTTGCGATGTCCCTGATATGCAAAAGCAATCTTCTTTGAGTGAAATTGAGAAGACAAATGATAAGGATAATCAAATAGATCTGAAGAATGGGAGAGATTGTAAGAAGAGTGCAGAGATTAACCTTCAAGCTTGTGTAAATGAAGCTGCTGAAACATTTATCTGTTCCAAGGCAGAAGAGAAGGGGAAAGATCGGTCTAAGCAGTTCATGGAGGCGTTAGATATTCTAAGTTCGAACAAAGAATTGTTCATTACACTCTTACAAGATCCTAATTCATTCTCGAAAAAAGGTCAAGACTTGGAAGGATGTAAGGTAAAGGACCCGCGGGATAACTCTCCATCAAGGGATGATGATTTGGATAACATTGTTCTCTTGAAGCCTAGATTATCAAGCTCGGTTGACGATAAAGTATACTTGAGATTCAAACATCTGGCCAAGAAGTTGAAGCTCGTTGTTGGATCTAACAAAGATAGCAATCACGCAGAAAACAAACCTGAAGGTAGCGGTAAAGGTAGAGAAACCGAGGCTGCTGCTTTTAGAACAAGTGATGTTTCTACAAGTACATTTGGACATAGAAGCCCGGAGTCACCGGTGTTTAGGCGCAAAAAACGGGTAGAATCAGATGTTTTCAAGCTAAGTATCGAGAACGATGTTTTGCCAAGGAGATTCATGGTAGAAAGGCAACAAGAGAGATTAAATTCTTCACCGGTTTATGAGGTTCCTTATCAATTGAGTAGCTTGCAGACAAAGCTCAAAGAAAGAAGACAGAAGCTGGAAAAGAAAAGAGAGAGCTTCAAGTTGTGGTCTTTGGACAAAAACTTCGAGGTTTTTGACCCGAATCCATACAATTCTAATCTAAGGTCTCTCGACGGCAATTGTACAGGTAAAAGAATACAGAACCTTTAACAAATCATCGTCGAGCCAATGCAACTAAACTGTTAAGATTTGAATCAGGTTCTGCTGAGTACAAAAGTCTGAGAACTCTTGTAGAAGACGGATTCGTGAAAGATAGATGCCTCGAGAGCTCATTAGCAGTAAGTACTGAAGAAAAGAGTAGAGATGTCTATGTTTCTACCGGATTGGATGTTTTATTTATGCTTTAATCCGTTGCAGGAGTCGAATTCGAGTCTAGAAAGACAAGACTGCAACATTCATGACCCGAAACAGGAGCAGGAACAACCGAGTCCTGTCTCTGTTCTTGAGAGGATTCATTTGGAAGACGAAACCGTTATCCCCGGAAATGTGAAAATTTCTAACCTTGGTAAAAGCCCCTGAATCAATGCTTTCATTATTTTCATCCTTGGATCACAGTTATCTGTTTGATTTACCCGAAAAACTCTGTTACTTTCTTGCAGAAGAGAAGATTGGATTATCTTTTGATGATTCCAACATTGAACTTGTCGAAAAAGAATCCGTTCATGAGTTTGTGAAAAAAGTTCTTGAAGCTTCAAGATTGAATTGGACTAATCTTATGGCAAGGTGCAACGAAGAAACATCACTACTCGATGAATTCTCACATGGTAATCACAACGACCAGCTTCTTCTTGTTCTTGATTACACCGACGAGATTCTCCGCGAAATTTACCGTCAAGACATCAAGTTTTGGCCTTTCTCGCCATCGAAGAGCTCGAGAGTCGTCAATCTACAATCATCCCTTAGAGAAAAAGATCTGATTCACGAGACGATGAGACATTTTGACTGGAGTTTACTCTGCTCCGACTCTCCTACAAGATCATTGGATCAGATCATTGAAACTGATATAATAAAGCCATGTCTTTGGTTGGATTTTGGTGGTGAATCTGAAGGTGTTGTGTCTGATATTGTGGAAAAGATTCAGCAACAATTGGTGCTTGAGATCTCTCATGAGCTAAGAACAATGCAGAGGAGCATATTATGTCGATTAATCTGAATTTCTTCGGATATATTCCAACATTTTTTTTGTCTGTATAAAAATGTTTAAAATTTGAGAATCTTCTCTTCATTATTATTAGTTATCTAAATTTAAAAAGATTCGATCTTTTGATTCGAACTTGGGATGGTTCTAGTAAAAAGCTTCTGATTCATTGAAAAGGTTTTGACTTTTGACCAATTGAGATTTTGTTATTGGAATTAGGGATTTAGGGTTTTAACAGCGGCCGGAAATTGTGGGCAAAAAGATTCGAACTTTTTTTCATTATCTCAATTATTAATGACAAAAGATCTCGTCTTTCTCGTTTTCTGTGATTCAGACAAAAGTCATAAAACCCTAGTTGCTGCTTCTGCTCTGTTTTTATAAGCCTCCACTTCCCGCCAAGCCTCTCTTAGCCATAAACAGTGAAAAACCCTAAATCTCTTTTGTTCCTTCACCAAGCACCAAGCTCTAAAACCCTATCCATGGAGACGCCGACGATGAAGCCTGATACGGTTTTGATTCTTGATTACGGCTCCCAGTACACACATCTCATAACTCGCCGTATTCGTTCTCTCAACGTCTTCTCTCTCGTAATCAGTGGAACTTCATCGCTCAAATCAATCACTAGCTATAACCCACGAGTCGTTATCCTCTCCGGTGGACCTCACTCTGTTCACGCGCTCGACGCGCCGAGTTTTCCCGACGGGTTCATGGAGTGGGCAGAGTCGAACGGTGTTCATGTTTTGGGGATTTGCTATGGTTTGCAATTGATTGTGCAGAAGCTTGGAGGTGTTGTTGTGGAAGGAGAAAGTAAAGAGTATGGGAAGATGGAGATTGAAGTGAAGGGCAAATCGGAGATTTTTGGGTCGGGGAGTGGTGGAGAGAAGCAAATGGTTTGGATGAGTCATGGTGATGAAGCGGTTAAGCTTCCTGAAGGGTTTGAAGTTGTGGCTCAGAGTGCTCAAGGAGCTGTTGCTGCTTTGGAGAATCGGAAGAAGAAGATTTATGGATTGCAGTATCATCCTGAGGTATTGAAACTTGTAGAATCTGATATAAGATCATAGTTTTGGATTGGAGTTTTAGTGGGTTTAGTGTTTTTGGATGATAAAGTCTGGATCTTTGGCATGTTAGCTGTTCATATCTTAATGAATCTGTGACTCTCTGATAAGTGAAAAATGTGAGACATTTCTTAATTTGGACATAGCTATTTTAATGGTTGGTTAGTGTGATCCTAGAGGGTGAGGAATCTGATATAGTATTGTAGTTTGGATTGGATAGTGGATTTTAAATTTATGGATGACAAAGTCTGGATCTTTGGCTTACTAGCTATTCGTATCCGTAATGAATCTGATGAGACTACTTGGGAGAATTTAGTTCATGTTCTGTGATTCTCTCATAAGCGAATAATATGAGACTGTTTTTGAATATAACTCGGGAATTCAATTTTATTGACATAGCTATTTAATGGTTGGTTAGTTTGCTTCTAGAGACTGAATAATTTGATATAGTATCATTGTTTGGATTGGATTTTAAGTGGATTTAGTACTTCTATTTGATTGAAATAACTATATCAATGTTTTGTTAGTCCATTGATTTGAGAATTACTCGTGAATGTCGGTAAATGATGTGCTGGTTAAGTGTTGATTTCTTGCTTATGATGAAATGGTTTTTGTTTGATTTTGCAGGTAACTCATTCACCAAAAGGGATGGAGACACTTCGGCACTTCCTCTTTGATGTATGTGGAGTATCTGCCGATTGGAAAATGGAGGATCTGATGGAAGAAGAGATCAAAGTGATTAACCAAACCGTTGCATCTGACGAACATGTCATTTGCGCCTTGTCAGGAGGTGTGGACTCTACTGTTGCTGCAACTCTTGTTCACAAGGCAATTGGAGATAGGCTTCATTGTATCTTTGTTGATAACGGGCTATTAAGGTTAGAGAAGAAGCGACTTTCATTGTGATGTGCACTTTTATTGTGTTTTTTCGTTAATTGAGAATGGTCCCTTTTGTAGGTATAAGGAGCAAGAACGTGTGATGGATACCTTTGAGAGAGACTTGCATCTACCTGTTACTTGTGTTGACGCATCCGAGCGGTTTTTGAGTGAACTTAAAGGCGTTGTGGATCCCGAGACCAAGAGAAAGATAATCGGAAAGGAGTTCATCAACATTTTTGATCAATTTGCCCAAGAGTTAGAAAAAAAGCATGGGAAGAAACCTGCTTTTCTAGTTCAAGGGACTCTGTACCCTGATGTGATTGAGTCGTGCCCTCCCCCTGGTACTGATAGAACTCATTCTCACACCATCAAAAGTCATCATAACGTTGGAGGACTCCCTAAAGACATGAAATTGAAGCTGATCGAACCACTCAAGCTTCTCTTCAAAGACGAGGTGTGTTACTATTGTCTTTTTACTATCTTTCTTGTCTGCAACTGTCGAGTGTTTGGTATGTGATCTTTCTCTGATTTCTTGTGCAATAAAGGTTCGTGAGCTCGGAAGAATCTTGAATGTTCCTGTAGGATTCTTGAAGCGTCACCCATTCCCTGGTCCGGGACTCGCAGTTAGAGTTTTGGGCGATGTCACCCAAGGAAACGCCCTCGAGGTTCTTCGTCAGGTGATCTCTTGAAAACTTCAAACCGGCTATATAAATTCTTTGGTTTTGTACTTACTCATTTACCAAACTCATCTTTTTTTTTTTCCGGTTTTTTTTCCATCTCCTCAGGTTGATGAGATTTTCATCCAATCAATCAGAGATGCGGGTCTCTATGATTCGATCTGGCAAGCTTTCGCAGTGTTCTTGCCTGTAAGATCAGTTGGAGTCCAAGGTGACAAGAGAACACATTCTCATGTGGTTGCTCTACGGGCAGTTACAAGCCAAGATGGAATGACTGCAGACTGGTAAGCTTCTTACTTGTCTTAATACCAATGCTTATAGTACTCTTTTGATCGTAACTCATTACCGTGTTGATGTGAATAATTGAGGTTTAGATCTATCATGTGGTACTTAGGATTGAGTATTTGGGTATTTGAGATTTAAGGTCGGATTAGTTTAGGTGTTGGGAGTGTTTAAAGTCATGTATTTAGGTATCTAGGTTGTCTCAAACCGGTTAAATGGATCGGATAGTGAAACTTAACAATATTTACTTGCTTTGTTGCAATATTTAAGACTCGTTATCCGATCTGAGTACAAATAGAGGTACATTGATTCTAAGAGAGAACAAGTATTCAATGAAAACGCAAGTTTATATTGTGACTGTGGGTACTTAGATTGGTGATGTTTAAATAAACCGCAGGTTCAATTTTGAGCACAAGTTTTTGGACGATGTTTCCCGGAAAATCTGTAACAGCGTTCAAGGAGTAAACCGTGTGGTTCAAGACATTACATCAAAGCCTCCTTCAACGATCGAATGGGAATAAAGTAAAAACATAAATTTGAGTCTTTTATTTATGGGTGTCTGCAATTCTTCTACCATGTAAAATAGATTATCATCAAACAATGATGGTGAATTAGTGATGGTGTTTATCATTATTATTATTAGTAGACAATGGTTTTCTGGTGAAATAAATGAGTAATCGGTAGACAATGGTATCACACATTTTGGGCCAGTTGCTTATGGGTTTTAGCCCGGATGATCAAATTGGTGTGTTTCTATGCAACAAGCATTCATTTCCAGGGAATAGTCATATCAGTTAGGTCTTGATCACCCTGAGTTCTGGAAAAATATATACATGATATAACCGAATTTATACGTTCAAGATGTAGCTAGGTTAATCATTACATAACCGGCCTTGTATACAGTAGTTGTGTTGGTACATTTCTACAATATGTTAATCCTATTCTTCTCCTTACTTTTCAATAGCACTATGGTACATCTTTTTCTTGCCTTTTTGGCTTTTCTAAGTGCAATTTGGGAGGGAAGATATGAACTAGAGACTGATCCATATTGAATTTCATGCTGTGGTTTCGTAACTTTATGTAGATAACGAAAAGTAGGTTTAAACTTTAAAGTAGTCTTCTTTCAATATTCGGTATTTAAATCTAGTTTGTATCTTCTAAACCTCAGCTTCACCAATTCATGGATCTCCTTAATGGCCACCTACCATGCCAACCAATCTCATTAAAGAACTACAAATTTTTTAAGTTTCTTCTAAATCAAGAAATTTTCAACACAATTTTCTAACGCCACATTATTCATTTGCAATAAAGATAACCTCTTACTAAAATGAGAGAGTTACTTTGATGCTACCAAACGAAATCCAAATATAGTCCAAGTCCTTGTGCTTACAATTTTCTTCCTTTATTTTTTGACATAAAAGTTAATGTTTAATTGGTAACACATGTTGAAGTGAGATCTCAGTGGCGTTAGATGCAATTATTTGAAATGACATTACTTCTTTTCTCTATAAGGCAGTGTATTTTGTGAACACTTTTACCAGCTTTTGACCACCAATTCTATCTTTAACTTTTCTAAATATATTTTAAAAATTTTACATAACTTTTCTTAAAATACCTAAAGAATATTTGAAGTGAGATTGAAGATTTAGTATATTAAAATCGGACTGTAGTGTCTCTTTAGAGATTTTACTTTAGTGTTTTCGGTCGAACTTGAAATATTTCGTTACATTTACTTTTGCAAATGTTACTTTTAGTTTACTTATGTTCAACTTTTATTTACTACTACGAGTGTTTCTCATTTTGCATAATTTAAGTTCACAGTATATTAGTATGCTAAGGAACTCATATTTGTTTTTTTTCTTATTGTCTTCTTATACGTTATGAGCCAAAAGGAATTCGATTTTACAAGAATTCTAAAGGATCTTCCAAAACTTCAAAATCACAAAACTCGGTTAGAATCACTGAGTACCGAAAATTGGAAAACTAAACCGGAGAAATAGCTAATTTTGTCAATCTAAACCGTGAGACCTCAACATATCCATGCAACCCTTTGAAGTGCCTCTTGGATCATTCCTGTTGTTGCTATTTTTGTCCCTTTATGCTGCAACCAACATTAAAACTGTATATATCAAATTTCGGTTTACTCATATTCCGGTTAATTAATCTAAATTAAGCTTGGATTAACGACTGTACCTTGCAGTTAACGGTTAAGCAGAGTAAACCGTCTCCAGTTGACGATTGTACTGAGTGAGAATCCAAGTTAAGATCACTAATCACATCCATTATCTCAAGTAATATTCCTTCTCTCCAAGCACATCTAAGCTCAACAACCACCTCGTTACCTAATGAACTGATCCTTAAGTTATCGGTTAGACCAGCATAACCGGTATCATTCGGTTCATCTTCTCCTACATTCACATCACTCCCCTTCCTCTTGCTGTTCATACAATTCGCCGATGCTCTTTCTTCCTCATCCTCCGGTTTCTTCCTCTTCATCGTCGTCATTCGCGTCTCTGTATCCGCAGATTCTCTACAAGATTCCAATTCTTGAACCCTTTTTTGAAGTTCTTGAAGATACTCAATTGTATCATCAAGAATCGACACTTTATCAATCTGTGAATCAGAAAGAGAATCAAGCTTAGTTCCTTCAAAGCATAATATTTTGACATGTAAAACGTAAAGTTTCTTTCTATAATCAAGACGTATACATGAACCGTTACTGAAACAGAATTGTTAGAATCGGTTACCTTACTAATTGAAGGAATGATTGATCTCAATGTCATGAACCGTTCATTCAATTTCTCGCGGCGTTTCTTCTCGGACAACGCATGGTTCCCGGTTTCCTCTGGTGTGTCTGGTAACAACTCTTCTTTCTTGTTCATCAGAGGAACTTCGAAGAGTATCTTCTTTATCATCTTCTGCGATTTCTCTCCCAACGTTTTCACGGATGATGATCGCTTCCACCTTGTGAAGCTAGACTGCTTATCGAAGTTCTGAAACTGCGGTCCGAGTATTAGCTGATGCGTTGTTTTGAAAATCGTCGAGATCACCCCTTGGTAATGAACATCATCGTCCATATTTACATGGTTACTCTGTTCTTGAATCTGACCTAACCGTTGAACCCTACTCTTCCTTGGATCACAAGCAACTCGCCCGGTTGTTCCAACAAACGTTTGGGAAACGCAATCGCTAGAGTTTAACGATTGGTGAATGCAGTTACTGAGTTCTTCACCAACAAAGTGCCAGCTTTGTACCTGAGACGCACCACCATCGTTGATGAACGAATCATGATCCTCTGGTTCTTGCTCAAACCCGCTAGTAGAAGTTGTCGGAAAAGCTTCGGTTCTAAACACCGGAGTGTATTTATCGTCGCTTAAAGGATCAAAAATTTCTTGATAGTCTGATCTTGTCGATATTGTAGTATAAGGAGTAGCTTCAAGGAACAACGTCTTCACGGATTGTATCACGTTCAAGTCCTCTTTAATCTAAAAGAACAAAAAACAATGAGTAACAAAAGTTTTTGGGTACTTTTAAGAATATTTTCATAGTGTTGGGGCAATTCTAGAAGACATAGGCTTACATGTTCGGTTGTGCCGATCTCAAGGACTCCTCCAAGAAACGGGAAGCAAACCACTGTTTGAAGCGAAGCACTCTTTAAAGAGCAAAACGCCAAACGGAAAAAAAAAAGGAGCGTTTTAAGTTATAGCGTTCTTGACTTACTTTAGCGTTTCCATTTGCAAAAACTTACTTTAGCTAGAAGAGAACGAGTGAAGACTTTGCTATCGGCGGTTTCAGCGTTACAAAGCCATATTGGTTCTCCGTTGGATAATGCTCCTCCTGGGATTCTACCAAAAAGACGGAAATACCCTTTATGTTTTTATCTCAAATCTTTATCTTAATGGAAGAACAACATTTTTGTACGACTTTTCTTAAAAAGTTATGAATAGCAACTGTATCATGTAAATGAAGTAGAAACTTATTTCCAAAATTTTTAAAAATATATATATATACTTCAAAACACCACAAACATAAAACTTTAGCCTGTAAAAAGGATAATTACATTGTTAATAATTAAACTCGTCTTTAACAAAAATAAACTCGTTCATGTCGGATTCTGAAGAAGCTCACATGGAAGACGAGAATTGAAGGAGACAAGCTAATAAAGGGTGTTCTTGTCTTTTTTTTGTGAGACAAAATAAAACATACCTTCCTCATAAAAAAAATTGATCTTTGGAATTTGATATATTTCACAACTTCTAATAATTGAACTATAAATAAAATAACATAAAACTATATTCTTGAAAAATATTTTTATATTTAAAGATAAGTTTACGTGTTTTAAATGTGAAATGAAAGGAGTATACTGTATTAGAGATGGATTACAAGGAAAAGACGGAATTACCCTTCACCAATGTTGAAGACGAAAGACATGCATACTAAGTAATACCACTCGGTGTCGGTGAGGTCCTCCGGTGACAGTGCGGCAGCGAAAGCTCGTCTAGTGACCTGAGAGCCACCGGAAGTTGAAGATTCAGCGAGGGAGAGAGATTCATAAAGCTCTCTAAGCTGCTCACTTCTCTCAAGACCTAACTGGTCAACTTTGACTTCTGCTGCTTGAATCGTCTTCCTTGTCTTAATGTCTCCATTGTAATATCCATCTCCCCACTCCAACACTCTTCGTTCGGAGAAAACAAAAATAAGCAAGAAAAATTGGATTAATCGAGAAAACAGAACAAAAATCGAAATCTTGAAGCAAGGATAAAGTTTTATCTGAGTTTTGGATTAAAATCAAGAATGTCTCAAAGAAAAAAGTTTATTTTCAAGAAAAGTTAAGTTTAAGGATAAAGATTTGGAGATTGTACCCTGGTTGAGAAGCAGAGACAGACCAGAAGATTCCATAACTCCATTGAATGTTTCGAACTGAAACTGCGAGCTGTTTCTTTAGATTTTCCGGCACCGTTCTGTTTTCTCCGGTTGCCATTGTTTCTTCATCCCCATGTAACAAACAAAGATCAGATATTTTGTCAACAACAAAACTTTGTTGTCTTTGAATAAATCAGAAGACAAACAGAAAAAAATTAAAGCAGAAGTGATTTAAAGGTTATGACTAGTCATGAGTTAGTGATTTTTACATGACATTGGTTTGGTTTCCTGAGGAAGAAGAAGACAACAAAACCCAGAATATATATTTATTTTTTAAAACTTCTATAATGGGAAAAAAGATTAAATATTTGTGACTTTGAAGTTACTATTTGTTGTGGTTGGATTGAGCTTTGAGTCGAGAGAAAAAGGACGGTGTCCGAATCTCTTTATGGATACTTATTTAGGTGTGTGTACACTGTATATTATCACAAAACACTGAATTTTACGAGGAATTTAAAATATATATATATATATATATAATAAGTGGTAAAAAAACAAAAGTAGTGTGTCTATTAAGACCATCAGCAGTGACAAATGTGTTTGTGTGGGTGTAAGTATTTTTTTAGTATTATAATTTAAAGCAAAAGAGAAAAGAGAAAGAGAAAGAAAAAGGGAGATAGAGAGAAAAAGTGTTACACCCGAGTGTAAATTTACACCCGGATGTGAAAAAAGAGACAATTTTTTTGTTTTTTTAATACCTACACCCCAAGACTCACACCCACCTGCTTATGCCACTGCTGCTCTAACGCTCTTGAATACGATGTTCCAAGCACCACTCTCTTTTTGGAAATTTATTTTTGTTAAAGAAAGATATTTTTTCTATCTATATATACATTTTTGGATCACAATTAGCAAATAAATCCTGAAGTTGAGAAGTATTTACAATGGCATGCCATTAGCATTAATTATTTAGATTTGTTTTATTAAGTAAAGATTTTTAAATGAAATTCATTTCTCATATATTTAGCAAAAGTCTCTACAAAATCTTTCATGAAGTAAAGATTTTGAAATCAAATAAGTTTTCAACAATTTACCAAAAATCTCTACACAATCTTTTTAAAAATCTCGACTTAGTTAACTTCTGATTTTTATCTGCAAAAAAAAAAAATTAATAGTAACGAATGATGTAAAAATCGGGAATGTTGATACTTGATACTACAATTTCTTCTACTTCTTTTTTTTTTTTCATATAATGAAAATTATTTTTTAGGGATATTTTCTCAAAACCTCTAAATACAACAAAGGGTTTCAAAAGATAGCTTCTCTTTTGGCGGGTCGACACGCAAACCCGCAACTCTCTACGGGCTTATCCGCATGAACCTGAGACCCGTAGTAGATAAAAATATTATTCAAAAAAAAATAACAAATGATGTTTAATTTTACGGAACGGGGTTATATGGTGTAACGGGTTTAGATCGATATTAATATTAAACAATATACTTTGGATGAAATCTTAGAATTAAAAATCAAAATTTAATTATAAAATCAGAAACACTAAACAAAATAAACAATATTAACAAAACAAATACAACTTAAAATTTTGTTAAATAATTTTTTAGTTATAAAAAATCGATCCGCGGTGTACCGCGGGATAAAATCTAGTCAATGATATGTTTTCTATCTTTTTTCCGTAACTAATAAATTATGGGTCTTTAGACTTAAGTCCACAATTTTCTTGGCTATCGAATTAAAATAAGTAAATTAGTATTTTTTTCGTTGCCAAATTTAACATGATAACAATATTTGAAGAAGTTCATAATTTTGTATTCGATATGATTCGGCGAATAACTAATCAATCAGGTGAAGTGAGAAAATTATTCAATTTAGTTTTCCCAAGTATGCAAATTAAATTGCAAAAATATGTTATACAGCTCAAGTCTCAAAACCTAATTTCTCATTCGAACTTTTAAGTTTTGACTATTTTATTTTTAATGGATTTGCTATGTGAACAAGCACGACAAGGCGTATGAGTCCTACATTTTTAAAACTAAACACCCCTTAAAAATATGGTGTATAGTCGAAATCAATTAATTGATTTATTTGTATTCAACAGTACACTCTATAGTTTGGAAAGGGGAAATCGGCTTTTTCATACCCCCACAATTGTTTTATGTTAAATTTATACCTAAACTAGATCGTTGTGCTAAAACATACATCTAGTAATAAAATATATGAATTTCATACCTACATTTTATGTTTTGTGCTAAATCATGCATACGCTCTAAATCTTGACTACGTGTAATCCACGTGTGCATGTACGTGGCTTTGGTGTAAGGAAATTGGTTTTTTCATACCTCCACAAAACCAATATGTGAAATTCATACATGAATTTTATACTATTGTGCTAAAACATATCCTAAATAACCAAAAATTTAAATTTAATATAAATCGAAAACTCAAACCGGAACCGACCCGAAAAACTTGGTTCGGATCGTTAATGGATATAACCAAATTACCCTATTGTGTCTTATATATGTCTATTTGTGGATATCGGTTCGGGTCTGGATATTATCTGATACCCGAATGGGTATCTAAATATCCAAAATATTTGTACTCAAAACCCGAACATATAAACGGTTAACGAAAACTACTTGGACAAGTATCCGAATACCCGATATATTTATATATTTTTGAGTATTATGTATCCGATTATGCCCAAACTCTAGCAAAATACTTGAAATTTAACTCAAATCTCCGAAAAACAAACAAAATACTTTAAATGTTTGATTACATAGGGTATATTACAAATCCACGTAGATGCACACGTGGATGCCACGTAATCGACATTAAGGTCGTAAGCATGATTTTGCACAAAACATAAAGTGTAAGTATGAAATTCAAATGTTTCATTAGTGGAGGTATGTTTTAGCACAACTGTTGTATAAATTTAACATAGTGTAATTTATCATTCATTGAAATTTTGACCCAAAAAAAACATTCATAGAAATAACACTTGTCAAATCCAACCAAACCAATTTGCCACCCACATAAGCAATGGTTTATATTGTTACTGGTCAAATATATACTATGTAGGAAGATTTACTTATTTTTAGATAGAACAAATTAAATCCTAATGGTGAAACACGAAGAAAGACATGAAATTAATGTTATGCCTCGAGGAGCTACCCTATACAGACAGACAAGCTTCTAGTATTGACTAAAATACTTTGCATGGTTTAACTAAAAACAATATACTACTAGTATATATGTTCATTGAGTATATATATATATATATATATATATATATATATATTCTACATTGTTTTCGAATCTTCGGAAATACCATAGAACATTTGTATATAATTCAAATAATTGCTAGTAATTAATTTTCCATGCACCTTCATTTTAATTAATCGCAACCTCGTAAATTATTTGTATTAAAGATGCGTACACGAGTTAATTATATATGGAGTCAAACAATAAGGTTATCAAGGACAAGTGAATTTGGGATCTAAAGATAATGGAAGGGTTTAGTATTCTTTTATTCTTCTCCTGACTTCTAAAGGTAAGGGATTAATAACGGGTCTAGCTATGTAACCTATGTTGATCAAAATCACGAAAAAATGATATTTAAACTGAGATGATTAATAAAGAAGAAACCAAGAGTCATTATTATCATAAGCTATGTGCATGTCCTAAATTAAATCTTCGCATCTCCCAATATTATCACCCCTAACTAGGACTACTTGTCGTGTGTGTACGTTGAAAAACGGAGTAAGGCATTGTTTATTTCATGTATTTATTGTATAATTTTTTATTTTTTTGTGCAACATATTTATTGTATGATTATGATGCATTAAGACTTTTAACAAAAAAAAAAAAAAATGATGCATTAAGACATTGTTTATGCGTCATATATTTAAGATAAACATTGCATTGTTTATATTTTAGTTACGGTGTTTCCGAGCGGCCAAGACCCAAGAAACACTCTTTTCTTGGAATTTTTTTGTGTTATGAATAGTCTATTTATATATAGATATCACATATTCACATTCATCAATATTTGTTCTTAAACTTGCAAAACACTAGCAAAATAATAGAACAAATTTATAGTTTTTTAAATCATAAATTAGAAATTCATAAAAATCTTAACGTCTGTGTTTTCAATAATTTCCTAAATAGTTTTTCTTTGCTGATTTATTTATTTCGTTAATATCCTAAAAAAAATATGCATCTAAGTTTTATTTGAACACTGTCAACACACGCAAACATTAGATTCTGTAGCCTATAGTCTCCGCTCAAAAAGGATCATTTTGACTTTTGCTTAGCATATAGAATTTGACTATAAAATGTACGAAAATACTACAAATTCTGGACAGTACTTTTTATGCCTTAAACAAAAAAAAAACAACTAATTCTTAGCAAAAAAAAAAAAAAAACTAATTAAATATACGCTTTATTTTGTTACACATATTAACCATTAACTAGTACAAGTAATAAAATTTTCGTTGTAATATTTAACAAGGCGCAGATGATGTATTGTTTTATCGAGACTGAAAATACAAATAAATTATTCACACATTCGAAATAAAATAAAAATATTGAAAAAAATAAAATGAAAGAGATGCTCGCATTAATTGAATGGAACAGAGTCTACTGTTGATTAAAAAAGAACGATCGAACAGTCCATTTTTTGGGGTCCAGTTTATTTAATTTAGCATTAATAACTTTGTCAGCGCGAGCCACTCTCTATGATTTTGATTCCATCATAAATTATAAAACCAACCAAAATTCATATCAAAATTAATTCCTTTAACCCATTACTAAGCTTTGCTTGTAAATATATGAGACCTGTATATATTCGATTTATTGAAAGTGTCTAAGAATTCAGATTCACTTTGAATATTACCTTTCACGTAATGCATGTATGTAGGATCTTCTGTCATTGTCTTATATATTGTCTTTTTGCATCATAAAAATAGATTGACTTTTTACATATACGCACATAAATAATAGATTTCCATTATTTGAATTCACATCTTACATATATATATACGTGTTTAAGTTAGATTATAATTCAGTAGTTTCGGATTTTTTAGCTATGTTCCATCAACCAATCAGTTTGATTTGGTTAGATAAAATTAACAAAAAAAAACACAAGAAAATTATCAAAGTATGAAAATGTAAGCACAAATGTAATTAAAATTCGTTTTTACGTTTTAAACAGTCAAAAAGTAACTAAAATACAACTTGTTCGTTAACAAATGGTTTTTGCATGAGAGATATATGCAAACTATTTAATTAACTTAATTTTTTTCCATTAGAATTAAATTTTTAATTATTAGGACATTGAAATTAAATTCCGTTAAAATTATTGACCACGTGTATGGTCATAAAAAATTCTGAATTCATGATTCGATCAATATTACGACCTACTACATACGATATGGTGTAATTAACCACATTCTCTTGCTATTTATCACATTAAAAGTTATATAATTTATTCATTATTTACTCCACCACTATTTTCCACGTTCTATGGATGATCATAGATTCATAGTGGAGCCACGCATGAACATGGCAAAAATAGAAATATGCACATGGCCATATATACATTATCGACGTATGTGTCATTCAGGCCAATCCAACTTTGTTGTGGTTCTTTCGTCCTCCTTTGACTTAATTTATTGACAAAAAGAAATTACATATGATTTAGGATAAATCATATGTTATCCTTAATCTTAAATCATTAACTAGCAAAATTTTACTCAATTTTAATCATAAAAGCAACTTTATAAGATAATTAACACATATTTTCCAATGAACAGTCCACATATATATTACTTATGGTGGAGTTCGATGTTTTTTTTTTTTTTTTTGACATCTTTGAATCGATAAGGCCCGATCTATAGCCAATCCTTACTATGCGGGGTAACGCAACTTACTGGAGTCGAACTCCGTGGAGAAGGCGGAGTCAAGTGGACGTAACCACTTGACTAAAAGCACATCCTCGTGGAGTTCGATGTTTAATGTAATTAAAATAAAAATATCGATCATAATTATATATGATAAAATTTTGAAATCCAACATCTGTAAACTATAATGCATTAAATAGATAATATTTATCTGAATAGACTAGATAAGATTAGGCATACTAGCTGAAATGCTGGTAAGATGGTGAAAAGGTTGATGGATATCCGATCCAGTTGGTCCGGGCCTTCGATATTTGGGCTTAAATGGGCCGAAACTAAATTGGGTCGAATATAAAAAGTTGAAATATCTCCAAACATAATTTTGGATGGGAAAAAGCGGGAAGTCGAGAGAGTACCTTATTTATAATTTTCTATAACGAGGGTAGGGCCCACCAAGACCATATTAGCGTAAAGCAAAATCAAACAATTAGGAAAAAAACATTTTTTCGAAATTCGAACCGTAATTAGCCTTTGTTTTTCTCGGAATCTAAAAGGAAAAAAAAAATAGAGAGAAAAAAAAGGAGGAACAGTGAGCAAAATCGTGCGACTGGGAAAATTTTCGAATTTTTCTTCTCTTCCGGCGAGGGATTCAAACTTCCGCCTCCAATTTCTCGCCGTGAATCTGAGTTTTCTTCGTGGAATTTCAATAAAATCAGTCGTCATTCTCCGGCTTCTTGACTCTCGAGAGGTTTATCTACAAGCTTCTTCTCCTCATGGCCTTTTAGGTTCGTATCGTTTATTTTTTTTGCCGTCGTCTATGTGTTACAAAAGCGTAGATGGTTTCTTAGGGTTTTTTTACTGGATCTGCGTAATTTTGGTGGAATTTAAGCTGAATGTATGGGTTGATTTGGTCGACTTTTTGGTTATTTGCTAAGCGAGATGTTGAAATGTGGGAACAAACGACATCATTGTTGAAGCAATTTTGGGCTGTTTGTCTCTCTAATTGGAGGACTAGTCTTATCTGAAATTGAAAGCATTTGATTGGCATTTTATCATAGGAGGGTTTGGTGTCGAATGATGAAGTAAGGTCTTTCATGATTTACCATGGATTAAGAAGTGTATGTGAAGACATTTAATACTGATGCTTACTTTTGTTATTGGCTTACTGCTTCATTTGCTTTAGGGTCTTCTCACTACTATAATTCTGGGAATCGCGTAACCTCTGAGTTGAAATGAGCAGTCATCTGGGACAGGACGCCAATATGAATGGGGTCTATGTTCGATCAGATGTGTCTAGCATGCTGAGTTTTGACGGATCAGATAGTCGTGAAAGCGATGATAGTAAGAAAGGTAATCTTTTCAAACGCTAATTCATAGAAATCCTCTAATTTTATCTTAAGATTGAAACAAGTTTTTGGAAACAGTTGTCTTTCAGAACTTTAGAGTTATGACAGAATTATACAAGCGAATATGGAAAAGTATGATTGATTATCTTGAATGAGTCGTTTCTCTTGCTTGATATGGTTTGTAATATTCCAACTGAGCTTTAGCAGAAATGATTGCCTCTCATATTAGGTGTAGGGGGAAATGGGATGATGTTTTTTGTCCTCACTATTTGTCTATTTCTTCTTAATTTCGCCCACAGGTCATCAGAGTTTGGTGGAGTGGTTAAATGAGACACTTCCTTATCTGAAGTTACCATGGGAAGCTTCAGAGGACGAACTGAGAGCATGCTTGAGGGATGGAACGGTCTTGTGTAGCCTTTTAAATCAGCTTAGTCCTGGGTCAATGAGAATGGTACTTGTGAATTTTCATGACCATTTGGCTTATATATCTTTTGTTTTAAAAGCCTTTAGTTATGTGTCATTTTTCACTTACTTATCTGCTGCTAGACTCACCCTCTTTGGTTATTCTATAGGGAGGCAGCTTTGAGCCTGCTAGTGTAAAAATTGAGCGGTTTCTGACTGCTATGGATGAAATGGCCCTGCCTAGGTTCGAAGTTTCAGACATAGAACAGGTTTGTTATGTTTCATGGATATGATTCTTCGTTTCTGTGGAAAAAATTGATTTCTTAAATATGGAAAGACATGTTGGTTTATATAGAATTATCCCATGTCATATAGATAAAGTGGTTCTAGGGTTGCCACTTTTGCTTTAATGACTCGAACCAATTCAGTGTAGGTATATATTTATGTTAAAATCAGCCTCGTTTTAGATACTTCTGGCCTTCTGGGTGCAACACTTTTTCTAATCATGGCTATTTTCTGATTTGCTATTTTGATGATACGATTGCATATCTTTTCTTCTCTCTGTCTTTTTTTGTATTTCTCTATTGAGTTATGACTCCTAATAAAAAGTAAAAAGCAGGGAGATATGGTGCCAGTTTTACAGTCCCTTAAGGCGCTTAAAGCAAGTTTTTCCGATGGTAGTTATGATAAGAACTCCCTAGCTGCAAGGAGGAGGTGGAGCTTGCCAGAGGACCACTCAGATTCAAGAGGAGATGACCGCAACTTTACTGATGGATTCCAGTCGAAGGAAGGATCTGAGATTGATATATCTGATGCTAAAATTTCGGAATTACTTAAATCAAACAGTTTACGAGTAAAGTTTTCTAACATAATTTTAGTCAATTGTGTCCAACCTCTCAGCTATTGCCTCGGTTTCTGATTCAAATGGCATTTCCTTGGCAGAATGCTCCTACTAGGTCACTGTTTGACATGCTGGACAAGCTTCTAGATAAGAGTATGACGAAGATGAATGGACATGTGTCTCATGTAAGCCAAAGACGGAGCTACTCATAGCACCCTTCTCTTGATTCATGTTTTCTGGGTTTGCCTAGATTTTCATTCCTTGGTTCATGGAATATCACTTCTTATTCTCCATCATGTTTCTCACTGTTTTCGTGTGTTGTTCAGGCTATGGCATCTCTCTTGAGCGCACTTGTGCAAGTGATTGAACAGAGAATCTCAAATCAAGCTGATAACCTAAAGAATGTAAGATTACCAAATTCCTTTCTTCCTTGATTTTTCCCGTAATGTATATCATCCTTCTGACTAAGTCATGAAATATGCTTATGGAATGGGTGCAGCAAAATATACTCTTTCGGGTACGTGAAGAAAAATACAGGTCAAGAATAAAGGTCTTAGAAACCTTGGCAGCTGGGACAACACAGGAAAACGAGGTACTATTGTCTCTGGTTCCAATGTTTCTCTTCATTTTATTTCTGTTTCGCTTACGGAATACTGATTGGTATTGCTATTTTTTGTTGTAGATTGTTACGAACTGTATGGAGCATATAAAGGTAATTGATATTAATATACATCTCCTTCATACATATTTCGCTTTTAGTTTTGTTCTTGCATCTGGAAAAGTTAGTTTACATTAAGCACAATAGTTTTGTGCATATTCCCTGTGGAATATAACCTCTAAACCAATCCTAGATTTCGATAAAGGTTCAGTCTGAGAGATCCTATCATAAAACTATTGTGTGTACGCCTCGGACTTAATAACGCGACTTCATACATCATTTTTCATTTGGATTGTGCATTAGATTTATTTAACACAGATCTTTGCGGTTGTGCTCTGTAGATTTATTTAATCGCAACCTCGTAAATTATTTGTATTAAAGATGCGTACACGAGTTAATTATATATGGAGTCAAACAATAAGGTTATCAAGGACAAGTGAATTTGGGATCTAAAGATAATGGAAGGGTTTAGTATTCTTTTATTCTTCTCCTGACTTCTAAAGGTAAGGGATTAATAACGGGTCTAGCTATGTAACCTATGTTGATCAAAATCACGAAAAAATGATATTTAAACTGAGATGATTAATAAAGAAGAAACCAAGAGTCATTATTATCATAAGCTATGTGCATGTCCTAAATTAAATCTTCGCATCTCCCAATATTATCACCCCTAACTAGGACTACTTGTCGTGTGTGTACGTTGAAAAACGGAGTAAGACATTGTTTATTTCATGTATTTATTGTATAATTTTTTATTTTTTTGTGCAACATATTTATTGTATGATTATGATGCATTAAGACTTTTAACAAAAAAAAAAAAAATGATGCATTAAGACATTGTTTATGCGTCATATATTTAAGATAAACATTGCATTGTTTATATTTTAGTTACGGTGTTTCCGAGCGGCCAAGACCCAAGAAACACTCTTTTCTTGGAATTTTTTTGTGTTATGAATAGTCTATTTATATATAGATATCACATATTCACATTCATCAATATTTGTTCTTAAACTTGCAAAACACTAGCAAAATAATAGAACAAATTTATAGTTTTTTAAATCATAAATTAGAAATTCATAAAAATCTTAACGTCTGTGTTTTCAATAATTTCCTAAATAGTTTTTCTTTGCTGATTTATTTATTTCGTTACTATCCTAAAAAAAATATGCATCTAAGTTTTATTTGAACACTGTCAACACACGCAAACATTAGATTCTGTAGCCTATAGTCTCCGCTTAAAAAGGATCATTTTGACTTTTGCTTAGCATATAGAATTTGACTATAAAATGTACGAAAATACTACAAATTCTGGACAGTACTTTTTATGCCTTAAACAAAAAAAAAACAACTAATTCTTAGCAAAAAAAAAAAAAAAAAACTAATTAAATATACGCTTTATTTTGTTACACATATTAACCATTAACTAGTACAAGTAATAAAATTTTCGTTGTAATATTTAACAAGGCGCAGATGATGTATTGTTTTATCGAGACTGAAAATACAAATAAATTATTCACACATTCGAAATAAAATAAAAATATTGAAAAAAATAAAATGAAAGAGATGCTCGCATTAATTGAATGGAACAGAGTCTACTGTTGATTAAAAAAGAACGATCGAACAGTCCATTTTTTGGGGTCCAGTTTATTTAATTTAGCATTAATAACTTTGTCAGCGCGAGCCACTCTCTATGATTTTGATTCCATCATAAATTATAAAACCAACCAAAATTCATATCAAAATTAATTCCTTTAACCCATTACTAAGCTTTGCTTGTAAATATATGAGACCTGTATATATTCGATTTATTGAAAGTGTCTAAGAATTCAGATTCACTTTGAATATTACCTTTCACGTAATGCATGTATGTAGGATCTTCTGTCATTGTCTTATATATTGTCTTTTTGCATCATAAAAATAGATTGACTTTTTACATATACGCACATAAATAATAGATTTCCATTATTTGAATTCACATCTTACATATATATATACGTGTTTAAGTTAGATTATAATTCAGTAGTTTCGGATTTTTTAGCTATGTTCCATCAACCAATCAGTTTGATTTGGTTAGATAAAATTAACAAAAAAAAACACAAGAAAATTATCAAAGTATGAAAATGTAAGCACAAATGTAATTAAAATTCGTTTTTACGTTTTAAACAGTCAAAAAGTAACTAAAATACAACTTGTTCGTTAACAAATGGTTTTTGCATGAGAGATATATGCAAACTATTTAATTAACTTAATTTTTTTCCATTAGAATTAAATTTTTAATTATTAGGACATTGAAATTAAATTCCGTTAAAATTATTGACCACGTGTATGGTCATAAAAAATTCTGAATTCATGATTCGATCAATATTACGACCTACTACATACGATATGGTGTAATTAACCACATTCTCTTGCTATTTATCACATTAAAAGTTATATAATTTATTCATTATTTACTCCACCACTATTTTCCACGTTCTATGGATGATCATAGATTCATAGTGGAGCCACGCATGAACATGGCAAAAATAGAAATATGCACATGGCCATATATACATTATCGACGTATGTGTCATTCAGGCCAATCCAACTTTGTTGTGGTTCTTTCGTCCTCCTTTGACTTAATTTATTGACAAAAAGAAATTACATATGATTTAGGATAAATCATATGTTATCCTTAATCTTAAATCATTAACTAGCAAAATTTTACTCAATTTTAATCATAAAAGCAACTTTATAAGATAATTAACACATATTTTCCAATGAACAGTCCACATATATATTACTTATGGTGGAGTTCGATGTTTTTTTTTTTTTTTTTGACATCTTTGAATCGATAAGGCCCGATCTATAGCCAATCCTTACTATGCGGGGTAACGCAACTTACTGGAGTCGAACTCCGTGGAGAAGGCGGAGTCAAGTGGACGTAACCACTTGACTAAAAGCACATCCTCGTGGAGTTCGATGTTTAATGTAATTAAAATAAAAATATCGATCATAATTATATATGATAAAATTTTGAAATCCAACATCTGTAAACTATAATGCATTAAATAGATAATATTTATCTGAATAGACTAGATAAGATTAGGCATACTAGCTGAAATGCTGGTAAGATGGTGAAAAGGTTGATGGATATCCGATCCAGTTGGTCCGGGCCTTCGATATTTGGGCTTAAATGGGCCGAAACTAAATTGGGTCGAATATAAAAAGTTGAAATATCTCCAAACATAATTTTGGATGGGAAAAAGCGGGAAGTCGAGAGAGTACCTTATTTATAATTTTCTATAACGAGGGTAGGGCCCACCAAGACCATATTAGCGTAAAGCAAAATCAAACAATTAGGAAAAAAACATTTTTTCGAAATTCGAACCGTAATTAGCCTTTGTTTTTCTCGGAATCTAAAAGGAAAAAAAAAATAGAGAGAAAAAAAAGGAGGAACAGTGAGCAAAATCGTGCGACTGGGAAAATTTTCGAATTTTTCTTCTCTTCCGGCGAGGGATTCAAACTTCCGCCTCCAATTTCTCGCCGTGAATCTGAGTTTTCTTCGTGGAATTTCAATAAAATCAGTCGTCATTCTCCGGCTTCTTGACTCTCGAGAGGTTTATCTACAAGCTTCTTCTCCTCATGGCCTTTTAGGTTCGTATCGTTTATTTTTTTTGCCGTCGTCTATGTGTTACAAAAGCGTAGATGGTTTCTTAGGGTTTTTTTACTGGATCTGCGTAATTTTGGTGGAATTTAAGCTGAATGTATGGGTTGATTTGGTCGACTTTTTGGTTATTTGCTAAGCGAGATGTTGAAATGTGGGAACAAACGACATCATTGTTGAAGCAATTTTGGGCTGTTTGTCTCTCTAATTGGAGGACTAGTCTTATCTGAAATTGAAAGCATTTGATTGGCATTTTATCATAGGAGGGTTTGGTGTCGAATGATGAAGTAAGGTCTTTCATGATTTACCATGGATTAAGAAGTGTATGTGAAGACATTTAATACTGATGCTTACTTTTGTTATTGGCTTACTGCTTCATTTGCTTTAGGGTCTTCTCACTACTATAATTCTGGGAATCGCGTAACCTCTGAGTTGAAATGAGCAGTCATCTGGGACAGGACGCCAATATGAATGGGGTCTATGTTCGATCAGATGTGTCTAGCATGCTGAGTTTTGACGGATCAGATAGTCGTGAAAGCGATGATAGTAAGAAAGGTAATCTTTTCAAACGCTAATTCATAGAAATCCTCTAATTTTATCTTAAGATTGAAACAAGTTTTTGGAAACAGTTGTCTTTCAGAACTTTAGAGTTATGACAGAATTATACAAGCGAATATGGAAAAGTATGATTGATTATCTTGAATGAGTCGTTTCTCTTGCTTGATATGGTTTGTAATATTCCAACTGAGCTTTAGCAGAAATGATTGCCTCTCATATTAGGTGTAGGGGGAAATGGGATGATGTTTTTTGTCCTCACTATTTGTCTATTTCTTCTTAATTTCGCCCACAGGTCATCAGAGTTTGGTGGAGTGGTTAAATGAGACACTTCCTTATCTGAAGTTACCATGGGAAGCTTCAGAGGACGAACTGAGAGCATGCTTGAGGGATGGAACGGTCTTGTGTAGCCTTTTAAATCAGCTTAGTCCTGGGTCAATGAGAATGGTACTTGTGAATTTTCATGACCATTTGGCTTATATATCTTTTGTTTTAAAAGCCTTTAGTTATGTGTCATTTTTCACTTACTTATCTGCTGCTAGACTCACCCTCTTTGGTTATTCTATAGGGAGGCAGCTTTGAGCCTGCTAGTGTAAAAATTGAGCGGTTTCTGACTGCTATGGATGAAATGGCCCTGCCTAGGTTCGAAGTTTCAGACATAGAACAGGTTTGTTATGTTTCATGGATATGATTCTTCGTTTCTGTGGAAAAAATTGATTTCTTAAATATGGAAAGACATGTTGGTTTATATAGAATTATCCCATGTCATATAGATAAAGTGGTTCTAGGGTTGCCACTTTTGCTTTAATGACTCGAACCAATTCAGTGTAGGTATATATTTATGTTAAAATCAGCCTCGTTTTAGATACTTCTGGCCTTCTGGGTGCAACACTTTTTCTAATCATGGCTATTTTCTGATTTGCTATTTTGATGATACGATTGCATATCTTTTCTTCTCTCTGTCTTTTTTTGTATTTCTCTATTGAGTTATGACTCCTAATAAAAAGTAAAAAGCAGGGAGATATGGTGCCAGTTTTACAGTCCCTTAAGGCGCTTAAAGCAAGTTTTTCCGATGGTAGTTATGATAAGAACTCCCTAGCTGCAAGGAGGAGGTGGAGCTTGCCAGAGGACCACTCAGATTCAAGAGGAGATGACCGCAACTTTACTGATGGATTCCAGTCGAAGGAAGGATCTGAGATTGATATATCTGATGCTAAAATTTCGGAATTACTTAAATCAAACAGTTTACGAGTAAAGTTTTCTAACATAATTTTAGTCAATTGTGTCCAACCTCTCAGCTATTGCCTCGGTTTCTGATTCAAATGGCATTTCCTTGGCAGAATGCTCCTACTAGGTCACTGTTTGACATGCTGGACAAGCTTCTAGATAAGAGTATGACGAAGATGAATGGACATGTGTCTCATGTAAGCCAAAGACGGAGCTACTCATAGCACCCTTCTCTTGATTCATGTTTTCTGGGTTTGCCTAGATTTTCATTCCTTGGTTCATGGAATATCACTTCTTATTCTCCATCATGTTTCTCACTGTTTTCGTGTGTTGTTCAGGCTATGGCATCTCTCTTGAGCGCACTTGTGCAAGTGATTGAACAGAGAATCTCAAATCAAGCTGATAACCTAAAGAATGTAAGATTACCAAATTCCTTTCTTCCTTGATTTTTCCCGTAATGTATATCATCCTTCTGACTAAGTCATGAAATATGCTTATGGAATGGGTGCAGCAAAATATACTCTTTCGGGTACGTGAAGAAAAATACAGGTCAAGAATAAAGGTCTTAGAAACCTTGGCAGCTGGGACAACACAGGAAAACGAGGTACTATTGTCTCTGGTTCCAATGTTTCTCTTCATTTTATTTCTGTTTCGCTTACGGAATACTGATTGGTATTGCTATTTTTTGTTGTAGATTGTTACGAACTGTATGGAGCATATAAAGGTAATTGATATTAATATACATCTCCTTCATACATATTTCGCTTTTAGTTTTGTTCTTGCATCTGGAAAAGTTAGTTTACATTAAGCACAATAGTTTTGTGCATATTACCTGTGGAATATAACCTCTAAACCAATCCTAGATTTCGATAAAGGTTCAGTCTGAGAGATCCTATCATAAAACTATTGTGTGTACGCCTCGGACTTAATAACGCGACTTCATACATCATTTTTCATTTGGATTGTGCATTAGATTTATTTAACACAGATCTTTGCGGTTGTGCTCTGTAGCTTGAGAAAAACAGAATAGAAGAGAGAGAAAGATCAGAAGAAAAAGATGTGGTGAGACTGAGAAAGGAAAAAGAGCGCAGTGATGCTGAGATTCGCAAGCTGAAGCAGGAACTCAAAGTAGTGAAAGAAACACATGAAAACCAATGCTTGGATTTAGAAGCAAAAGCACAAAAAACTAGAGACGAGTTGGAGAAGAAGTTAAAAGATGCAGAGTTCCATGCTGTAGATTCAAGTAGGAAGGTGAAAGAGTTTGAGAAGTTGTGCCAATCTAAATCTCAAAGATGGGAGAAAAAAGAGTGCATCTACCAGAACTTCATAGACAACCATTCTGGAGCCTTGCAGGTTGACTTTATAGATAGTACTGTAAACGTTGGCTACCTATGGTAGTTATTTAAATGATATAGAATCTGTGAATTATGCAGGAGTTGAATGCTACTTCGTTGTCTATAAAACATGAAGTCTTAAGGACACAGAGGAAATACTTTGAGGATCTAAATTACTACGGTAAGATTCACTGCTGACACTTACTGTCTATGATTGCTTGGCCTCAATGAATTCATTTCAGAGTACACGGCTTCTTATTTATAATCTTTCTCCTAGGTTTGAAGCTCAAAGGAGTGGCTGATGCAGCGAAAAATTACCATGTGGTCCTTGAGGAAAATCGAAGACTGTACAATGAAGTGCAAGAATTGAAAGGTAAAACTCTTAGTCAATGTAATTTACTAATTTCTTTGTATTGAACCATTCAAGAAATGACTTTAGTTCTTTCTCTTGCTATCTAGGAAATATCAGAGTATATTGCCGGATTAGACCATTCCTTCCAGGGCAAAACAGTAGACAAACAACTATAGAATACATTGGTGAGAACGGTGAATTGGTGGTTGCGAATCCCTTTAAGCAAGGGAAAGATACGCATCGGTTATTTAAATTCAACAAAGTTTTCGATCAAGCAGCAACTCAAGGTTTAAACGTTTTTCCCTCTTATGTGTTGTTAGTCTTCTCCTCTATAATATATGATATTCATATTTTGAATCTGTTATCTTATGCAGAGGAGGTTTTCCTAGATACTCGACCGTTAATTCGATCCATTCTTGATGGCTATAATGTTTGTATATTTGCCTATGGTCAGACTGGTTCTGGAAAAACTTATACAATGGTAAAATGACAAGCTTGATTTTGTTAATAATATGTTTTCACCAAGGATTATAAGTTTTTCTAACAGACATATTTCTATTTTGCCAACACAGAGTGGGCCAAGCATTACTTCAAAAGAAGACTGGGGTGTCAATTATAGAGCTTTGAATGACTTGTTTCTCTTAACTCAGAGTAGACAAAACTCTGTCATGTATGAAGTTGGTGTTCAAATGGTGGAGATATATAATGAGCAAGTTCGTGATATACTTTCTGATGGTGGTTCTAATCGAAGATATCCTTTTCTAATCTAATATAGTGACTAAATATTTTTTGGAGTAGGTACATTCATGCATTTATATTTGCTGTTCCATAGAGAAATTGGTATTGGTCTAGTGCTATTAGGTTTTACTAATGTTCTGTGGTTGCGTTCAATACAAAATTTCCTTAACTTGCATACATTAGGGATTTGGAACACTGCCTTGCCAAATGGGCTAGCAGTCCCTGATGCAAGCATGCATTGTGTGAGATCAACAGAAGATGTTCTTGAACTGATGAATATTGGACTAATGAACAGAACCGTGGGTGCTACAGCTCTCAATGAAAGGAGCAGTAGATCACACTGGTTTGTATACTTTCTTCCTGAACTTGTATTACCTTCCTTATGTTATTGTCTAATTTTAAGAAGACAATGTTGGCTATCATCTGCAGTGTTCTTTCTGTCCATGTACGTGGTGTTGACGTGGAAACCGATTCAATTTTGCGGGGCAGTTTGCATTTAGTTGACCTTGCAGGAAGTGAGAGGGTTGATCGCTCTGAGGCAACCGGAGAGAGACTTAAGGAAGCTCAACATATAAACAAATCATTATCAGCCCTTGGCGACGTCATCTTTGCTTTAGCGCACAAAAACCCTCATGTTCCGTACAGGAACAGCAAATTGACTCAAGTCCTTCAAAGTTCTTTGGGTAATTATCACTCTTTGAAGACAAGATTGAGATTTGTTTATATTGCATAAAAATGATGTTTGCTTTATGTTGTTGTCTTGTTGATTCCCTTAACTTTTCTTTCTTGTTTCTTAGGTGGACAGGCCAAAACTCTTATGTTTGTCCAAGTCAATCCTGATGGAGATTCTTATGCTGAGACCGTAAGCACTTTGAAATTCGCCGAAAGGGTTTCTGGTGTGGAGTTAGGTGCTGCCAAAAGTAATAAAGAGGGTCGAGATGTAAGACAACTCATGGAACAGGTTTGTATTCTCTATCTCGCTCTATATCTCTCAAGATTTAATTTTGGCTATTGAAAGTCATAGAGAACAAAGGTATTCATATGATATTGCTTGATATAACAGGTATCGAACTTGAAGGATGTAATTGCTAAGAAAGATGAAGAGCTTCAAAATTTCCAGAAGCTAAAAGGTAATAATGCAACATCTCTGAAACGTGGACTAAGCAATTTAAGGTTGGTAGGGCCTTCATCACCTAGAAGACATTCTATTGGAGCTTCACCTAATGCTCGACGAGGAAAGGCCCCTGGTTTATTCGGAAGAGGAACCTCAGATGTTGACAACTGCTCCGAATATAGCAGCAAACATTCTGATTCTGGTTCACAACAATCATCTGACGAACGTAAACATCGAAAGGATTTTCACCAACCATCTAAGTTTGCTGGAGGGGCGAAAGGAATTGATTTTGATGATGAAGATGTTGAACTCGTAGGCCTTGCAGATGCAGATTCTGAGGAAAGATTGAGTGATATCTCTGATAGTTGTCTTTCAATGGGAACAGAAACTGATGGATCCATAAGCAGTGCAGTGGAGTTGACTCTATTCCCTGAAACTGCTAAGCCTCTTGAAATAACAGAACGACCTGAAGCCCAAATGACCTCTGAGAAACCCGAGAAATCAGTGAAAATGGGGAAAACTGAGCCAAAAGACAGGTTAGTATCCTCTACTAGCACACATTAATAGATCAATCTGAATGCATTTACAGATTCTTATCATTGTTTTTGTTTTGGGATTTCAAAAGCAGAACTAATATTCCATCGAAGATTCCAAAGCAGACCTTAAAACCACCAGGCCAAACCAGACCGTCTCGTCTGTCAATTGCCACTAGCTCCTCCTCTAAGGCTTTAACAGGTAATGTCTCTGTCTCTATACATCAGGCTCAAATCACAGCCTACTTAGATTTCTATGAAAGATCATATGAAGTATATACTTTGCTTATACATGAGTCATCTAATCTTCTTGATTTGCCTCAGGTGCTAAAAGACCAACAATTAGCACTTCATCTTCAGCGAAACCACTTAACAGAAGGCGGTGAAGACACAAGATTTATCTTGAGGGCTGGAAGAAGAAGCTTTGTTATGGATTTGATCTGATGGTGTTTGGTAGCTAATTGTGTAACTAAGCATATGATGTCTTATTGTTCTTTTTTTGTTAACCTAAATCAAACAAATACCTTAACTAAGTTTTCATATGTCTTAGACTCTTAGTATTAATTTAATCCTGTCGAAGTAACCTGTGAGGTTTTTCTCTATGATTCTAATCACCTAATGTTGCGCACGATATCACTGGAGTAATACATCACTCTATCTGTATGGGCCACTTATTTTTACCGAAAATGAATTTCTCTATGATTCTAATCAACATACTTTGCCTAATCAAGGTAATAATATCTATCTACATGGAAGGATAGGGAAACTTGAGCAAACCAGAATTATGGATTAACTGGAACCAATCAAGACTACTTGATTCTTCTTTTTCCCTTTTGCTGATTCTTATGGCACTATTGTGGTCGCCCAATTTTGGCCTCAATAGCTTAAGACCTTAAAGAGCAAAATCATTGGGATGTGTTAAAGTTTCATTTCATACTAACTAATTGGTACAACTGAATCTCTCAAAAGCCCTACTCTAACTAACTGTTCTTATTCTTATGTATACATTTAACACATTACACACAAACTTTCACTGGAATGGTAAGGTTTAAATAATTTTGTAAGTATATTGCAAATTTCTCTACGGTTTTCCAAAGAATGTCTTGTATCATTTGATAGATTTGATTCCTATTTCATGAGTAAACTTACAAACTTATGATAACAAGACAATGATCCCAAATCCATGAGTACAGCTGCAAACTTCTCATAACAAGACAATGGGTCCTAAATGACTCCTAATCCATGAGTAAAACATCAAACTTATGAAAACAAGACCATTTCCTTAATCATGAGTAAATCTTCAAACTTACAAAAACTAGTACCAAGCTATTTCAAGCACAGTGATTATAAGATTTGGATTCAATTAAGTTCCCATGCCATAATGTAAACGAGAGAAGACAAGACAAAAAAAGCAGAACACAAGTAGCAAGGCACAAGTGAGTAGGACGTACCATAGAGAAACTAGATCAAGACAGTCACTCTTCACAATAAACACTAAGACAGCATATCAAAAAAAGCTCTTGTCCAATTTACCATTGGATATCATATCAGCAAACCATTTTCATGGTGAATGCATCTCCTCTGAACCCGTTGCTTCGCATCTCCGTCATAAGTTCAGCTGATGCAGCTATTTCACCAGCTCTAAGACATCCTCTGATTAGTAGAATGTATGTGCAGGCATTTGGTACATGTCCATTGTCCTTCATTTTTCGGAACAACGCATTTGCTTCAGAAACTGCACCTATTCCACAGAATCCAGATATCATTATAGTGTATGTTTGAACATGAGGTTCTACACCATCGATGGGGAGACTACAAAAAAATCAATATCAGTTTGGCCTCTCTTCTTTGCTATTTGTATGGTTGGCTCCAAGTTCATGGAGAAGCCGGTCATTTCCAAGCAAAAGACAACATATGGCAGTCGCAGAAACACTTAATCAGAATACTGAAGCTGTAGATATTAAGTGGAATCAATCGCAATTCCATCATCTTATGGAGAGAAATCACAACATCGGGACGATTCATTCTGACGGAAGCAGTAGCAGATTCAGATCTCAAAACCCTAGCCAACATTTTGTTGTTTCGCCTGATTTTGTTTTTTTCCTTGTCGATCTTTCTAAATTCTAACTCTGAGTGAGTGAAGAAGTGGGTGAAGCCCAGAAAACCGGTAATTTTAAAATGAATCATAAATCTCAGCCGGTTCGATCTGAACGATTCTGAAACCGGTTCGTTTTGACCAATGTAGTGGTATAGTGAAAAAAATTAAATTATATTCCAATAATAAAAATTTGGAAGATAAGGAAAAAAAGAAAAGAAGGAGCGTGCAAATAAAAGTCACAGTCGCGACCCAAACTAGCGAAAAGCTTCGATTTCCAGCGATCCTAGAGTTGGATTTTTAGGGTTTGAATCTTGAGAACGAAGATGTATTCGTTATCGATGCAATTCTCGCTTTTGCAATCACCATCTCGACCTTCTTCGTCTTTCTTAGCCAACCATGAACCTAAACTCTCTACTTCTTCCTCCTCTGCGAGCTTCCCCTTGAAGACTTGGAAGAGTACCGGAAGTGGGAATTTGATGGTTCTGAGAGTTAAAACTTATGGTTCTTCTTCTTCTGATTCCTCTCCAGAGTCCAATGGCACTCGGGTAAATTGCAATTGCATTTTCTCGATTGATATGAAGATGAAATTGCATTGCTTAAATCACTCGAATCGAATATTACTAAACCCTAATCTTGACCGTCTCAGCCCAAAAGCAGGAGGGATATTCTACTGGAGTATGTTCAGAATGTGAAGCCTGAGTTCATGGAGATGTTCGTTAAACGTGCCCCTAAACATGTAACTTTACTCTGCTTCATTTTCTCAAAAGACCAATTTTTTTAAAAAAGTTAGAGCTTATGATTGATTCTGCGTTGCTCCTTTGTTAATTGGGGATATTAATTAGGTGGTTGATGCAATGAGACAAACTGTGACAAATATGATTGGAACGCTGCCACCGCAGTTTTTTGCGGTTACTGTCACCTCTGTGAGTGTTTTATGTAAGCGATACGTTTTCACAAGTTGTGTCCTGTGTTTGTTACTTGGGTTTTGTGTGTTGAAACTGCGGACTATGGGTTTATTAGGTTGCTGAGAACCTTGCACAACTGATGATGAGCGTATTGATGACTGGATATATGTTTAGAAATGCTCAGTATCGTCTTGAATTGCAACAAAGTTTGGAGCAGGTTGCTCTTCCTGAACCACGTGATCAAAAGGTGAACATTTTCAGGTTTTTAACTTCTGTTTTTCGCGTGGCCTGTAACCGTGTAAATGCCGATGAGAGTTAGTTTGATGCTTCAATCTTGACATTTCTGTTTCTTCTCTGTCTCCCTCTGATAAGCCTTGTGTTAAGCTAGTGTAGCAGCATTTTAATTACCCCATGTAACTTGTGGTGGATTTTAGCCGCGTTAACAGCTCAACAAATGTTGTTGAGGCGGTTAGTTAGAGAGCTAACTGGTTCAAAGTAAGTTTAGGCAGAATGAGTTGTGGGTTATTCTGGTTAGGTCTCAGATTTTGGTTTGGGCAGTGGTCGAGAGTTAGAGACTTCTCGCGTTCATGCTGTAGTTCTTTGGTGACTTGAATAAAGCTACTTAATATGTGTGTCTTAAGTCTGATCCATCAGATTATATGTGACACTGGTTTTCTATTCTGATTAAGCCAGGGGGGTGAGGAAGACTATGCACCAGGAACTCAAAAGAATGTTTCAGGGGAAGTGATCAGGTGGAATAACATTTCTGGTCCTGAAAAAATTGATGCAAAAAAGTATATCGAGCTTCTAGAAGCAGAGATCGAAGAACTCAACCGTCAAGTGGGGAGAAAATCTGTGAATCAGCAGAACGAAATTTTGGAGTATCTAAAATCTCTCGAACCCCAAAATCTTAAGGCATGAGAATTCATATATTAGTTTTTAATTTTTCTTCATCAATTGTTTCCAATGCTTTTCTCAGTGGGAATACTTTGAATTTGTAGGAGCTTACAAGCACTGCAGGCGAAGATGTTGCCGTGGCCATGAATACATTTGTCAAGCGGCTTCTTGCTGTGTCAGACCCAAATCAAATGAAGGTTCTCTAATAATAACCTCTTCAGCTGAAACTTGTTCTGAGTTGTGCCAGGTGTATATAAATGTGATTGTGAATTGACTGATATCAATGTTTTGGTGATTACACAGACGAATGTGACAGAGACAAGCGCAGCGGACCTTGCAAAATTGTTGTATTGGTTAATGGTAGTTGGATATAGCATTCGCAATATCGAGGTTCGGTTTGATATGGAACGTGTGCTTGGTACTCAACCGAAGCTTGCAGAGCTGCCTCCTGGTGAAATTATTTGAACACTGTAATGAATAAAACCAGGGCTTTTTTTTACCCGAAGAACTCAGATTTCACTTGTCAAGTAATTTTTATTGTAAAATTGATTGAACTTACTTTGAAGAGAAGACAGATTTTGCTTTGAGAGACCTCTTCAGACTCACAAATAGCAGGCAAAGCTTCAACTATGATCATTAGACTTGCATAAGGATATTTAAGGTCTGATCAACAAAAGAATACTCGATTCACGGGTTCCGAATAGATCTAGATATCCACTTTAGTAAATTTCTATGGATCGAATTGTGAGCTAACATGTATTCTGATTTAACTATGTATGTACTCGATTTTGTGAAATGCCAACCTAGTGTGCTTTTTGATATTCATCCAAATGCTGGTCTTTATAGTCTTAAGATTTATAATTCTTAGAACAATCTTAAGATTGAGAAAACTTCTACTACACATAAGACCGATACATCGACAACAAAATGTTATTACAAAAAAAAGAAGATAGATGGTGATTTGGTACGAAAATCAAATTTCTTTTATCTCTGCAAACCATACAATTGTGTTTTTGACAAAACCATTCAAACTAAATACCAAAATCAACAAAAAGGATACCAAAATCAATTCGGCTACTACAAAAGGATGATTCTTTGTGACAGACACTTGATCATCGAATACCACCCAAAGACTTTAGAGCACGTTCAATACAATTTTTCTCTCTCCCCTATGATTCCCTAATTAACAATGCTTAAATACACAAAGGAAATAACTTAACTAGTATGGAACGTGAATGAGTACTGCGAGACAATCCCACTAATATAGGAGAACACATGATGCCATATCTCCATTCAATCTTTCACCAAGTCAAAGTTGGTTTACTCTGGTACGGTAATGACCTTCTCATCCCCCAAAATGGAGAGAACAAAAATATAAACCGATAGTTACAATCCTAATTACATCACTAGATTTGATCATAAACCCATTAGTAAACCTATCATGATTGCAATAAAGGTTCTCCCAAATATATCATCTCCTGTAAAACCAAAATTCAAAGCCATATCACATAACCATAGGGTGGGGAAAGGAAAAAACGGACCAGACCAGATATTATATACTGCTACTCACCTTTTGTTGTAACGCCAAAACTCGTTAGGTTTGGTTGCAAAGCAGAGATGTCATACCTCAGAAGACATTTAGGAAAGTAGATCCGAGCCCAACGAGATTGGCTGCAACACTCGGAGAATTTTTCGACTACAAGCCCCAAGCAAACGGTGCAGTTACTTGGATCAAGATCAGGACTACACTGGGCCATTGCCTCTAAATCATACGAACCTTCCAGTTGAGTCACATGTTCTTGATCTTCCACAAAATATGGAACCGGTGACGAAGAAGACGAGGATGCTCTGAAGACAAGCTTGTCTATTTTTCCAGGAAGTGTTTTATTAAAAAAATGAGGAGAATTCAAAGAATCATTCCGATAGTAACTAGAGGATGTAGGTGCATCCTCTACGAGAGAGAAGAAAGAAACGTCCGAGTACCGAACCATACACTCGTCAGAGAACATGAAAGATGTGTCATGAGAATCGCATGATTTATCCATTCCTAAAGTCGCAGAATGGACACAGTTTGAACAAGATGTTTTGCTTATGTTTCCTATGCATAGGAACATGCCATAGACTGTATTTGGGCTAAGACCGGCCGTGGCATTGAAGTAATAGCTTCCGAGGGAGGAACGGTTGCGAAGAGTTGAGAGGACGGTGTTGCGGTTTGATTGATAAGTGTCGGGTAATTGGTTGCAATCGGTTAGATTTTGAGAAGGTTGGGACATGGCCCCAAGAGAGAACAAGAAGAAGCAAAACAGAGCAACATCAATGGTTCTTGTCATTTTTCTTATGACTTATGACAAGGAATAAACCAGAGCACATAGATTTATATAATGAAACAGTTACCTTTTTTTATTTTAATTCTTTCAAATCTGCAATGTCCACACATAACGTGGTAGACAAATTCAGAGGTAGAATATGTATATAACTATTATTATTTTTAGTTGAATTTCATTTTCTTGTATATATACAAACGTTGAATATCTTTGCAGGTCCATTAAATAAGAAGATGTAAGACTAAGCACAAGTCTTGTATCATTTTTTATTTTTTTTGGCAAATGAAGATATTCTGAGTTTTACACCCAGCAAAGTGGTAGTGACTCAGCATGATATAGGAGTCACACCAGGGATCGAGTAACGATATTGGTACCCCCGAGTGAGGAGGAAAAGTGTTTCCTCTCGACTTCCATCGAGTGTCGATGGTTGGCTGACATTGAAGATATTCTGAGTTTTAGAACCATAATGTTTTTGTTTTTTGGACCACAGACAAAAGAAAATCCAACGGCTGAGAAAAGATTAATTCATAAATTTAAGAAAAAACTATTATTACTTTATTAGGGAACTCATTAATGAGAGATATAGGTGTTTTAGGTTTTTTAACTTCTTTTTTTTCCCGTCAGCAAGGTGTTTTAGGTATCTTGAGTTTTAGATTTGTAAGTAAAGTTACAATTTTATGGAGAAGATAACAAATAGAAACCTTTAAAGTAAAAATATGGACATGCATCAAACTCCATTTTCTTATTAACTTTCTAATCAATCCATACAAACAGAATCAAACCTAATTTTTTTTTGGGGGAAAATATTAACATTTTTTTGTGAACATAACACACATCACACAGATTAAACGAATTTTATTTCTTTCACAAATCATTATTTATAATCAATCCATAAATCATCACATTTGTTCACAAATCCACAAGTGGCAACACCTAAGCTGCCATTTTAAAAGCAATCCTTGCAAATATTTAGTTTCCTGCCACAAAAAAAAAAACACAAATTAGAGCAACCGTCCCTATCAATAGTACAGAATGTGGGAAACTTAGGAATGATTATATGATTTAAAGTTCTAAACTATACGTACAAAATCATATATCTTTGTTTTCTAAAAATCGACGAATTAAGTGTTCAGCGGCGGAGGCGGTTGCATAAGAGGAGGCGGCGATTGAGGCGGCAGAGACAGAGGAGGCGGAGACAACGGAGATAGAGGAGGCAGAGACGATGGAGACGGTGCTGGTGATGGCAAAACAAAGGTTCTATACCTCAAAATACATTTAGGAGTGAAAATAAGAGCCGAACTTGGTATACCGCAACAAGTTGAAACTGTTGCATACGCAAATCTGAGGCAAATGGTACAGTTTGATGGATCAAGATCAGGACTACACTGAATCATTGACACTAAATCATATGAACCCTCTAACTGAGTCACACGTTCTTGATCCTCCACGAAATATGGAATCAAAGTTGACGAAGAGACGTTAGGAATCAGTTGGTCCAATTTATTGGATAGGGTTTGGTTAAACCGGTTTGAGTTTGGAGCAGAACGAAGAGAGTAAAGAACGATGACTGGTTTACTTTCAAATTCGGAGAAGAAGTAAACATTTGAGTATCGAACCATACACTCTTGGTAGTATATGAACGCTCTTTTGTTAAGAGTACAGTTTGTAGCGATCTCGATTGTTGCGGTTTGGACACAGTCGGAGCAAGTTGTTGTGTTGATGTCTCCTCTACAGAGGAACATGCCATAGACTGTGTCGGGGCTAAGACCGATTGTGGCATTTAAATAGTGTACGAGAGGGGAAGACAAGCTGAGAGCGGTGAGTAGGATGTTGCGGTTTGTTTCGTATGAACTGGTTTGTGTGAAGTTGTCGGAAGGATTGCAGAAAGTGTGCATGTGTTGAGGTTGGGACAGGGTTTGGTGAGAGAACAACGAAAAGAAAAAGAAATAAAACAGAGGAGTGAGTGTAATGATGATTCTTGCCATTTTGTTCTTTGTTGTTTAACAAAACAGAGGAGATAGATAATTTATAATAGAAAGAAAAGAGCTATTTTTGTTGATCTATTCAAGATATTATCTTAATAATGATATGGTATACCAATTCAGAGGAAGAATATGTAAAACTATCATTTAGTAAGACAAAATCATAATAAGGTCGACGCAAAATAGAATATAATGTTTATCTTAGAGCAAAACAGAGACTTAGTCCTAAAAATTTATGTCAAAAACCTTAGGAAGTATGAAAGGTTGTTATCTATATATATATATATATATATATATATATATATATATATATATCATTGATATGGCTCTAAGGCCTTTATATAGTTTTTACAAGATGACCTAATTGCTAAAAACTTATACACAACAAGAAAAGGAGATATGCCTTTATTCAAGTTGGAGTGTGAAGATCACAAACGTCCAATTTGAAAAGAAATTGCTCAAAATGACGTCCAAGACCCTGGCCACCGGTTCGTTCGTACATAGGCACTGGCAATTGTTCCGTTTATATATAACTTTATCAAGAATAAAATGAGTCGGGTTATTTTATATTTTTGTCACCGTAATAATTTGGAAGATAGAGAACAAAATGATAGGGTTAAAGTGGAGGACAGAGAACAAGGTGATAGGCTTGAAGTGCTAGGATTATTACTTGAGCAACAAGAACCATAAGTAACTTGGACAGGAGCTTGCGCTCGAATTTAGATGGTGTAGGACAGTAGGAGCAGCAGCAAGTGCACCATAATTATCCAATATACAATACCCAAATTCTGAATATATATATATATATATATATATATATATATATATATATATATATATATATATCTATCTATATTATTAATTGGGAAACATTGGATAATAAATAACCTTATAAAGGGTAAAGAATTACAAAAAATGTCATTGGTTTTTAATGTTTTTAAATAACTTCATTAAGGGTACAATAGTAATCACAAAATTAATATATTTAAATAAAAAATAGTTTAATTCTTTTAAATACTTATTAATTTCCAAAAAAATAAACTAATTTTCTCTCTCTTATTAATTATAAACGAAAATTTGAAATTAATTTTTTAAAAATTGTTAACCAATAGGAATTGAAAAACTAAGATTTGATATCCAACTAAGATTTTTTCTAAACCAATCCTAATAGACTATTCTATATCAAAAATAAAAATAAAAATAATATCATTTTAATTCAAAATTAAAAAAAAACTATCATTTAAAAAGATTTATCAATGGAGGATTTTAAGATTGAATTTGAAATTTGGTAAAAAAATTAAATGCAAATATTTTAATATTCAGTTTTGTTATAATATTTTTATTACAAATTTTGAAATATAAAACGAAATTTTATTTCATAATTTCTAAAAAACCATATTAAATATTAACAAATATTTATTTTTACTATGAAATAAACTCAAATAATAATAAATTTTAAGGAATTATCATAATGGTTTTCGTTTAGAGCAATTTTCGAAAAAATCTAAACAATAGAATGTACATATTAATTTTGAGATATTTTGTGTTTTATTTTTTTCTTTTCAACTCAGATCTTCCTTAAATAATAACTAGATGCAAATATTATTTAAGGAAGATTTTAAGATTGAATTTGAAATTTGGTAAAAAAATTAAATGCAAATATTTTAATATTCAGTTTTGTTATAATATTTTTATTACAAATTTTGAAATATAAAACGAAATTTTATTTCATAATTTCTAAAAAACCATATTAAATATTAACAAATATTTATTTTTACTATGAAATAAACTCAAATAATAATAAATTTTAAGTAATTATCATAATGGTTTTCGTTTAGAGCAATTTTTGAAAAAATCTAAATAATAGAATGTACATATTAATTTTGAAATATTTTGTGTTTTATTTTTTTCTTTTCAACTCAGATCTTCCTTAAATAAATCCATAATATATTGCACACAGTTTTTGAAATTATGTAAACTAATTATATATTTTGCATTCAACACAAATTATGCAGCAATAGCATATCCCTTTTATAGATGTGTCTAAAACTTTTATTTTTAGTCCAAATATTGAACTAATTATGATTAAACAATGAAAAGAAGAATATGCAAAATTTAGCTAAGGAAAGAAACATTAATAAATTTGTTAAAATATTTGTAACTTTAACATCATACCTATTAATCCGCAAAACTCACAGTATGTATTTTATGGTATTTTAAAGTAAGCAAACAATAATTTGGAACATGGTTTTAATGGAATGAAATGAGAATAAGAATTACGAGACGGGATGGCAGGGGAACATAAATTAAAAATCAAACTTAATACTCAACTGGTATGAGTTTGTGTTATGAGCACTATATAAAATAAATTTGTTTACACACATAACCTTATACGTACGTTTTTAGTTACAATTTATGACAGATACGGGACCGTAATATTTTTATTTCACGTATACGAGACGGGTTATGGGACGAAAAATTTATGACATATACAAGACGGGATAGGTTTCCTGTTCCAAAATAGTTACGCCTAGCTAATATACATGAAATAATCCAAACTAAACCGAATATGTATCCTATTTAACACATGTATTCAAACTGTTATAAATGTTTTGAATAGTTTAGAAAATAAAAACGTAACATCACTTAACTTTTGCAACTAAATAATATCTTAATTTTATATTAAATACAATTTCACACGTACGTGTAGGTCCGAATCTTAAAATATAACTATGCACTAACATAACTAAATTTCGTTCATTACCTAACTTTATAATATCTATATTATTACAAAGTTCACTAACACAACAAAATATTTTATATTTTTAAAATCTATATAACAATTTCTAAAAAAAATATCTCTGCACGTATATGTGGATCTAGATCTAATACACTAAAATATACATCATAAAAACAATAAAATAATCTATATTGTATGAAAATTTGTAAGAAATGTTTTTGAAATATGAAACCCCGCACGTACGTGCGGGTCAGGATCTAGTATATATATATATGTGAATCTCCTTAATCTTTTTTTCTTATTCGTTTTTAACAAACTAAAGAAGACATTAAATTGGTTAATCATTTGATAACTTTTGTGGTTATTATATAAGTTAAACCGCATATATGATCTCCTTCAATTTTTTGTTGCGAGTCTCTCTCGTTTTGGGTGAAGCAAAATGGGGTTTATACGACCATTTTTTTTAACAGAAAATGATCCGGATTTTTTACCATCCGACTAATCATGAGTAAAATTGATTTATATATTTACATATAAGTTAATTTATTTGTAGGTCATCACACAATCATAATATTGTTTAATAGTCTTTTTATCCGTGCACAATGCGGATTGAGTTCCTATTAGACAAGAAAATGACATATCACACGTCACACACAATCTTGGAATACAAATATAATCTTCAGAATCATTGGATTGGATCATAGACCCACAAGTGCTAACACCGAAGTTGTCAAGGCTGTAATGAAAATTCTCCTAAACATTTCGTTTCCTGCAGTAAAAAGAAAAGCCAAACACATAAACGTTTTAGTTCCTCAGTCGATTATCTTCCTGATAGTTGGATTTTATCATGACCGAGTTTATTGTTCTCATTGACAAATAAAGTTTGATTACTACACAAAAAGTTGCGGTTTCAGCTAAAAAAATTAAAACATTATTTTTTTCACGTAAACTTAAACAAGAACGTAAACAAAAAAAAAATATCTACTCGAGTGCATAGTATTAGCTCGCTCACCTTTCATAACGTTAATAGACGATGAGCCGCTTGGTGACTGAGAAGTTGGCAAACCGGTTGTGTCATACTTCAAAAGACATTTAGGAAGATTGAACTGACCCCAACGAGCATTGGTACAACAGCCTGAGAGACTATTGACCACAAGTCTCAAACAGACGCCGCAATTTGCTGAATCAAGATCAGGACTACACTGAACCACTGTGTCTAATGTATACGAGCCCTCTAATGCATTCACACGTGATATATCCTTCTCGTAATAAGGCGTAGAAGCAGACAAAGAAGACTTTGATCCTATGAGGATAATTAGTTGCTCTACCTTATTGGATAACGTTTGTTGGAACGAACTAAAAATAGAAGTAGGAAACGAAGCGACAGAGTATCTAGCGGCGTAAGGCCCGTCTTCTACGAGCGTGAAGAAGGACACATTGGAGTAACGAACCATACACTCCTCGTAGTATATTAGAGCAGTTTTTCTGGAAGTGCAGTTATTTTTAGTGATTTCTACGGTTGCGGTCTTGACACAGTCCGAACAAGATGTTTTGGGGAGGTCTCCTCGGCAGAGGAACATGCCATAGACTGTGTCGGGGCTAAGACCGATTGTGGCATTGGAATAGGTTCCGAGGGAGGAATGGTCACGGAGAGAAGAAAGTAGGGTTTCACGGTTTGATTTGTATGAGCTGGTTTGTGTGAAGTTGTCGGATAATTGGTCGTCGCAGAAAGTGTGCATGTGGTGAGGTTGGGACATGGCTTGGTGAGAAAATAGAGAGAATAAGAAAAAGAAGCAAAACAAAGGAGCATTGAATCTGATTAAAATTGCCATTTCTTTTTAGTTCTTTCTTGTTTATGAAGGTAGAATAAACCGGAGCAGAAACCTAGCCATTTATATAGGGAAAGATCTTCTTTTATTTTAATTCATTCAAATATATAACGTCCTATACCAATTCAGAGAAAGAGATACATATATATATTTGTTATTGTTTCAGAATAACAATCAGATGATTTCATCAATAAGAGTTGAATCCATATACATATCTGAACAACACATCATCTTTTATATATTATACTTGTTCTTGAAACGTAACTATGAAAAAATCAGAAAGTTAACACACTATTTAGCTTTGTTAGCGTATGAACCAAAACATGGACTTGTTCTATACAATTTTAGAAGACAAAGATTTGATGCAAAGAAAAAAAATCCAAGAGTCAAAGTCGTGCATGTTCACAAACAATACAAACTATAATTTGGAATTGCCGTGGTATTACAAAAAAATATGACCATAATCATATTATATAAAAAAATTATAAAATCATTTAGTTGAACCTTTTTATCTTTTCGGACTTCATTTTAAATATATTTAGAGGTTTTATTTCTGTTAATATTTCGAGGTATTTGCATTAATTACATATGTTGAAGATCTAAATAGCTAGCTAGATACCTCCAATGAAGATGTTCTAAGTCTCCTAATTAGAGATCTTTAAAATATCATATTTTTTTCATAATGAAAAAAATCAGCATACATTTAATAATTTATCAATCAATATAACGTATTAATTTTATTAGATATCATTGGTACTCTAAACCCTAATTTAAAAAACATCTCAGAAATTAGGAACTCTAACCAACCATTTAGTCATTGATTTTTCTTCTTAACCCTAATTTCAAAACACTTCAGAAAAAGCTATTTTCACTCATTAAAATAAGTCGATTTTTTTTTTTGGGTGAGGCTAGTCCATATAATTAACTGCCTCAAGTTCCAAGAAAACGACGTGGATCATACAGTTTTCGTTAACTTAATTTGATCATCAATAACCAAAGTAATTAAATATTACGTCAGATAAGTTTTACCATATTCACATTTTTACGTATACTGATATTTTATATATGATTTGTTGAGTGTTTATTATTGGATTTGTTTTATGAAAGGCGTTTTAAGGTTGCACAAGAAGACACCAATGAGCTGGAATCTTTGGCTATCTCTAGAGAAATAAAAGATATACCAATTATTGTTGCTGATATTATTTGTATATTTTGTGTTTGTGTTTAAGTTCGATAATTTGCTGTGGGTTAAGAAATTTGCAAATTGCTGATTATCTGAGAATTGTTTTTTTTCTTTCTTTCTAAAATTTGTTTGTTTGTTTGTATGGTTCAGTTAGACGAGTAATTTAGTGAAGTTGTGAATGGTTAAAATGTTGGGTGAATATATTCAGTACAGGTTATGATAAAATACAAAATGATTAGAATTACTACTGAATTAGTATTAACCGCCGAAATTTGAATTGCTTCAGATGACGTTGGTCATACTGTATTTGTGTACGACAGTGTTGATCATGTGGTCCTAGTCAATCCTTTCTATTTTAATACGGGTTTTTGCCACTATTAGTAATTTTACTTCGTGAAGTGGCTTGAATAGTAGCACATGAAATAGTATTATTTTGGACTTTTTCCTTTTACTTCTTTGTTTGTTTCTTTTGTTAGTTAAGCAAATGGAATTAAATTTTTATAAACTGAAAATTCTTCGAAAGATTAATTATTCAAAGTGGGAATAAGAAAATAAGTTTAAAGTTTCAAAGAAAAGAGATACGGTAACCATGTAAATGATAATGTATTCGATAACTTGTATATATTCCATTTAATTTTTTTTTTTTTTTAGTTAGTATAAGAAACTGGAAGTGTTGACAACTAATTAACAACCTTAAAATACTTCAATTGGGATCACTTGGACATTATAATACTAACAATGTTTTCTTTTTGATCAAAAATTCTACCAATATAAAGGAGATATTTAAAATAACAATAAAGCCACAATTTTTTTTTGTTAGTTACATACATGGATGATAACACATCAACAATATTAACACAAACCAATAGATTAAATGTATGATCAACATATTAACAAATATTTTACACAACTAAAAACTTTATTGGATACAAATATTTATGTAATATCTTCCACTTGTAAACTTATAACCCTAAGTACCATTTTATGCTTTTTCGTTTTCATTCTTAGTTTGACTTTTAATTTCATAATAGATGTAAGATAATCACCCCTCTATAATAATGATCAAGACAATATTTTCAAGAATAATAACAATTTCTTTCAAAAGTCTAACAATGACAAAGACGAAACCACTAGATTTCGAAAATGCTAGTATAGCTAGCTGTTGAAATTATGATTTCGTGTTAAAAGAATGTTGACATTATATATATATATATATATATATATGTGGTGTTAGTTACTAGATTAATAACTTGACAGAAAAGAAAAAAAAAACACTATCAAGTAAAAAATGGATATGTATCAGACTCCAATCTTTTTTTATTGTTCAATCCATTAATGCATACATGAGAATCAACATCACATATTTTGTAGGAACCATATTAACATCTTTTGTGATATTGGATCTTATGAACGTAACACATCACACAGATTGAAGAAAAGCAAATTATTACAAATCATCAATATTTATAATCCATGAGTTCATGAAATTAGATCACAAATCCACAAGTGCAAACATCAAAGCTGTCATTGTGACAACAAGTCTCCCAAAAATTTCATTTCCTGTCACAAAAATAATAAAAATAATTAGAGCCGGTTGATTAATAATATTCTCTCCGTTTCATAATATAAGTCGTTTTAGCTGTAAGCACGCATATTAAGAAGATCTACTTTTAAAAAGTTCAGCCAATCACAACAAAGACTGCATAATATAAATAATTATAAAGTATTAAAATAATATATAATTTGCATAGAAATTTGGAAACGATGTGAAACAAAATTTGTTCTCCAAAACGACTTATATTATGAAACGGAGGGAGTATGATTTAATTAGGTATAATAATTAAATATTAAAAAACAGGCTGACCTTTTAGAACGTTAAAGGAAAACGACCCGCTAGCAGGTGGAAAGTTCCGTGGCGGCGTGAAAACCAGCGGGGGCGGTGGCGTCTTTGGTAAAGAAGGAGGCGGCGATGATTGAGGCAGTGGAGACCGAGGAGGCGGAGGCGATGGAGATGACGGTGGAGATGACAAAACAGAGGTTTGAAACCTCAAAAGACATTTAGGAGTAAAGATCTTAGCGTAACTTGGCAAACCGCAACAAGTTGAAATTCTTAAGAAGGCAACCCTAAGACAAACGGTACAGTTGAAAATATCAAGATCAGGACTACATTGAACCATTGACTCTAAATCATAAGAACCTTCTGATTGTGTCACACGTTCTTGATCCTCCACGAAATATGGAATCAAAGAGGACGAAGATATGTTGAATATCAGTTCGCTGAATTTTTCAGTAAGTGTTTGATTGAACCGAGTCGGGTTTGGAGCAGAGCGAAGAGAGTATATAGTGATGCTTGGTGTGAATTCCAATTCAGAGGAGAAAGAAACATTTGAGTATCGAACCATACACTCCTCGTAGTATATGACCGCTCTTTTGTTAAGAGTACAATTTGTAGCGATCTCAGTTGTTGCGGTTTGGACACAATCTGCGCAAGATGCTGTGGTGATGTCTCCTCTACAGAGGAACATTCCATGGACTGTGTCAGGGCTCTGTGGCGTTTGAATAGTGTCCCAGAGAAGAAGACTCGCGGAGAGAGGCGAGTAGGGTGTCGCGGTTTGTTTCGTATGAACTGGTTTGTGTAAAGTTGTTGTTAGGATTGCAGAAAGTAAACATGTGGTCAGGTTGAGACATGGTTTGGTGAGATAACAAAGAGAAGAAGAAGAAGTAAAACAGTGGAATAGTGAGGGTAATTATGATTCTTGCCATTTTGTTCTTTGTTGTTTGATAAAACAGAGGAGATAGGAATTTTTAGTAGAAAGAAGATAACTTCTTTTCTTTTTGTTGATTTATTCAATATGATGTCCAACTAATGATGGTATACCAATTCGAAGGAAGAATATGTAAAACTAATATAGTTTTCATCCATGATAGCTATATATCTTTACTTAGACAAAATCATAAAGTTGACACAATTGTTTTTGTGTTTCTTAAGCAAAACATAGACTTAGTCCTACAAATTGGAAGAAAGAGTTTGATGCAGAGAGTAAAGAAATTACTGCAGACTCATGGCGGCGAACGGGAGAAGAATGTAACCTTGAATAGGATAGGCTTGAAGTGCTGGAGTTGTACCTTGAACAGCAAGAGTTGTACCAAACATCATAGGGCCAAAACCACTGGTAGGAAAGAACAACCCGGGAGGAGTTGTAGCAGCTGATGGAGGAGTTGTGGTACCATTAAAGGTGAAATGACCAGAAGCAGAGGAGCTACTCGTTGCTCCACATGCAGTGCATCCATGTGCTGGGGGAGAAATAGTTGCGGTTTCATGGGGTCTCTGAACACTCGAGTTAAAGGGAGGAACTGTTGTGGAGGATGGTGAAATAGAGCTCGGAAACTGGGAACGGAAAACAGTGGAAGGCGCATTACGTTGATCGAAAATGCTAGATGAAGGTGTTGTTCCACCAGGGAAGGCACGAAAATCAACACCAGTTGTAGGAGTAAATATTGATGGTGACACAGTTGGTGGTGGAGCAAATGTTGATGGCGACACATTTAATGGTGGAAAAGCAAAGTTTGGCCTTGAGCCTATGGGAGATGCAGAAGCAGCAGGAAACGACCCACCTGAACATGAGATTAGTCAAAATTACATAGAGATATAAAAGAGAAAATGTTATATATGTATAAAAGATTTAACTGATGAGTTAGTTAGTTAGTTACCTTTGACTCCTTGCTTGTAATCTTCCCACCTTAGTTCTTCATGGCTTTTATGTAGATAAGGTTTGGAAGCAGATATGGAAATATAGATTTCGCCTTTTCCTTTTTCAGTGGGGAAACTCCAACCAGATGTGTTTTCTCCGTCATGTGTAGGCGCATAACCAGGATTCCTACTACCTTGTTCAGTGGGGCGACTCCATTCATGAGATGCAAAAGGATAGGATCCACTATTGAGATTGTTGCTAAATGCAGGGGTTGATGAAAAAGGCGATCTTGGAAACACAGTAGCTCCATTCAAACCAAAACGTTGAGGACCTGCACCGACTGAACCACCACCAAAATTTGGTGGGTTTGATCTAAATAGGTTGGAGGAAGATCCAGGCAGGTAACCAACACCAAATCCAGGAATACAACTGTTCAATGGAGATCCAGGCAAGGAACCAACACCAGTAGTCGATGAGTTTTGTCCGAAAAGGTCGGAAGAGGATGATGCTGGCGTGGAACGAAAAACAGAGTTGAACAGCCAAGTACCAGTCGTCGGAGATGCTGGGGCGCAACCAAATAGGGGGGATGTGAAAGTGCTAGATGCACTAGCTTGGACAGGAGCTTGCTTTGGCCCAAAAGGTGAAGGAAAAATCGCTGGAGTTGCACCAAAAACTTCTGTAGTAGTTGAGGAGGAAGCTACTGGCGAGCTACCAACATCAGGTATCGCAAAAGCATTGTTCCCAAACAGTGAACCAGAATTATGCGCGTGCATTGTCCCGCTTGTAGGTGGTGTAGGAGCAGCAAATGTACTGAACCCGAATTTGGGTGTTGAGGCAGGAGATTGCGCTGGTCCAGAACTAACGGATGTGATGGCAGCAGGAGCGGATCCGAAGCTGAATAGCGAAGAACTGTGAAGTGGAGATGAAGTTGAGGATGTGGAAGTGGCAGACGCATCGGAACCAGAGGTAGCTAGGAGATCGCCAAATATAGGAGATAGCGCTGGTCCCGAACTAACGGATGTGATGGCATCAGGAGTGGATCCGAAGCTGAATGGTGAAGAACTTTGAACTGGAGACGATGTTGAGGTTGAAACCGTAGCAGCAGAATCATGTCCAAGAGCTTGAACTGGAGATGATGTTGAGGTTGAAACCGTAGCAGCAGAATCATGTCCAAGAGCTTGGACTGGTCCCCAACTAACGGATGTGATGGCCGCAGGAGTGGATCCGAAGCTGAATGGTGAAGAACTTTGAACTGGAGATGATGTTGAGGTTGAAACTGTAGTGGCAGAATCATGTCCACAAGCTTGAACTAGTCCGGAACTAACCGGCACTGAAGTGATGGATGAGCCAATCCTATCTCTCGGTTCGGATTCTTGAGTATCGAGTATGCCTGGATTGCTACACTGGTAACAGTTGCTGCACTCTGGCTCAGAAAACTCAATCTTCATTCTTCTTTCAATCTTTCAAACTGCTAACCACAAAAAAAAAGGACACAAATTTGATTAGCATTAGAGGATAACTTGCAGAAACTAATTCGAATTGCAGAAACTAAGTAACAGAAACCCTAAATCCAGATCGATTAAGAAAGTAATTTCCACTCAAATTAACGATTTTTATACACCAGAAAGTAACGATCTTTTATTCACTACATAACAGGAATAAACGAGTGATTGTCGACAGAGGAAACAGTATGTGAAAGCGTGGAACAGAAGCAACACAAGAACCCTAACTACAAAGAGAAAACATGATCGAACCCAAATCAAGCAAAACAAAGACAAAGAAGACCAAGAGATACTGATCGGTATTCAAAATTGTTGCAAGAATCAAAATTGCCCAAAATCGTCAGAGTTTAAAGAAAAATCCAACCTTTTTTTATCAAGTAGGAAGCAGGGGAACGACCAAGTGACTGAAGGAGAAGCTTACGGAGACGACAACAACAATGATGCGGTTTCAGAATCTGATGATGAAATCAAAGTTAGGGTTTGTGTGAAGAAGAAGAAAAAGAAGAGAAATTTGTGGTTTCAATTTATAGGAAACGATTTCTTCAATTTGCCTGCGTCGCTCTGACGCTTCCTCTAAGATTGTTTTTTTCTTTCTTTTCTTCCTGTGGCGTTGTTTTAACGCCGGACGTTTAGGCAATCTAATGGAAATCTCAATCAATATAAAGATCAAATAAACTAGTAGAGATATATAATTTTTACTTCTTACAACAGACAATTATATATATTTTTGAAATTGAAAAATTAATAAGTACATGACTTTACTTGACTTTAAATCAATTCTACTAAAAATGAAAAAAAAAAAAAAAAAAAACTTAATTTGCCCCCAAAAAAAATTTAATAAGAGAAAAAGTATGTTTTGTCACACAAAACTTTAACCAAAACAAGACTTTAATTGAATTTAAATTCATTGTACATAAAAGTAATATATGAGACATGCTTAATTTTAATAAAAAATTTTTTTGGAGATATTAAATATTGTCAAAACAGGTCGGAATCTGCAAACCAAACCCAATCTATCTCATTATGGATTGAAAATAGGCAAAATAGTTTAGATCAACATCAAAATACTTTATTTCAAAGTTTCAACCAATACTTCCACATAACAAAATGCTCTAAACGGAGCTATGATAATGCATCAAACATCCAAGGCACGACCATCCAGCATGAAAGAAATGCCCGAATCTACAAGGGTATCTACACATGCTCTGCTAGAAGGCATATTCTGAAGTTTCAAGACATACTCAATTTGTGGTTTTGAGGCTCCTCTCTTTAATATATTGGTAAGTTTGTAAGTTTATTTTTGTTCTTGTATCATTCATCCCGGTGTTCGTTGTTGTTGTGACACCTACTTTTCAGTATCATTCATCCCGGTGTTCGTTGTTGTTGTGACACATACTTTTCTAATCTATGTAATCGTTAACAAAGTTTATAAACCATAAAGTTTAGCAAAAAAAGAAATCTTTGAAAGAAAAGGGGAAAATCACATTTTTAACCCTCAAAATGTAACTGGAAGCACTTTAAACCTTGAAAGAATTCTACTAACACTACAAACCACCAAGATTGTTTTATTAACACTTTAAACCTTCAAACTAACTTTTCTGTTTGCAAAGCTATAAAAAATGATGAAACAATCAATTTATGTTTGTTTAATATATATTTATTTAATTTAATTTAAATTCTAATTACTTTTATTATTTATTGCAATTAATAAAAATCTATAAAAACAAGAAAAAAACTTTATTTTCTTCGTTTACTCACTGTCCGACCATGAAATTTCTTGATAAACTGTTGAAACAATCTTTTAAACTGATCCATAAGCGTTTTCACTCTCTCCGCTGGATAAATAGGAATCTCATAATATCAATTGAATAAAAAGATGGTCAACATATACAATAAACTAAATAAAAATCTGAAAAATTGTGGTCGGACGGTGAATAGTCGAAGATGATGATTTTTTTTTTACTTTTTTATTTATCATCAAAATTGTAATAAATAATAAAATTAATTAAAATTTAAATTAAATTAAAGAAATATATATTAAACAAACATAAATTGATTGTTCCATCATTTTTTATAGCTTTGCAAACAGAAAAACTAGTTTGGAAGTTTAAAGTGTTAGTAAAACAATCTTGGTGGTTTATAGTGTTATTAGTAGAATTCTTTCGAGGTTTAAAGTGCTACCCAGTTACACTTTGAGGGTTAAGAATGTGATTTTCCCGAAAGAAAAGTATGAGTTTTGTAATATTTGCTGAAGAATAAGATAGAAACAAATATTTGTAAAAGAGTAGACTAAGAAAGGAAATAGAATTAGGGTCACAATTAAGCCGGTATAAAGAGATTCCATAATCAAAAGAAGAATAAATATAGTGGAAAAAGGATATTAAACATTTTTTAAGTCAAATATCAAAATAGCTAAAGTTAAATTTCCTTTTAATTAAACTCTCTCCCTAAACTTTGGTATTATAAATGTACATTGAGCAATGGAATAACACATCACACACACAAAAATTGTTCAAGTCTTTGTTTCTTTTCAAAGACTTATAGCAGCAAGAAACATGAAAAGCTCCTTCACGTTCACCATCTTCTTCTTTGCTCTTCTCCTTACATCATCTTGTTATCATCTCTTTCTCAAAAAAATTTGTAAGATTTTGTGAAAATAACTAATAATATAATTATGTGTTTGGTGTATATATAGGTGTGGTGATGAGTGCTAGGATGCAAGAAAGCAAAAACGGTATATTATTGAAGCCTATGACATGCAATACCAATGCAGATTGTGCTAAGTTTTGCAAAGGTCCAATCCACAACTGCCTATATCATACTTGTGCCTGTGTACCGGGAAATCCTCATTGTTGCTAGAAACACATAAAGTTTCTAAAATTCTTTTGCTTCTGATTCAATATTTTATTTGCATTGGATTTGGATTAGTTTTCACACAAAAATAAAATAAAATTATGTTTCCTTGTTAGTCTACTTGATTTTGTAAGTGCATTCACAAGACGCAAAATCGATATACACAACTAGACCGAACAACTTAAGCTGATCAGCAGTATTACATATGACATTGGAACCAAGAAAGATTATATATTAGTTGAAAGAAACGACTTCTTTGAGTCATTAGGAAGAAAGAAGATCAACAAATTAAACATTTTTGATGCTTAAGTTTTAAATTTATTAACACTCGCTGATATGTATAATCGCTATACATGCACATAAGAGGAAGCTAGAGATTACTATGTGATGTGTATTACTTATTAAACCTTTGAAACTGGAGAGAATAAAGACATTAGATAGTCATAAATTTGACAGAATTGTTTTTTTTTTTTTTCTTAATCAAAACAAAGACTTAGTCCTACAATTTGGAAGACAGAGTTTGATGCAAAGAGTAAAGAAATTACTGCAGACTCATGGCGGCGAATGGGAGAAGAATGAAACCTTGTACAAGATAGGCTTGAACTGCTGGAGAGTAATGAAATTACTGCAAACTCATGGCGGCGAACGGGAGAAGAATGAAACCTTGAACAGGATAGGTTTGAAGTGCTGGAGTTGTGCCTTGAGCAGCAAGAGTTGTACCAAACATCATAGGACCAGAACTAGCGGTAGGAAAGAACAACCCGGGAGGAGTTGTAGCAGCTGATGGAGGAGTTGTGGCACCATTAAAAGTGAAGTGACCAGAAGCAGAGGAGCTACTTGTTGCTCCACACACTGTGCATCCAAATGCTGGGGAAGAAACAGCAGCTGTTTCATGGGGTCTCTGAATACAGGAGCTTTCGGCAGGAAATGTAGTAGAGAACGATGAAAAAGAACTCGGAAACTGGGAACCGAAACCAGTGAAAGGCGCATTAGGTTGACCGAAACCACTAGGTGAAAATGTTGTTGCACCACCAGTAGAAGCAGGGAAGAAACCAAAAGAAGGACCATTAAAGTTTCCTTGCGTTGTACCAAAGTTTGTCCTCTGATGATGATCAGGTACGCTTGGAGAAGCAAATATTGATGGCGACACAGTTGATGGTGAAAAAACAGCGTTGGGTCTTGAGCCTATGGGAGAGGCATGAGCAGCAGGAAACGACCCACCTGAACAAGAGATTAGTCAAAATCACAGAGATATAAACGAGAAATTAATGTAACAAGGATTTAAATTATGAGTTAGTTACCTATACCTCCTTTCTTGTAATCTTCCCACCTTAATTCTTCAGGGCTTTTGTCTAGATAAGGGTTGGAAGCAGATATATTTTGTCCATCATGCGAGCTCCGCAAGAGAGTAGTAGCTCCATTGAAACCAAAAGGTTGAGGAGATGATGTTTTAACACCAGCAAAGGCTGAACCACCAACAGAGTAGTAACTTAGTGGATGTTGCGCTGGCGCAAAAAGTGAAGAAACACTCGTTGCAGATGTACCAAAAACTGATGCAGTAGTCGAAGGGTTTGGTCCGAAAAGGTTAGAAGATGAAGATGCTGGCGAGGAACCAAAACCAGGTCTAGCAAAAGAACATTCACACCTTGTAGGTGCTGGGGTGCTTGAAGCACAAACAGAAGTATTCTTGGGAAAATCTTGGGACGGCCCATACAGTGAAGAAACACTCACTGGTGTTGTACCAAAAACTACTGTACTAGTAGAGGAGGATGCTGGCAAGACACCAACATCAGGTCTGGACCAGGCCCATTCAACACCGCGCTCTGTAGAATAAGAATTAAGAGCCCAAGTCATATCTTGCGCTGGCCCAAACAGTGAAGAACCACGCGGTGGAGGTGGTGGCACGTAACCAAATGGGAGGAAGCTAATGGGTGTGGAAGTAGTAGACGCACCAGAACCATAAGTAGCTTGTACAGGAGCTTGGAAGGCTGGTCCGGAACTAACGGATGTGATGACAGCAGGAGGGGAACCAAAGCTGAATGGTGAAGAACTTTGAACTGGAGATGATGTTGAGGTTGAACCAATAGCAGCAGAATCATGTCCAAGAGCTTGAACTGGTCCGGAACTAACCGGCACTGAAGTGATGGATTCTTGAGGATTAAGTATGCCTGAGTTGCGACGATGGTAACAGTTTCTACACGTCTCTGGCTCAGAAAAACCAACCCTCATTCTTCTTTTGATCTTTCAAACTGTTAACAACGAAGAAAAAAGAAACACATTAATTTAGGATTAGAGGATAAGTATCCGAAATTGAATCGAATTGCAAACTAATAAGTTAACAAAAAGTAGCCATTTTTATTCAATACAGAGCAGGCAAAGGAGAAGATAACGAATCGATAAGGAAACAGTCTGTGAAAGCGTGCAAAAGAAGCAACTCAAAAACCCTAATTAATTGCAAAGAGAGAAAATGATCGAACCCAAATCAAGCAAGACAAAGACAAAGAATATCAGTACTAAAATTGTTGTAAGAATCAAAATCGAACCTTTGAACAAGTAGGAAGCGGAGCAACGACGGAGAAATCAAAGTGAGGGCTTATGATTGAATTATGAAGAAGAGAGCACTTTGTGGTTTCATTTTATAAACAAACGAGATTTGACTCTTTAACGCTTCCTCCGAAGATTGTTTTTCTTTATGTTCCTGTGGCGTTGTTTTCAAGCCGGAAGGCTCTCTAATCACTTTCTCTATGATTAATATTTTTATTTTAAATTCATGAAATCTCTGTCAAGTTTAACTAACGTTTAACTATATGCACACAAATTAAGAAATTATTAATGTTGTTAGTTTTTCAATATAAAAATATTATTAATTATCTACCTAAACATAATTTAACCAATAGTAAATCAAGTTGCATAATAAAAATAAATATAAAAAATAAAAAAAGTAATAAATTTTGCATCGAAAACTGAAAACGACAACTAATTAAAAACAAAATTTTTTATCTAAAACGACAACTATTCGAAAACGGAGGGAGTATAAAACTAGAAACAAGTTGATTAAAAAAAAATCGGAGTGTCACATTAAACTTTGGAAAAAAAGAACTATAATTTATTTGAAGACTTTAACTATAATTTGTTAATTAGTGTTTTGTTTTGTTAAACTACGGGAGTTTCAGACCTTTGCCCCATAATTTGTTAGATTATTGTACGTGTTATCGGGTGTGTGTAAGTTTATATTTTTTCAACATAATACGATAGAATTCTTATAGTTTTGGTGATATTATTAATATTGTCAAAATATGTTAAGTTTTACGATATTTTAAAAGTTTAAATTGATTTATATATTTTTTGTTTCTCTATGATGAGTTTGTGTGTATATATTGAACTTGGCAATGTTTAAAAAAAAATAAATTGCGTATATTAAAAAAATTTATTTTTATCTATAGTCAAATTAAATTGGCTTAGTTACCAAAATAGCTAAAGTTAATTTCCTTTTAATCAAACTATCTCCCTAGAATAATTTTTTTTTGGTTTCTTTATAATGCTTATATAGTAAAAAATAATTTCTGAATGGGAAATATTTGTTTAGTCAAATTAAATTGGATTAGTTACCAAAATATCTAAAGTTAATTTCCTCTAATAAAAATATCTCCCTAATATATATATTTTTTGTTTCTTAATAATGAGTTTATGTGTATATATTGAACTTGGCCATGTTTTGAAAATTAAATTACGTATATAGAAAAAAATGATTTTTGAATGAAAAATAGTTTAGTCAAATCAAATTGGCTTAGTTACCAATATAGCTAAAGACTAAAGTTAATTTCCTTTTACTCAAACTATCTCCCTAAAATATTTGTATATATCAATGGAATAACACATCACACAAAACTTCACAAGTCTTTTTGTTTTCATCACACGGTTTAGACTTTTAGCAGAAAGAAACATGAAAAGCTCCTACACATTCACCATCTTCTTCTTAGCTCTTCTCCTTACCTCTTGTTAGTAATCTCTTCCTCATATTTGTGGATTTATTTATAATGTTATGATGAAAGTAATGAGTGATTAATGAGTTTGGTATGTATATATGTATATAGGTGTGGTGATGAGTGCAAGGATACAAGAAAGCACAAACGATATATTGAAGCCTATAACATGCAATAGCAATGCAGATTGTGCCAAGTTTTGCAAAGGTCCAATCCACAACTGCGTATTTCATACTTGTCAATGCGTACCCGGAAATCCTCATTGTTGCTAGAAAACACTCTCACACATTTTCTGATTCAACATCTTTTGCGTTGGAATTTCAAATAAAATTATGTTTCCTTGGTTGTTGACTTAAATTGCGTTTACAAGAAGCAAAATCGTTACAAACTAAACCGAATAACTAAGAACAAGAAGATATATAATATTGAAAGATACGACTTCTTTGAGTCATAAGGAAGAAAGAAGAACAAACATTTTTGATATTTATTTGTAGCTAGATTCTGGCTGATACTTATTTGTATGGTATGTATAATGACTATATATATGCACATAAGAGGAAGCTAGAGGTTACTTTGTGATGTGTTTTAAACCCTTGAGATTGGAGAGAATGTGACATTAGGCATGAAAGAAGAAGGGACTTCTCTTGAATACACCGGAGTTTCCATTTCGATAAGCTCTCTGAGTGAACTGCATCTAGACAAAGAGATGTTTCTCTCTATTCTTGAGACTTCACTTCTGTGAAACTCGGCGACACAGACTGAGAATGCTTGTAAAGCTGATAGCTTCGCGTGGAAGTTTACCTCGTAATGTCCTTCTCTGATAAACACCATTGTGATTGCTGGTGTGATCTCTTTCCCACCCTGAAACACAGTTTCTTTATATCTTAAGATCAAGAGAGACAAGTTGAATCACACTTTGTTACCACAAGGAAAAGATTCTTACCTCTATGAAAAGTTCCAAACCAAGATGATCGTTGGTGAGTTCTGGAGATTCTAGAACAAAAAGGTGACAGCCCATGTCCCATCCGCTACAGTCACAGCCTCCACCTGATCTCCATCTTTGCAGTATCGGTGTAGGACATGAGTTTTCGGTATCAGGAAAACCGTGGTTTCCTGTTGGAACTATGACTTTCATCGCTCGACTCGGTAGTTTACTGTTTGTAGAAGAGTCTTGAATAACAATTGCTGCAATCTCTAGTCCTGGATGTAAATCTGAGACAGGCCAAGGATCAGATGCAGTGTTCTCTGAACGTTTCGATAGACTACGAGTCAATCCTCGGTTGAAACTGTTCTGCCTTGGGAGCTTTTCTTGTATTTGATCAGATGCAGAGTTCTCTGTTTCTGAAAATATCGATCCTCGTCTGAAACTGTTCTGTCTTGACAGGTTTTCATGCTTGAAGCCACTTCTCCTTGCACGTGCGATGTCGAATAGAACGAATTCAGACACAGTTGATTCCACAAGATCTTCTTCATATGGTTCTTGCTCTAAGCAGATTTGAGTTGAAACTTGCATCTGTCCTATTAGTGAAGATTCTTGACCTGAAACATTCAATCGCTGTTCACCCAGATTCTTATTGCTTCTACCACCAATGTAGCGAAACGAATAGACAAACCGAGAGTCATTATCATCCATTCTTGTACTGGCCATATATACATCATCCGGGCGGTCTAGCGAGAAGATGAAAACAGGCATCCCAAGTTCATATTCCATACTGAGATGAGCATGTAGATGAACAGGTGAAGACTTTCTCAATGACTTGTTTCTTGAGAACATTTCTTCACCTGATTTTGGTAACAGAGGATTTCTGTTTGAGAATGGATTGGACATTTTCTTGATACGGTTAAACCAGCTCGTTGAGCTTGAAGTATTAGTAGAAGAAGACTCATTGCTTCCCTTTGAAGAAGGCATAAACGGGAGTTGCATTCTAGCAGAGAATGACTTTTGCAATCTTGGTTCCATGTTTCTCTCTGAACCTAAAGGCTTAGCTAATCGTTGTTGTTGCTGATGTCTCCCATTCGTGTTCAACCGTACCCCGAAAAAACCACCAGAAGAGTATTGCTCAACTGAAAACTTTTCAGCATCAGATATGTTCCTTCTTCTTCTTTCCTTGGATCCCTGATTGAAAAAACCGTGTCTCTCCTTCGCCTTGTTTCCCGGTTTTGGAGGTTTCTTGCACGAGGAGTTAATCGCCCGATAAAACATAAACTCATCCTCTTCCCCTGCCTTTTTAGAATCGAAAAAATCTCGTAGAGTAGGAAGAACATTTTCAGAACTCTGTGCCATCTTTTGCTGATTTTGTATAAATTAACTATTCTCTAGCTATTACCATCAGAAAATGACCTAACTTCTGCAGAAGATTTGTTCAAGGCAAGAACCTGTATCAGTATTGTGTAATGCCAAAGAAGCTAACAAACAGATAATGCAAATGAATATAGTCTATAGAAAGGATCACTTACCAGTCTTGATGAAACTGTCACTGATAACCTTAACAAAGAGGGAAGTTAAAATTGCAAAATCTAGGATAGAGAAGTCAATAAAATTTAGCCTACGCTCTTACAGATCTAAAGTAACATAGGAATCAAGTAGTTGTGAATGTAATGAAAGCAACAGACAAAAGTTACACACAAAAAAAAAATTCATTTTAAAAGACAAAAGCTATATTTCACTTGCATTCTAAGCCAATCATAGAAAGGGTGTGGAAAAAGTAACAATCGAATACCAATTGATGGTTTCAGAGTAGTGATCCTCAAGACTGATTTAAAAAAACAAAAAACAAAAAACCTTTAATCATATGCATCATACAATTGATGACCGTTACATTAAAATAGGAAAAGTAAGTAGCTCTCTTTGAACATGAACAATAATAAGCCATGTAAAAAAAAATGATAAAACTAGCAGAGAAAATTATGTTTTTTTTTTTGTTATCTTCATGGGCTTTTTACAGAAGCTTGGATAATTAAGTCTATAAAGCCCAATTTGGTAAATACTACATGTATAAATATGTTAGATGTTTGAGTTAAAGCATCCAAGGGCCCATAGCTCAGTGGTAGAGCATTCGACTGCAGATCGAGAGGTCACCGGTTCGAACCCGGTTGAGCCCTTTTTTTTTTTTTTTTTTTTCATCTCGGAACTCCAGTTAATTAGGGATGTTAATTTAGACTAATTATAGGCTATGAGTAAAAGTATTTGTGGCCTTGTGTTGGTAACTATGAAATACTGAGATCTGAAGAATGAATCCAACAGATCATTAACAACCAAAAATCAAAGTACTCTCTTCTTTACATTACATATTATAAAACATTGATTACAAATCATGGAATCCATCATAGCAAATCCACAATCACACCATTTCCAGTTTTTCTAAAAATCAAATCTCCATCAAAGTATGGAACTTTTTTTTCTTCTGTATAACAGGGAAATGTTCATGCCAGTAACCAAGAACATAAAAAGAGTCTAATTCGCGGTAGTAGACCAAATGAATGCTTCGAGTATTTGGAAAGAAAAAAAGAGAAGGAAAGGGATACACAAGCGGAACCTGAAACTGACCAATGATGATGATGCACACGATATGAGAACTCTGTAGTAGCTTCTACTCCAGAGGATGAGATTTGATCTTATTCTACAAAGCCTATGGGGGCTTATCGGTTTAATGTAAGAAAATAAATGGTTTTTAATTTTCCTCTCTCATTTTCCTCTTCGTGCTTTCTGTTATCATCATCATAGCCTGTTTCTTTTGCTTTCGAGCATTGATCCGTCTTTAAGAGCAGCGTGTGCTTCGTTCTCTTGTCCTAGAGCTGATAGAGCTACAGCTTGAAGATAGGATGCGATATGCCAAGCAGGAGATATCACTTGAGCTTGCATTGCATCATTCAGCGCCTCTTGGGGCATCTCATTCATCAGGTAACACAGACTTCTTCTTGCATAAACAGTTGGGGAAACCATTGTCCCGCCCTCAATGAACTGTCCAAACACATTTTTCGATCAGAATTTGTCATAGGGTTGCCAGGATTTACTCGCTACCCTTTCTCTGGAAACTTAAAACGCAAAGACAAAAACAATGGCAGTAGAAAAGATCTAACCTGAGAATAGCAGTCGATGGCATTTGCAAATTCTTTATGTCGAAAAGCAACATCACCCTTTTTCTTGAAGTTTAACGAGTCCTGCATCTGATTGGTCCACATCTGGAACGAAAGCTGAAATTTTTGCAGAGAAGAAGCAAGCAGAAAAGTTGATCAGATTACAATAAGAAACAAGCTAGCCCAATCCCAAATACACAATGAGACAAGTACGAGAGTGTGATTAATAACAAGGTTTGGAATTAAGAAAGAAACCTCTGTGGCTGCACCCTCATCATCTTTATAGCTAAGCTTTTCAAGAATCTCATGTATGGCAGTTAGATCTGTTCTTAGGCATGCTTCTCCAAGTGGTGAAAGGGGTGTCGTGGAGGCGCTGCTTGGTATGCCCATCAGTTGATGAGAAGGAGTCTTACATGAATTAACCAGTTTATTATTAGTGTCGGAGATAATTTTTTTGAAAGCAAAAAAAGATAAGTAACCAAAAGATACAAGAGCTTGGGAAAGATAAATGGAAAGTAAACTAGTTAATGGTAGTAGGAAAGCACCTCAAGATCCTTCTGTAGAGGGATCATTGCAGTAACTAGAGACTTCGGGTTAGGCCGCTCTCGGGGCTCATACTGCAAACATCTAGAAGCTAACCGTATTAGTTCAGTCCCATCATCGCTTGAAAATTGACCCTCCAAGCACGAGTCGATCAACATTTGAATGTTCCTGTCCCGTATGAGGTCCAGAGCCTAATAATAATACACAGAACAAGTAAAGTTTTAGTCAGAAAGATAAAATCTTCTCCGGGAGATTTGATATATATTCGGCAATGATATGGTGGAGATAGATAGATTTAGTATCTTAATCATAAGCTTACATGGCTTGGAGGAATATGTTTTCCACTAAGAAGATCAAGCAACAGAGTTCCATAACTGTACATCACACTTTCTGGTGTCACGCGACCTGTAGAAACAAACACACAAAACTAATAAGAAAACTAGCCACAATCCAAATAGAGAACACTAATATGCAAGAGTTCAAGTATATACCTGTTCTGAGATACTCGGGAGGAGTGAACGCCAGGTTGGTACTATAACTCTTTCCATCTCTACTATTTTTCATCAGACCAAAGCACGAAAGTCTTGGATTTGAGTCCTAAAAATACAAAACATATGAGGATTTTTGTATGGACATATTAACATCAGCAAAAGTTGAAAAAAATCAAACATGTAAAGCTTAACTTACATCATCAAAGAGAACTCTATAAGCATTTAAGTCATGGTAGAGCGCACGACCTTTGCCAGTACAATATTCTAAAGCTTGAGCAATATGTAAAGCTACTCTTAGTCGCATCGCCCACTTCATCGGTTGTGACTCCCCTAAACAAACAGAATTATAGTTAATACAGAATCATAACCAAAGAGAAGAAGAGTGTATCAGATGAAGTAAGTTACAATAAGTTCAGTAACTTACAATGGAAAAGATGCTTAGCCAAAGTTTCATTAGGCATAAACTCAGCAACAAGAAGTCTCTCTTCACCTTCATAACAACATCCAAGAAGATTTGCCATTCTATAGTTCCTTAATTGACCAACAGCTTTAGCTTCCTCCTATAAAAACAAAGACCAGAGATTCAAAATCCAAGAATCCATATTGACATAAAGGTAAAGACTTTATTAAGCTATTTACCAGAAACTGACGAGAATCAGGCCAAGCTTTCCTATTAAACCTTTTAACAGCAATACGTCTTTGATTATCCAATTTCCCTTTATACACAACATTTGGAGCTTTCTCACCATGCTCTGATACTATATTCTCTGTAGCAAATCCTGATGTTGCGTTCCTTAATGTCTCAATTGAGAATTCACGAAATTGAGGCAAATCATTCCCTTCACCTCTCCTATCTTCATCTAAACAAAACCACAAAAATCACCATTAGAACAATCCAATCACAGAGACAACAAACAAACAAACCCTAGAAGGAAAAAAAACTCGATCTTTATTTACCTAATCCTGTGACTCCATGATTGGATCCTTCAGGTTCAGAAACACAACAAAATGCACATAACTTTGAAACCTCACAACCCATTTCAGTATTTGTTATAGTCAAACCATAAACCCTAAACCGCGTCTATTTTGAGCTGATTTATAAAAATCAAAACTTTTATAGTTTAAACAGATCAAATCTGTGAAGAATTTCTTCAGAATTCCAGATATAAAAAAACCCAGTTTTGTGATATTCTTCTTCCACTTTACGAAGGAGAAGAACAACAACACCAAAAAAGAGTCAAAATCTGAGAAAACGATCTGTGAAAAAAAAAAAAAACAGAAATTGAAGGAAGAAGAAAGAAAGAGAAAAAGGTGGAATGACAAATGAAGCCGCTCGTGTGAGCTCAAAGGGAAAGCTCAAAGAACAGAGAGATTGTTTTCTGCAACTTTCTTTATTTTTTCTATCCTTTTGTTGGAGAGACAAAAGCAGAGAACTTTGCCAGAAAGTTAAGAAAATTAAAAATTAAAAACACTTTTTTTTTTTTTTTTAAGAAAGAAAGAAAAAAAGAGAGAAACAGCAAAGCAGCAGGCCTCACCAAGTCAACTCACCAGTGGGTCAAAAAAATATAACTAAGAAACAACTCATTTTTGCTATCACCGCTAACCATCCATTTGGATTTTTAAATAACCATTTTTTTTTTTTTTTTTTTTGTCATCTAGATTTGTATTGATAAAGGGGTTACAACAAAAGTCTGGACATAAACCAAAAACATAAAGGTTAGTGATACAAGAATTTACACTAACCACCAAAAAATGAGACTATCTAAACGTCCACTTAGTAGTCAAAAGGGAGACTGATCTCCACAATCATCAGAAACAGAGGCAGCCTTTTTCTCACTTTCAAATAATTCACTCAACCACTCCGGACCACCCGTCGCAACGTATGACTGTCCAAAGACCTCCAAAGATGCACTTTGAGCAATGAGAAAAGCACCTCTATTAGATGATGGGTCTTCATACTTTAATCTCCAGTCCTACAAAAAATTCATTCTAACCATGATTTCCGAAAATAGGTAGCTAAAAGATGGCCACGCTCTCGGTCTCTCCATAATCTTGACTATCTTGGGGAAATCCATCGCGAAACTCACTCTGTTCAACTTATGGCTAATCATACTCTCAATGCACCAAAGGAAACAATGAGAGTTTGCATCATCTCGGCTTGCCATGTTTGCAAAAGCCCTTCTGCTATGCATGATCATCATCCCTTCCGCATCCCGGATCACCCAAGCACATCCACCAATATTGGTATGTTTAGACCAAAAACAACTCATATTGCACTTTAACCATGAAGCTGGCGGTCTTTTCCAAATCTGTCTAGCCACCACTTCATCATTTATTGTCAATGCTTCCTCCTTCTTGTCTTGGACTTGAGCTAAAAACCAGAAATCTGCATCTTCTTTGCACATAACAACAGAATCAAGGGAAGACAAACAAGTTCCTTCAAAACATATCAAGTTGCGGTTTTTCCATATTCTCCACAAAATCCAGGGAAAACTCCTCCTAATCTCCACTGGTAATTGTCTGTCTTTACTCATCTTGAAAAGGTAGTGAAGATTTGAGTGAACAGAAAGTGGATCAAAACCGGTTGGAGGATTAGGAAACAGAGAAAGCGCCCACACCTGTCTAGCTAGAGAGCATGTGAAAAGCACATGATTGATGGATTCCATCTCATTCCCACAGATCTGGCATCTATTATCTCTATCCATGCCCAACGCTACTTAGACCGAGACTT
>NW_003302554.1:829635-864950 GCF_000004255.2 Arabidopsis lyrata subsp. lyrata
GTGAGTATAGACCAAATGTTTTCTTTAATCCCATTCAAGGAAGGTAAGCTGGTCGCTTCAAAGAGCAATTCCGGTTTGTTTAACTTGCAAGCAAACCAGTAGCCCGACTTGACAGAGTATTCCCCACTCTTATTGTGTTCCCAACACCAAAAATCATTCCGATTAACGACCGGTTTATGCTTAAGAATCCTCTCAATATCCTCAGGAAAGAACTGATCATGAAGGGTATTTAAATTCCAGCACCTGTTTGGGAAATCAATCAGATCACTGACCCACAAACCCGGGTTAAAAAAGAGTTGTCTCCTATACGGGGCTCTCTATTCTTGATCATATAACCAGAGATCCAACCAGACCCTCATAGAAGCCCCATTCCCCACCTGTTTCCTTAATCCCTGTCTCAGCAAGCTCCTATCCCAAACAATACTCCTCCACGCATAAGAGGGTCTGTCTCCTAAGCTAGCATCCAGAAAATTCTCCTCAGGGAAATATCTACTCTTGATGAACTTAGCTAACAGAGAATCCGGCTCCTGTAAGATCTTCCAGGCCTGTTTTGCTAACAGTGCTTGATTGAAACACTCCATGTCCTTGAAACCTAAACCACCATTAGCCTTTGACAAACACATTTTTTCCCAACTCACCCAATGCATCTGTCTTTTGTGTTCAAAGGAGCTCCACCAAAAATCAGACATTGCACTAGTAATATTAGATATGGTTGTCTTAGTCAATTTAAAACAGGACATAGCATACACCGGCAACGCCATTGCAACTGCTTTCAGTAACACTTCTTTACCTCCCAAGGATAGAGATCTAGCAAACCACCCACTTAACCTTGTCTTCAACCTGTCTTTAATGAAACTAAAGAGCTCAACTTTGGATCCACTGAAACATTCTGGCAGTCCAAGGTAAGTACCAGCCCCTCCTTCATCAAAAATCCCAAAGACGTTTTGCAGATTTATCTTCTTCTGTTCCTCAACTCTGCTCCCAAAAGTAATCGAAGATTTTTGGAGATTAATGGTTTGACTTGTTGCTTCTCCATAAATCTTCAGAATATCTTTCAGGACAGCACCTTGCTCTTCCTCAGCTCTACAAATGAAAAGGCTATCATCGGCGAAAAGTAAGTGATTAATAGCCGGACCATTTGTAGAGAAGGAAACACCATTAATCAGATCTTGAGATTGGGCTCTATTCATGAGATGTGTGAGACCTTCTGTACATAACACAAAGAGAAAAGGGGATAAGGGATCCCCTTGTCTCAAACCTCTATCAGGCGATATCATCCCATACGGCTTATCGTTTATCAACACCGCATATGTCACAGTAGACACACAATACATCACCCACTGCACCCATTTAGGGTGAAACCCAAGCGCATTCAACAAAGCTCTCAAGTAGGACCACTCCACTCTGTCATAGGCTTTTGACATATCCGATTTGATAGCCATAAACTCAGATGAAATAGTTCTATGCGTTCTCAGCCCATGGACCACCTCATGCGCGATAATAATATTATCTGATATCAATCTCTCCGGGACAAAAGCGGACTGATTTGGAGAGACAATATCATTGAGCCACGGCTTCAACCTCCTCACCAAAATCTTAGATATGATTTTGTATAAAACTGAACAGAGGCTGATAGGTCTAAAGTCCGCCATATGTTCAGAAATCACCTTCTTAGGCAACAGGCACAGCTGAGTATAATTCCACTCCTTTGGAAAAATTCCAGTCACAAAAAACTGCTGAACCTCCTTAGTAACATTAGCACCAACCAGATCCCAATATTTCTGAAAAAAGAAGCCTGTAAAGCCATCAGCACCCCGTGCACTCGATGCTCTAATCGCAAACACAGCCTCTTTGATCTCCTCTTTTGTCACATTCCCTACCAGATCCTTATTCATCGCCTCATTCACTCTTGGAGAGAAGTCATGAAACACTTCCTGGAAAGTACCAGGATCTGTGGAAGTAAAAAGGTTCCTGAAATAAGCCTCTGCAACTGCTCCCATAGAAGCACTTGATTTTTGAGGATTACCATTGATGTCATACAACACCTCCACACAGTTCTTCCTTCTTGTAGACTTGACTGAATCATGGCAAAATTGGGTATTTTTATCCCCTCCATCAACCCATTTCTCCTTGGACTTTTGTCTTCAGAAAATCTCTTCCTCTCTATACGCTCTGCACAGACTCCTTTTCAGATTATTAACTCTCCACCCAATTGGACAATTAGCCGATTGTGCAGCCTCCAACTCCACCTGTAACTGACCAATCAGGGTTGAAGAATTTGTGATGTTTTCTTTCTTCCATCTGCTCAACGCTTTCCTGCAATTTACCAGTTTATCAGACACCAGCGCCTCTCTTCAAAGATTATTAAAGTTCCACGCCTGGGCAATCGCTTCTTTAACCATCGGTTTGTTGAAAAATCTTTTGTCAAATCTGAAACTGCCCATGTAGGTCTCTTTGGACGTGGTCAAACTAACCAGTACGGGTCTGTGATCTGATCCTCTTTTATCAAGGAAGGTTTGATTCGCCACAGGGAACATGGACAACCATGCTTTATTCCCAAAACATCTGTCTAACTTGCATTGGATCCAAGACTGATTCCTCATGCCACCCCAAGTGAAACTATTACCTTTACTTGGAAGCTCAAACATCTGACAAGCCGATAGCATGTCTTTAAAAGGAGTGAAAGAAGCATCTCCTCTCAAAGGACCTCCAAGCTTCTCTCCATTATGAATGATCTCATTAAAATCACTCATCATGCACCACTTCTCCTTCCTACTAATCCCAATCCTTGACAGGCGCTCCCAAACTTTAGCCCTACCACTCTAATTTGGATCCCCATACACACAAGTAACATAATATTCCACTGCTCCAAATTGCACAAAGAAATCAAGCAGATTCTTATCTACAAAATTAAACTCCACTTTGACTCCTTTCTTCCAGAACAACGCAAGCCCTCCACTCAAACCAACTGGGTTTACTGTATATACTCTTTCATAACCCAGCCACTCTTGCAAATCAACCAGAACATTACTACAATTTTTAGTCTCCATTAAAAACAGAATCTCCGGGAAAAGTTCTTTACGCATCTCCTTGAGACGAGGAATCGTCAGTTCTTGGAACCATCCCAAGCCCTGGCAATTCCAGCTAATCATTGTCATTACAGACTGGACGGTCCCTCTTTTGGGACCACCTCTTGGTTTTTGCGCTTAGCGACTTTTGATGTAGACTTAGCCTCATCCTCAACTTTCCTCTTTGAACCACTGACCCCAAGGGATTCTGAAGTCGTCTCTTCGCAGTCCCCATGAACAGCACCTTTACTCAGTTTTCCTCCCCTTCTTCTTGACTTGAAAGGCCTTTTCCTAGGTTTACCATTCTTTAGAAACACCCCGGAAAGACCAGTTTCAGAGAAACCAGTCTTAAATACCGTTGAGTATTCAGAAGAATAAAACCTAGTGTTTGAATCAAGAGACCCTACACCTTCATTCTGCTGACTGCCCAAGAACGATGAATCCATTCTCATTGTCTGCCCTTCTTTCATCTTACTTCCCCCTGGTTTTAACATAGCATCCTTCCACCTCTCTTCTTTATCATTCAGCGATAAATTTTCATACTCAAAAACAATCCCTTTCCCTTTTTGTAGGTCATTAGATACCACCGGAGGAGTCTCTAATCTCAGCATAGTTTTCTCCCCAATTGGATCATTCTTGAGGTCCAAAAGAGACTGTTTGATTCTTGCTTCCCTAGCTATCCTCTCAGCTCCATCCGCAACCATAAGGTACTGCCTCATACCATCTATCACTTCCTTCGCAATTCTTGGCCTGCCCGTATTAGGATTAATCCCAACTTGGTCCTCTTCAACCACTCCAACAAGTGGATCATCTTCAAGAATAATCTTGACCTTCTCTATTGCAATCCCTTTCCCTTTCTGGTTAACCGCTTTGAGAGAATCTTCTTTTGATTTCAGCCAGATAGGGCATCTTTCTTGTTCATGAGTTAACCTTTGGCAAGCAAAACACCTCTTTTGAACTCTTTCAAAATCAAAACGAATACACACTGGAACCCCTTTGAAATTGACTACCTTTTCTCTTCTCAGAGGCTTCGACACATCAAAGATTACCTTAACCCGGACAAAAGCCTGGTTTTGAGGTCTATCGGGGTCTAGAACAACTTCCTTGACTTCCCCAATAAATTCTCCCAACATGGTAATAGCTGGTACCGTATAGTGGTTCACCGGTATGTTGCGTATTTGGATCCATACCGGCATAAACTGGAGATAATCCGCCGGAGGTTTCTCCTTCCACCTATCAATCACGAATGACCATTCATTGTAAGTGTGCGCTCCTTTAGCCAGAATCGCCTCCATATCATGAGCATACTTGAAGATGAATTGAAACTTCTCCTGAGTTAGAGCAACTCCTCTGATTCGCCCCACCATTTGCCACTTCCTTGTCATATCTAGAATAAGACTTGACATTTTCTGACACTCTGGGTTTAGTAATCGACCCATGATACTCTGGACATTCTTCTCACTTGAGCAAAACTCCGGTAGATCTGGCATATCGAATGGTTTGTCTTCCTCCTCCAGACTCATCGCCATTAACGCTCTGTCGATGCTTGATGACATCACAACCCTTTTTCTCTTCAATCGAACACCACTCTCTGAAAAGTTGAAACCGATCTGGGAAAAACCAACAAGAACCCTAGAACATGCGGCGGAAACACTTTGATTGAAGAGAGATCTCGCGAAAAGGTTAACTTTTGTGGTTTTTAGCTTTGTATAACACTATTCGGACTTGTTTCCCGAGACAAAAGCTCTACAAGACTTTAGCAAGAGATACTCTAAAGCAAAGAGAGAGTTCTAAGCCCAAAAAAGGGAGTTCAATTGATTTTTTCAACCATATTTCTTCTATTAGGAGTGTTTTTTTTTTTATTATTGTTTGTCTAAATATTCTAGAATATTTGGTTTTTCATTAGTCAAACTCTTCAAGAATTTTTGGTTCATTTTTATATTTCCAACACCTCCGAAAATAATGTAACATAAGTCATTTTTTAAAATTGAATGTAAAATTAATTTAACCAAAAATAGTTTCTTCAACAAGTGCATCTTTTCTTTACGAGATAAATTTAACCTTAGATGATATTGTGTTTTTGTGTGTTCTAAATTAAATTTACAAATATAAATTAAACATAAAAATTGAGATTAGTCCTCTCTTGCATCAATTTTTACTTGTTTTGGGGATTTACCACGGTATAAAAAACAAAAATGATGGTGCACAAGTTTTTTTAAAATTGAGTTAAAAGTTGTGTCAACATAATTAGTTGCAAACGTGTTTTTTTTTTTAACATCTAAACTTAAAATTTCGTGTAGATGAAAATTATCGGTGGAAGCCCCTTTGATCCATTAGTTGTTCATTAATGTTTTTATTATAGAGGTCTGAGGTTCGAGTCCAGGTACTGCGATTTATTAATAAATTTGCAGATTATTGGCAAGTGTGCAAGAGATCTCCAGCGATGTACAATTATAGCCGTTTGCCAGGATTCTACACAGCGAAAGAAGTGTCCATAAAAAAAATAAGGGGTCAGAAGAAATTGTCCGTTGTAGAATCGTCTATGTAACAATTCTCATAATTTACAATAAATAATAAATCCAGACGAAAAAAAATTATTTTATAAATATTATTATGATTAATAAAAAAATAGCTATAAATTTTTTATTTTGTTATGATCAATGATATAAGTTGAGGATTTTAATAATATTTTTTTCCGTTTTTCAAGATTATGATCAATAATAGAATTTAGACTTTTTAGCAAAAAAAAAAAAAAAAAAAAAAAGAATTTAGACGCGTCGCATAGTAGTAGTAGTACACACTACACACTGGTACCCTATTACAATTCCATCTAATCGATCCATAGCTGTCAATAAATAGTATATAGATATTTCATATAATTAGTTATTACTATATATACACATACATGTCCCTTCTCGCATATAACTATTTAGGTAACAATTTATCTTTTCTAATGGAAATGATATGAAAATGTGAAAATAGAATAATGTGAACATGGAAAAAAAAAAATGAGTTATATCAAAAAATTTGCCACCGACATAACGCTCTAAACATTTTTATTTTTGTTTTCTTCCAACAGTAGAAAACGCTCTTTCACCGAACATCCCCTCGTACCTATGAATGATATCGAGAAAATTTTCCTTATTATCGTATCTTGAAAAATGGAATAAATATTATTAAAATTCTTAACTTATTTAAAACGTTGATTTAAATCATCAATTTTCGACGAAACGAAATAAATATCAAATTTATGTTAACTTTTCAAATAAATACCAAACTTTTATTGACCGGTCATATTAGCAGACCCGGCCCTTCACCCATTTTGGTGAATCATTTGTATTGGGCCTCAAATTTCCGAGGCCCATTTTGTGAAGAATTTTTTTTTTTTTTTTTTTTAGACCCCAAAATTATGAAATAGGCTTCAAAATTAGTAAAAGAGGCCTCAAAAATTAACAAAAAAGACTTCAAAATAGTAAAAGAGGCCTCAAAAATTAACAAAAAAGACTTCACAATTAGCAAAAAGGCCTGATAATTAGCAAAAAATCTTTAAAATTTAAGAAAAATTGTTAAATAAAAATTATAAATGCCCCATAATTAGCAAAAAAATTTTTTTAGCAGTTTCTACATTTTAGAAAAACCCCAAATTTTTTTTTCGTATTTGGCCCCGGATTTCACCGGACCGGCACTGCATATTAGATATGACTTTAAGTGGGTTAATAGATCCTGTTAACGGAGTTAATATTCTGTTAACAGATATTTTAATTGAAAAACGACATTGTTTCCTCTAATAACAAAATGATATCGTTTTGTCGTAACGATTTAACGAAATCCCTAAATCAATCTTAGATCCCCAAATCGAGCAAAATCCATAACCTAAATCTTCATATAATTTGAAACTCGAAATTTTACTGAGGAGTTACAACAAACGACGTCGTTTTATTGTTAGAGAGAATGCTTTCGTTTTCAATTAACAGGTCTATTAACAGGGTCTCTTAACCCACTTAACTCCATGCCTAATAAGGTCAAATCAACAAAAATTTAGTATTTATTTAGAAATTCAACATAAGTTTGATATTTCTTTCGTTTCGTCGAGAGTTGAGGATTTAAATCAACATTTTTAATAAGTTGAATATTTTAATGACATTTTTCTCCTTGAAAAACCCAAACTTTTGTTTTTAATGTATGACTTGGTTCAAGATTACATTCCGGTTTAACTCAAAATCGATTACAATATTGGTTTAGAAGACTGGATAAATTGGAGACAAAGCGTTATAGAGGGATAGGGGACTTGTGTATATGTGTCAACAAAGATTGTATAGTAAATGATGCAAAGTTGACTTTGCCGATACGTACTCAAAATTACATGTAAACGATAGTTGCAATTTACTTTCTACAATCTAATCTATTGAGAGAGCAAGACAAACATTGAATGAGAGGTCCCATGAAAGACATCTAATCAACTGGTTTTAGTTGGAACGATATAAAGAAGATTAGCATGATCAAATTTCGACAACTTCCGGAGAAAAGAGACATTTACTTTTCTAATGAAAATTCTTATTGCCACAAAATAGACATCGAATGAGAGAGATCAAAATCAAGAGATAGCAGTATACTATAACCTAAGCTCGAATCCAAAATTTAATATTAGGAAAATTATGGAAATAGTAGTCCCAATGTTATATCAAATTATAAAATATTCAAAAGTTCTCTAAATTAAAACATGTCTGAAATTTAAATCCTCATTCCAAATCTAAACCCTCTACCACAATTTTTTAAAACAATAATAGTCTATTTAGATTTTTTTAACGATTTAAAAAAATCCTAATTACAAATTGTCCCTACAATATTAGCTTATTATTGAGTCCACTGGGAAGGTTTATTATGGGCCTTAGCCTTACCCATGAAAGCCTTAGAATTGTGAGCCCAACACGGCTTAGCAGAAACTACACGTAGTACATCTTCGATCAGTACAAACGACAAGCAGTTCTTATTATTCACAAAACCGGCACGAAGTCTCTTCTCATTAGATACGAACGGCAAACATTTGTTTTCCTTCTCTCCACCCCGTAATTTCCGTTACTAACCAAACCCAATTTTGGAAATTCAGTAACAGAGCTTTATAAATGAATTAAAATCTTCTTTTTTTTTTTTAATTTTCCAAATCTTCACAAACAAAATTCGTCAAAACAAAACATTCTTGACACTTCCTCTTCTCCGTTAAACTAGTTTCACGAGAGCTCTGTTCTGTTTCTTCTCTTTCAGAAATTTCAAGGTAAATTTTCTTAAAACCCTAGAATTGCAATTTCACTCACTGTTCTTGAATTATTTTGTTTCTAGGGTTTTGATCTTGGCATGTCTTGAAAATTGAAATCTTTATATCGTAGGTTATGATTGTAGTTGATGTGTATGGTAATGGGAAAAGGTAGAGTTAAAGCAGTGGAGAAAAGGGTTTTAGATCAGAAACTCAGAGGATCGATCAATGTTCCGTTAGGACCTGTTTATTATCCGACAGAAGAGGAATTCAAAGATCCATTAGAGTATATATACAAGATCAAGCCAGAGGCAGAGGTTTATGGTATTTGCAAGATTGTTCCACCTAGTAATTGGAAACCTCCTTTTGGTTTGGATTTGGAATCTGTTAAGTTTCCAACAAAGACGCAAGAGATTCATCGGTTGCAGTTTCGTCCTGCTTCTTGTAATTCAAAGACGTTTCAGTTGGAGTACAATAGGTTTTTGGAGGAGCATTTAGGTAAGAAGCTGAAGAAGAGAGTTGTTTTTGAAGGAGAAGAGTTGGATTTGTGTAAGCTGTTTAACGCTGTGAAGCGGTTTGGGGGTTACGAAAAGGTTGTTAAAGGGAAAAAATGGGGCGAAGTTTATCAGTTTATGAGCTCTGGTGAAAAGATTTCTAAGTGTGCTAAGCATGTCTTGTGTCAGTTATACAAAGAGCATTTGCATGATTTCGAGAATTATCATAATCGGATGAATGCAGATGCGTCAAAGGGTTGCAAAAGGAAAATTAATGCCGCTGAAAGAACTCGACGATGTACTGAATCTCGGAGCTCTAAGAGACGAAAAAGAAATGCTGATGTGAAAAATCCCAAGGTGGAAAAAGAGGAAGGGGTTGATCAAGCATGTGAGCAATGTAAAAGTGGGAATCACGGCGATGTGATGCTTTTGTGTGATAGTTGTAATAAAGGTTGGCATATATATTGTCTCTCGCCACCATTGGAGCATATCCCACTTGGGAACTGGTATTGCCTTGAGTGTTTAAACACTGATGAAGAAACTTTTGGCTTTGTTCCTGGTAAATGCTTATCACTTGAAGATTTTAAGCGTATTGCTGATCGGGCCAAAAGAAAGTGGTTTGGTTCAGGAACAGTGTCTAGGACGCAGATAGAGAAAAAGTTTTGGGAAATAGTAGAAGGGTCAGGTGGAGAGGTTGAAGTTATGTATGGTAATGACTTGGACACTTCTGTTTACGGGAGTGGTTTTCCTCGAATAGGGGACCAAAGACCAGATTCAGTTGAGGCAAATATATGGGATGAGTATTGTGGTAGCCCCTGGAATCTGAATAACATGCCTAAGTTGAAAGGATCTATGCTTCAAGCCATTCGGCATAACATTAATGGTGTTACAGTGCCTTGGCTATATCTTGGAATGCTCTTCTCTTCTTTTTGTTGGCATTTTGAGGACCATTGTTTTTACTCTGTCAATTATCTACACTGGTATGTTAACTGAACTGTAATTTTCATCCTGTTTCTTTTTACTGTAATTCACCGTGCTTATGAAGCATATAGAGTACTGTGTTATTTTCGATTCTTGGAAGTCGCAAATTTCCCTTCATCTGTTCCTTAGTTTGTCATGGTCTTAGGGAGAAGATGTTTTGAAACATAACTAGACTCTCATATTCATAACGAAATATTTTATTCATATTGAGTCTCTTAATTTCGTCTTTTATGTGGAAAGATTATGTTACCAACTTCTTTTTGATTCACACCTCAGGGGAGAGGCAAAATGTTGGTATGGTGTTCCAGGCAGTGCTGCTAGTGCTTTTGAAAAGGTTAGTTTTTTTGTGCTTCAAGTCTCCCAAGGTTTTTTCCATTGCAATATATGTTCTGGCATACTTATCTTCGGAAAGAAAGGTTTAGTTGTCTGAGCTGCTTGATATATCTGCAGGTCATGCGGAAAACCCTTCCTGATCTCTTTGATGCTCAGCCAGATTTGCTCTTTCAACTGGTTACCATGTTGAGTCCGACTGTTTTACAAGAAAATAAAGTCCCGGTCTACACAGTATTACAGGTTTGATATACAAGTGTATAGTTCATTGATGAGTTCATTTGTTTGTTAGCATTCCTATTGCAAGTTCAGAAGCTATTTGTGATAATAGTTAGTAACTTTCCTCTTAAAATCACAGAGCTTGTTTAGTTTTCCAACATAATCATTCTACTTTTTCTCATTGCTAGGAGCCAGGAAACTTCGTGATCACATTTCCAAAATCCTTTCATGCTGGATTCAATTTTGGTACGTCAACTCTAATTCAAGTTATAGCAGTCATAACTCATGTGATTAGTTACGTGTTAAAGTGTTCAGTCAACTGCATTAGGGAGTTTGGTTATCAATGTACTTGTGCATATTGTTGTCCTTCCAGGTTTAAATTGTGCAGAGGCCGTCAACTTTGCTACTGCTGATTGGCTACCTTATGGTGGTTCTGGGGCAGAGCTGTATCGTCTGTACCGGAAACCTTCAGTCATATCTCATGAAGAGCTTCTCTGCGTGGTAGCTAAGGTAAAGAGACAATATGAGCAAAGCGTTACCCTTGATCAAATGGGTAGTGGCTACTGGAAATATCAACATTGAAAGAGGCATCTTTTATTATTTGACGATATGATCTACCGTTAAATTATCATTGGTTACTAGTGTTATTGTGTATGCTAGCTTCAAGCAACAAATGTGGATATTTGCGGCAGCTTCAGTGATTGGTATAATTGTATTCTCTTATAGGGAAACTGTTGCAATAGCGAAGGATCAATACATTTAAAGAAAGAATTGCTGAGAATATACAGCAAGGAAAAGAACTGGAGAGAACAGCTCTGGAAAAGTGGTATTTTGAGATCTTCTCCTATGTTTCTGCCTGAATGCCCTGATTCTGTGGGCATCGAAGAGGTTTTTCTTTCTGCAATATGATATTGTTGGTTTCAATGTTAAAAGTTTTCCCTACTCTATCATTCAATCTTGCATAAAATAATGCTCTGACGTGCGGACTCTTTATAACGGTATTTGTAGGATCCAACATGCATCATCTGCCAGCAGTTTCTTCATCTTTCTGCTATTGTCTGCCATTGCAGGCCATCTGTTTTTGCATGCTTGGAGGTAAATAATTTTATATAACTTCTTATAGAGCGATCCATTTCAGGCAGGCTAGCCGCTTTGTAGAAAATAGAAACTGTTGAGGGCTCTAGAGGTGCATTGCAGTATACATAATTTTCTGAAGATTCTTGTTTCTTGATTTTGTTATTTACCTAATAGTTTAAAATCTTGAATTCAGCACTGGAAGCACCTTTGTGAATGTGAACCTATGAAGTTGCGTCTTGTATATCGTTATACCCTTGCCGAGTTGGATAGGATGGTGCAAGAAGTTGAAAAGTTTGGTGGCTGCAAAACACAAGAAACCAAAAACTCACAACGGCCAAGTTCAGGCACCAAACGATCTATTGCTTTAAACAAAAAGGTAAATTTATACTTATGGTTACCAAATAACACTGCTGAATCTTGTTTTCTGTTCTCGTTACTGTATTTTATATTAGTGGCAGCATAGCCATTCTTCATCATTACCTTTTCTATATAAGGATTAGATAAAATCAAGCATTAAATAAGTTATCAGCCTTCCATATCATATGTTTGCTTAGGCCTTGAATCTTATGATAATATATAAACTGTTGCTGCTTTTCTCATACTAGCAGGAAGGAATGCAAGTGTGTCAGGCACGACCAGCAGACAATTGGCTTCTTAGAGCATCAAAGGTTCTCGACGATGCCTTTTCTAGTGTTGAATATGCCACTCTTTTAAAGGAAGCAGAACAGTTTCTTTGGGCTGGATCAGAAATGGACCGTGTGAGTTTTATAAGTATCCGTTGGAATGATTTTGTATATATATGTATATATGTCTTTGGGTAGATTCTGGAAAAAATAGTTTCTATATATGTCACACAGGTACGAGATGTTACAAAAAGTTTGAACAAAGCAAAGATATGGGCTGAAGCTGTTAGTGACTGTCTTTCAAAAGTCGAAGGTGAAGCCAACAATGATTCAATGAAAGTTCACTTGGAATTTATTGATATGTTGGTGAGAGTTAACCCCGTTCCTTGCTTTCAGTCTGGTTATCTGACATTAAAGGTTAGCCAAATATGTACCTGCCATAGTGCAATGTCCCAGTTTTCCTTGAGATCATTACTACTGTTTGCCATTATGTTCTCACTTTGTTTGCGTGTTTCCATTTCTGTGCAGGATTATGCTGAAGTGGCTAGAAAGTTGTCTGAGAAAGTTGATTCAGCTCTGTCAAGTAGCCCAACTGTATGACACTACAAACTCCATTACTTCACCACTTAGTCTTGAGGAAAATGCATTTTAGTTACATGACAGTCCAATCTGACTAAATCCACTAAAATCATTCATGTTATGCATTTTGATTAATATTACTTGGTTTTTGTTTCTAGATCACCCAGCTGGAGCTATTGCATTCTGAAGTCTCCAGTTCACCAATCTCCCTAATAAAACACGAGATCTTGTCAAAGAAAATCTCTTCCGCAAAGGTAAACCATGTTTTAAACCGACATATGCATAGTTATTTTTTCCGCTAACTCAAAATATCTTAAGAGTCATGTTTTGTGTTTTAAAGAGCAAGGGAATCTGTTATAGGGTGCGTGAGTTAAGACGAATACGTGAATATTGCATATTGGTTTAAATTGCGATTCCATATCGAGTAAAATGAGATATGTTGATTAATGTCCGTTAACAACCTGGTGAACCGGATATCAGTATTGGCGATGTACATAACTCGTCGATTAATTCAAATAAATATATATCCTCCTTTAGGGGTCAATATCCAACTTGGTTATTAATGATTATGTTTATAACAAACTTATAGTTTGTCTTGGATCCTTGTTAATCTGAAGGGTATCTATGCAGTATTTTCTCCTTGCTTGCATATCCACAAAGGTCTTAGAGAGACTGACGCCATATTGAATTATATTGCTTCTAGATGTATTTGCCTCCTTGTTGGTTTAGAGCTTACGACCATAATCGTAGCCTAATGGTTTCAATTTTCCAGATTGTCTTTCATTTCTTGCCTTGTCTTGAATTTAATAGTCTCTCTTCCTCATGGTTCCGCAGATGTTAGCTAAAAGGGCGAGACGCTATCTCGCAAATACTAAACCTCCAGGACTTGAAATGGATGCACTTTTCAAGCTAAAGTCAGAGGTTAATATCTTGTCCTTATTCTGAAAATGATAATTCTGTTACATGTTCGTGTGTTCTAATCGTTCTGTACTTCTGTTCCCTTGATAGATGTTAGAGCTTCAGGTGCAACTTCCAGAAACAGAAGGGATTTTGGATTTGGTAAAGAAATCAGAATTAGCCCGTGATAAAAGTAACAAAGTTTTGACTGGTTCTTTATCTCTCGAGGTTGGCTGTACATTTGTTCTGTATCTTTCAGTGTGATTAACAACAAGCTCTTTTGTCGAACCTTTCTGAATTATTTGTTTTCTTCTGCACAGAATGTGGAAGAGCTGCTTCATGAATTTGATAGTTTCAGCATTAACGTTCCTGAGTTGACTATCCTGAGGCAGTACCACGTTGACACTTTGTCTTGGATTTCACGCTTTAATGATGTAATGGTTGATGTTCGTGAAGGCAAGGACCAACAAAAGCTAATTAGTGACCTGAGTTCCCTTCTACGGGATGGGGCATCCTTAAGCATTCAAGGTCTTTCTTTATAACATTTTTTAGGGTGTCTTATCTGGTTCCCACCTTATAGGCTGATAGCTAAACCCTAACAACGGTATCTGATGATATAGTTGAAGGACTCCCTCTTGTTGAAGTTGAATTAAAGAAGGCATCTTGCCGGAAAAAAGCTCGAACGGTAAATGTTTACTCTTTCTTTAATTTCTAAATTGGTATCTCTCATTCGTCTCAGATAGTTATCATAATAGCAACAATTCTTTGCATTTGATATTGAAATGCATGGAAATTTTTTGTATAGTTAACTGGTGAAATAGCGTTAGGTGTGATGTTCTCAGTGCTTTTTCTGTGGTTTATATCTTTGATTCAGCTTTTTTTTTTTGTATGGAATTTGATGTAGGTTTATACTGCAAGAAGGTCTCTGGATATCATTGAGCAGCTGCTCTCGGAAGCTGTTGTGTACGTCTTGCCCTATTACTGATTATAGAATATGAAATATGCATTCTACTTTAATTTTTGTTAACATGCCAAGACTTTCTATTTTCAGTCTACAAATCGAGGAGGAGGAGGTATATGTTGAGATCTCTGGAATTTTGTCAACAGCACGGTGTTGGGAAGAAAGAGCAAGCAGTATCCTTGCTAGTGAAACTCAGATGTACGACCTTAAAGATCTGGCAAGGTATATAACTTTTGTTCAAGCTTGTAAATATTTTTACTTCAGCACATGTTTAGTTTTTCTTAAGTCTTTTATTCATCAAAAGATGTTTGTTCCTAGGATGTCAATCAACATTGATGCGGTTTTGCCTTCTCTGAAGGGCATAGAGAACACAATCTCGTTGGCTGAAACTTGGCTTCAGAACTCTGAGCCTTTTTTATCAGCCACTTCCTCTATGGCATCATCTCCATGTTCTCTGCTTGAACTTCCTGTATTAAAGGTTTGTCTGCCTGTAGTTTCGGGTTTTTTTTTTGTGTAACAGATGTGATTTTTGAAGTATTCAATGCTTTTATTTTTGCAGGACCTAGTTACTCAGTCTAAATCGCTTAACGTTCAGCTTCAAGAGCCACGAATTCTTGAAACATTGTTGCTTAATTGCGAAAGGTGGCAGTGTGATAATCGTCAGCTCTTGCAAGAAACTGAGGATTTGTTGGACAATGCGAAAATAGATGATGGCATGCATAACAATATCCTTCCGAAGATTTTGGATTTGATAACCAGAGTGGACTCCGCTAGAAAATCTGGTCTGTCCCTTGGTCTCAATTTCGATGAACTTCCCAAACTTCAAACTGCAAGTCTAAAACTAGGATGGTGTTGTAAGACCATCACGTTAAGCTCTAGCTCACCTTCCTCTGAGGTACAGATAGATTTGCTGAATTTTTATTGGTTTTTGACACTTAGTAGTTAGTACCCCTTTTGATTGTTTAAGTGCGTCTTTAAATGGCAGTTGCTAGAAGATGTAGGAAAGTCCTCGTTACAGCAAATTCAGCAGCACTTAAAAGAGGTATGTTCGGATAATATATCAACTTCCTACACATACTAAGATGTCTTTGGGTCTTGAAGCATTATCCTTCTCTTTGGATTTTCAGTGACACCACAGTGATCTGGTTTATGAGTTTCGTCATTTTCTTATTGACAGGGACAAACACTGGGAATATTACCCGAAGAGTATTACTTAGGCAAGAGACTAATGAAGTTAGAAGACACTGGACTGGAGTGGGCAAAACGAGCTAGAAAGGTACATAACCAACACATGGTTTCTCAGTTAATCGCTTATAATCTCTTTGGAAAGTTTAACGTAAACGAGAGCTATTGATTTTATCTGCAGGTGGTGACAGACTCGGGTGCTCTTGCCTTAGAAGATGTTTTTGAGCTTATTTCTGAGGGTGAAAACTTACCTGTCCATGCAGAGCAGGAACTTCAGGTTAATATATGAAATGAATGTTAACAAAGCTTAACACATAACCTTACCGTTATCTAATACTGTTTGTATCATGGTTGATTGATGCAGTCTTTACGAGCTCGGAGTATGTTACACTGCATTTGTCTAAAACCATACAACTCAAGATCCATGGTTTCTTGTAGTCAATGTGGCGAATGGTATCACACCTATTGTTTAAAACTTCATTGGCGGCCTAAGGCTTATGTCTGCTCCGCTTGCTGTCCACTGGCGGAATCCACTCCACAGATTGATCCCGCCAGGTTTGTTCCTTTGCCATAAAACCTTACTCTAAAGCACATAGCTACACACTTCTATTCACATCGATCTTAGATTTTTAAAAGCATAACCATCAAAAGCTACTTATTATGTGGTTTCTGGTATGCCTAGTGGTTTAAACCTAGAATGTTTGCAGGTTCTTTAAGATACTTTCCACTTCTTGCCAATTTCTGAACCCATTTGTTTGATTGATCTCTATTAACAGAGCAAAAGAGCCAGAGACACCGTCTCTGAACCAAAGACGGACAAGAATGGTTGCGACTGATGCAGCGGTTGATGACTTACGGTGGAAAACCCGAAAACACATCAAACGAATAACTAAACGGTGTCCTCAGGTTCATATTCTTCCCTGGTTTTTCACTTAAAAACCAAGATAATAATCTCTTGAGGATTTATAGAGCAATTTCATTTATTCAATTTTAGATTGGTCCTCTCTAATCCTTTTGTAATGTTTCCATTGGAAGATGGAGAAGTTAACATAAAAGGTTTTGGACTTAATAATTTGCCAGGTTATTGGATCTTTTATTTTTTTTTAACTGGATCATTGGACCTATAACTTGAATTTGTATTAATCACAACTATGTATAGAGGAGATATTAGCTTAAATCTTAAAGTTAAGACTTGTTTCATGCTGTAATATTTTATTCAAGTTTAACACATTTACCATTGAATTTGTAATCTTATCAAATTATAGTTATGTATTTTGGTATATGAACTTCAATTTTTATTTTATTTTGAAATCTCTCAATATCTAAACTCAACAAACTCTACCAAAATCGAACTACCAGCAGCTATTAGAGTTTTGAAAACCATTTGGACCACAAATGTGTGAAGAGAATCATATCACTCAATCCCCACAAATACATGAGAAGTAAAATAAAAAAAAAAAAGCAACAGTTGAGATCACTTTCCTTACAAGAATCAGAGAGAGACCCACTTTTGATGACATCATGGTTTCACAGACCCACAATCATATCTCTCTATATATGTATCATAATGTGTAAATGTGTTGTGAAGTAATAAGTAAGGGACTTTCATAGAAACAGAGCCTTATTGTACCTTTCCAGACACCATCCTCAAGCTGAAAGCTTCCTTCAACACTCTTCTTCCATTTTTTGAATATCTATCTACTACATTTATTGTGATTTCACACTGTCCATATCTTAATTATTTATTGAAGTTATTAATGTTATATGTAGATGAAATGGACTAATTTGTATATGATTATAGCTATTTATGTGAGAAGAACAAGTAAAAATTTGTATAAGTTCAGTAATGGTCGGCCTCAAAATTTTCGTATCATGAAAATTGCTAAGTAAAAAAAGACAAGTCACATTAATTTAGGTAAAGAGTTGGCAAAACAAAAAGTGAAAGAAGGGAAAGTCAAAACTATTTATTTTATTGTCAAAAGTCAAGTTTGTGCAAGTGTAAGATTGTTGACATTAAACAACTTAATGTAAAGATTATTCAGAAATGGATTGGGAGTAGCAAAACAAATCTAATTAACCAAAAAATAACCATATCTAAAAACTTTATTTATATCTAGCACCAAATTTTGACTATTTGGATTTTTTGGTCGGGTTCTTTAGCCATCGGATATTAAATGCATCATACGAACTTTCAAATTAGGTGGAAACAAAATATGTACGTATATATATTTAATAAATCACTTTCAAAACTTTTGAAAGAAAATAAAAAAAGATTTTTAGATAAAAAGTAAAAGAGAAAAAGGGGAATATAAAAATGGGAAGAAAATAAAGTTAGGAGAGAGGGCTCACTGTCCGAAGCAAAGAAAGAAATAGCAAAGTGATTAAGACATGTGAGAGAGAAGAGATTCAAGTGTGCCCCCATTCTCTCTCCTTTCTTTAGTCAACAACACATCTCTCTCATACATCACTCTTCTAATCAAGATTAAAATTTCTTTTTTAAAAAGCTGTTTTATTTAACAACAAAATTTGATCTATTTTTTTTTTCTTTTAACATCTTAATTTGAACTAAGATGATATGAAATCAAGTCACACTAGTCTTGCCTCTTGTCAAAGTATCAGGGCTTTTATTAATTTGTCTTTAAATTTTACATTATATCAATTATAAAAACAAAGAAAAAAAAGAAAAGAAAAATAAAACTAAATATGTCCCATATAAAAAACGACATAGTGCAGTAGAAGAAATAATATATTACATGATGTAATAATCTAAAATGTCAACTATATTCTTTTGACTATTTAGAAAGATAAAAAATCTCAAGTGGTAGCAATTTTTATGAGAATATAGCACATAATTTATACATGAAAAGCATAATATTTCAATAATGAATATAGTAAATAAATTTCGTTTTCAGTCAGAGATCTAATGAGACATTAGATTTTGTAATAAATCATCAAAGAAAGTCTATATCCTTTTTAATAAATTCTTAGACAAACTAATTAAATATTCTAAAAAAGGTAGAAAAAAACAATTGAATATACATCTTTCACAAAATTAAATAACAAATAAATTAAAGAAATATATAAATATATAAATAGAAAAACAATGGTCGTCACTCTCCTTCTCTTCTTTGGTCTTCTAACTTTCAGAGAAGAAGGCCTCTCTCAATTCAAAAGTTCACAATATTAAAAAAAAAAAAATTCAGAATTATAAATCTGTTAGTCTCTCTCTTTTTTCTCTTCTCTCTGATTATCTGTCTCTTCTGTCTTCTTCCTTTGTCTCTCCTCTGATATACATTCTGTTCTCCTTCTCAGAAACCCTAGATTTCGAGATTTGCTTTCTTTCGCTGCAAGACTGTAACAGTAGGAGAAGCTACTTTCCTCTGTTGTCGTAATTTCAAATCTGCAATTGTACCTTTTCGAGTTCTATAAGTGAACTCAAGATTTAGCTTTGTTTTTTTTTTTTAGGGTTCATAAAAACAATTTGGATCTTGAGCTCACAGCATAAAGAACCCGACTTTGATTGCTGGGTAGTTAAAAAAAGCCGCCATTGTTGTTCTCTTTATTACTTTGGGGAATTAGGGTTTACGATTTCTGGGTATTAGATTAGATAAATTTAGTTCCATTTTTTTTTTTTACCAGTTTAAAAATCTCTTCTTTCTCTTAAAGACTTGTAATTTTAAAGTTTTTAATGCATGGACGGAAGAGAAGCAATGGCATTTCCAGGCTCGCATTCTCAGTTCTATCTTCAAAGAGGAGCCTTTACCAATCTTGCACCTTCCCAACTCGCGAGTGGGCTTCACGCGCCGCCGCAAACTCCGGGAACGAGGCCAATGCCGAACCCTAACATTCATCACCCTCAGGCTAACAATCCAGGACTTCCTTTCTCGGATTTTGGACACAGCATTCACATGGGGATGGCTGCCTGTGCTTCTCCTGCTGCGGTGCAGCCGACTCTGCAGCCGCCACCACCGCCCCCACCACCGGAGCAACCGATGGTTAAGAAGAAACGTGGACGGCCAAGAAAGTATGTTGCTGATGGACAAGTCTCTCTAGGGCTTTCTCCAGTGCCTTGTGTTAGTAATAAGTCTAAGGACTCTTCTTCAATGTCTGATCCTAATGCTCCTAAACGAGCCAGAGGTCGACCTCCTGGAACTGGAAGGAAGCAACGCTTGGCTAATCTTGGTGAGATCTTGAGTTATTTTTCTGTGTAGTTTGTCAAGTTAAGTTGTTGTTTTAGCTCTGTTAGCTAATCTTGAAGGACATTAGCTTGAATCTTATGAATGCTAGAAGCTTTTAAAGATTCTATGGTTAAGTTAGGTTTTGTTGCTTTGGCTTTGTCGTTACTGCTACTCAATATTGATTGTTAGGTATCAAATTGACTGATCCATGTGTGGTACAATGTGAGTTCAGATAGTAGTTGGTCATTAGAATGTGGTTGGCCAACATGGTAAAAGTAGAAGTGGAAGAAATCGAATTCTTGGTTTAAGCTATATAATATGTAAGCTTTGGATGATTGGTCATTATAATGTGATTAGTCAAACTTTAAGTAATAGCAAACTCTTGACTCTGTTAATTTCTTTAGGTGAGTGGATGAATACTTCAGCTGGACTTGCTTTTGCACCTCATGTGATCAGCGTTGGAGCAGGAGAAGTAAACTCTCAAACTCCTTTGAATCTTAATGAATAATGAAGCTTTTCATTGTTTCAATTTCCTTTAATTTTTCTTGCAGGACATTGTTTCGAAAATTTTGTCATTTTCGCAACAAAGACCTCGGGCTCTTTGTATAATGTCAGGCACTGGAACAATTTCTTCAGCCACTCTGTGCGAACCTGCTTCAACAGCACCTAGCATAACATTCGAGGTTTCAAAGTCGTTCATTCAGTTAATCGAAAAAGAAAAACCTGGAAAGATTTCTTATTTAATCCTCTTTTGTGTTTCTTAGGGACGTTATGAGATTCTAAGTTTTGGTGGATCTTATTTGGTGAATGAAGAAGGTGGATCCAGAAGTCGAACAGGCGGATTGAGTGTCTCTCTTTCTGGTTCCGATGGTCGTATTATAGCCGGTGGAGTTGGCATGCTTATCGCAGCCAGTCTTGTTCAGGTATATTGAATTCTTCTTCTTAATGGTTGAAAAGTGAAGCTAAAACGATGGGAAACAACTAACTACGAATGTTAGCCTTTGATATGTCTGTTCTGTTTTTTCTTTCCTCTTCAAGATTTTAGCTCTTGCGATTTCATGATTTTCATGTGTTAGAGTTTGAACGCTTATCATCTCTTACCCAAATTCTAATATGATCCTTTAAAACCTGTTTGTTATTTTGAAGGTGGTGGCATGTAGTTTTGTATACGGAGCAAGTGCAAAGTCTCATAATAACAATAACAAAACCATCAGACAAGAAAAGGAACCAAAAGAAGAGGACAACAATAGTGAAATGGAGACCACACCCGGTAGTGCACCAGAACCAGCAGTATCGGCGGGTCAGCAGACGCCACCGAATTTCTCATCTCAGGGAATGAGCGGATGGCCCGGTTCAGGCTCAGGCTCAGGCAGATCACTTGACATTAGCAGAAACCCTCTAGTTGATATCGATTTGACTCGTGGATGATACACTATTAGTCTTTGAAGCAGCAGCATACAGAATGTGAGTGCTGTACATATCTTTGTTGTTGTAGATTTCTCTCTGGGAATGTTTAAAACCAGACATTTAAGGATTGAGACCACTTTCTCTCAGTTCCTTGCTTCTAACATTGTTAATGTAACAGAATCCTCCCACTTTCAGGCTATTTAAGGATATTTTTAACTCTCATATGATCTCATTAAAACTTTCTTTTATGGTCACCAAGAACTTGGTTTCTTCACTAGTCTTTTGGTTCTTTAACATCTTTGTAAACGTGATTCCTCTTATTTGGTAGACACACAAGATTTAGGATGTTACTTCTAGGAAGATGATCTCATAATTTATACATGAAGAGCATTAAATATTCATGAATAAATTTCTTTCAGTCAGAGAGATCTAATGAGACATTAGATTTTGTTATAAATCATTCAAGAAAGTCTATATCCTTTTTTAATTAAAAAAAAAAATCTTAAACAAACTAATTTAATATTTGAAAAGACCAATTGAATATATATTTTTTGACAAAATTAATAAAAGAAATCGTATATATATATATATAGAAAACAATGGTCGTCACGCTCCTTTCTTCTCTTCTTCAGTCTCTTTTTTTCTTTCTTCCTTTTTTTTTTTTTGGAGATTTGCTTTCTCTGCTAGAGAGACTGTAACAGTAGTAGTAGCTACTTTTGCCTGTTGTCTTCATTTCAAATCTTCAATTTTACTTTCTCAACATTTAGCTTCTTTTTGTTTACTAGGTTTCATAAAAACAATTTGGATCTTGAGCTCACAGCTCAAAAACCCCGACTTTGATTACTGGGTATATAAAAACCGCCATTGTTGTTCTCTTTACTACTTTGGGGGATTAGGGCTTACGATTTCTGATTGGTAGATAAATTTGTTCTTCAAAAAGTTTCCTTTTTTTAAATCTCTTAGATTCTTAAAGAATTGTAATTTAGGGTTTTAAATGCATGGATGGGAGAGAAGCAATGGCATTTCCAGGCTCGCATTCTCAGTTCTATCTTCAGAGAGGAGTTTTCACCAATCTTACACCTTCCCAGGTCGCGAGTGGGCTTCACGCGCCGCCGCCACCTCCGGGAATGAGGCCAATGTCAAACCCTAACATTCATCATCCTCAGGCTAGCAATCCAGGACCTCCTTTCTCCATAGCTGAGCACAGGCATTCGGATTTTGGACACAGCATTCACATGGGGATGGCTTCCTCTGCTTCTCCTGCTGCGGTGCAGCCGACTCTGCAGCTGCCGCCGCCACTGTCGGAGCAACCTATGGTTAAGAAGAAACGTGGACGGCCAAGAAAGTATGCTCCTGATGGACAAGTCTCTTTAGGGCTTTCTCCAATGCCTTGTGTTAGTAAGAAGTCTAAGGACTCTTCTTCAATGTCTGATCCTAATGCACCTAAACGAGCCAGAGGTAGACCTCCTGGCACCGGAAGGAAGCAACGCTTGGCTAATCTTGGTGAGATCTCAAGTTTTTCTGTGTACTTGGTCAACTTAAGTTGTTGCTTTAGCTCTGTTGGCTAATCTTGAAGGATCTTATGATTAGGTGAAAGTTTGAATGGTAGAAGTTATGTGTGATTCCATGGTTAAGTTAGGTTTTGTTGCTTTGGCCCTGTTGTTATTGCTAATCAACATTGATTGTTAGGTGTTAAATTGACTGATCCATGTGTGGTACAATGCGAGTTGAGATGAGTAATTGGTCATTAGAATGTGGTTAGTCAACTCGCTATTAGTAATTGTGGACGAAATCGACTTCTTGATTTATGGACACAATATGTAAGCTTTGGCACAACTTTCTTCTATGTGCATTGTGAAGAACACAAGCTGGGGTCCTATGATTAGGTAGATTTTGGTTGCTAGAAGCTTAAGATGATTCTATGGTCAAATTAAGTTATTAATTTAGCTCTGTAGTTACTGCTACTCAACATCGATTATTAGGTATTAAGCTGAATAAGAGTAATTCCACTGATCCATTTGTGTTGAGATAAGTAATCGGTCATTATAATGTCATTTGATTCTGTTCATTTCTTTAGGTGAGTGGATGAATACATCAGCTGGACTTGCTTTTGCACCTCATGTGATCAGTGTTGGATCAGGAGAAGTAAACTCTCATTCTCTCAAAACTCCTTTCAATCTTAATAATTTATGCAGCTTTTCAGTTTTCTTTTATTTTTCTTGCAGGACATTGTTTCGAAAGTTTTGTCATTTTCACAAAAAAGATCTCGGGCTCTTTGTATAATGTCGGGCACTGGAACGGTTTCTTCGGTCACTCTGCGCGAACCCGCTTCAACAACACCTTCCTTAACATTCGAGGTTTAAAAATCGTTCCATCAGTTAATCGAAAAAAGAACCAAAACGTGGAAAACTAAAGATTCTTTATCCCTTCTTTATGTTCTTTAGGGACGTTTTGAGATTCTAAGTTTAGGTGGATCTTATCTGGTGAATGAAGAAGGTGGATCCAAAAGTCGAACAGGCGGTTTGAGTGTCTCTCTTTCTGGTCCTGAAGGTCATGTTATCGGCGGTGGAATTGGAATGCTCATCGCAGCCAGCCTCGTTCAGGTATTTTAAAATTGGTTTGGTTCCATTGAGTTTTGTTTTGGTTCCATTAATTTTTTTGTTTTGGTTGTAATTGTTTGGTATAAGATTTGTGCTACCTTGAATACAAAAGTTAAAAATACGGTTCTGGTACGGTTTGAGAAATTTTGTTTGGATTTGTTTATATGTAATGTGACTCTTAAACTGAAAAACTTGTTTGTTATTTTGAAGGTGGTGGCTTGTAGTTTCGTGTACGGAGCAAGTGCAAAGTCTAATAATAACAATAACAAGACCATCAAACAAGAAATAAAACCTAAAGAAGAGCAGAACAATAGCGAAATGGAGACCACACCGGGTACTGCGCCAGAAGCCGCAGCATCGACGGGTCAGCAGACGCCACAGAACTTCCCAGCTCAGGGAATGAGCGGATGGCCCAGTTCAGGCTCAGGCTCAGGGAGATCAGTTGAGTCTAGCAGGAACCCACTCACTGATATTGACTTGACTCGCGGGTGATTCAAAACAAAAACACTCTTAGTCTTTCTTCCTATTTACTCCCACCACTACCCCTTTAGTCTTCGAAGCAGCAACAGCATACGTTATGTGAGTGCTGTACATATCTTTGTTGTTGTAGATTTATTTCTGGGAATGTTAAACCAGACATTTCAGGATTGAGACCAGACCTCTCAGTTCTTTATAACATTCTCGATGTAACAGAACCACCCCACTTTCAGGCTACTTAAGGAGATTTTAAGTTTTTAACTCTTGATATGACTCATTAAGGTTTCCTTTCGTTTCTTCAGTAGCTGTGTTCAATTTGGTTTTAGAGATGAAGTAACCTATACAAGTTTGGTAATTGATTGGTGGGATATGGTTTTGGACTGGGTTTAAATAGTTTGGATCAGCTTGGTTTGTCCGAATTAAACACCACTAGTCTTTTTGTTTGCTTCGCTTTGGTAGAATAGGGTTTTGGATAGAACATGGACCTGTTTGTCAAACCTGATAATGCTGGTTTATCTAAATAACCCGATTAATTGCGAGTCTCGAACCAATTTAAATTTAGGAAAACAAAACAGAAAAGATCAATCCAAGTCAATGTCATGGCTCTTTATTGAATTAGAGAGGTTCATAATCAGATACAATTCGATTCAGCAACAAAGCTGCATCATTCAGGAGATATTCAGAAGCTTCTTTATGTCATGCTGCAGAAAAATTGAGACAGGAAAATTAGCAGAGAGAGTGAATGAAAGAGTGAGAGAGAGAGAGAGAGATTGTTTCTTTACCTCAAGAGTAATAGGGGAAGTAGTTGGATAATATCGTTCTACAGCTTGACCGTTCTTGTCAACAAGAAACTTAGCAAAGTTCCACTGAATGTCATCGCCGAAGATTCCCCATTTGCCTTTCTTTAAGAACTTATACAGAGGAGAAGCATTATCTCCGTTTACTTCAATCTAATACACAACGGGACATATACGAATGTTTTAAAAACTTCAGGACATAGAGAATTGTAGTGAATTCATCGAGTTGATCTATACCTTGTTGAAAATGGGGAATTCAGATTTGAAGCGAGTACAAACAAAGTCAGTGATTTGGTCACTAGTTCCCGGTTCCTCGTCACCAAACTGGTTACAAGGAAATGCTAGAATCTCCAGACCTGAAACAGAACAACGTCAATGGAGAAGCTAATAGCGTGGACTTAGAAATTTGTTGTTGAAATCACTATGTACCTTTGTCTTTGTACTTGCTATAAAGCTCATTCAATTCGGTGTAGTTTGAGTTTGTCATCCCACTGAGACCATCAGAGAGTATAAACAAGACAAGACACAAACATTTTCGACAAATTTGCAAAAGAAAGAAGCTTAATAGAAGGAGTAAAAACTAACCATTTGGAAGCAACATTGACAATCAAAAGAACTTTGTCTTTGTATTGACTGAGTTCTAAGCTGTTTCCCTTAGCATCCTGTTACAGGAAGAAGAAGAGATATCACGATTATTCAGCTAAAGCCTCAGAGGCCAACACAAGAAATCAATCAAAGACTATAGAAAACAAAATGTGAGAGACCAATCAACAGAAGAAGACAAAGCAAGGATCAAACTGATAACATGGTCCATCATGATCTAATTGATTCTAGTGAGAAAAGCAAAACCTAAGCAATCTTAAACCAAACATCTAGATACAACAAAAGACAAATCGTTACTTCAGACAATGTAAACATATCAAATTCCTTCCCATCCAAGACACCTTAAAGTAAAATCTTTTCCCATCCTTAGAACCCTATAATATCAAAGGTGCTTCCTTTTAACAAAAAATCACAAACCCAAGTTATCAAAGAGTGTTATTGAATCGATGATTCAAGTTGAAGCAATTTATTCACCTCGATGCTAATCTCGTAAACAGATTCTGGTTCCTTCGTCGCCATTTCACTAGAAATGAAGAAGAAGCAGTCAACGAGCAAGGAGTGACCTTGGATATATTCGCTTCACACGCGCGACTAATGCGCGTGACGTTCGATAATGAGTCGTTTACTCTGTTTTAAGTAACTGATATTATGTTTTGGGCTTAATGGGCTTTTATCCTTTTTCCGAAACAGGGTTTTATTTAGTGGGCCAGTTTTCATAAGAGTATTTTCAGAAACTATAAAATGATGAGTTCTATATTTTATTTTGAGATTTCTAATATAATTTTGAAAATTTTACAATGAGGTTCAAAGAAAAAATAAAATCAAACAGTTTTAGCAATCTTCCGGAGTAAACTATCCATAGTAATATCAAAAGCATCTCGAAACCTCTCAAACTTAGCATTAGAATCTCCATAGACCAAACCAGGCAAAAGCTCTTGAACAATGTAACTCCTCATATCCTCTCTTTCCCTTAGAGTCTTTGACATCAACTTGTCAATCACATTTACTTTCTTTGCCTTCACATCTTCTTTGTTTATATAAACTGAGTATCTCCGGTGATCCTCCGGTAAATGCCACGTGTACTGATAATACGCGCTGTACGGATCAAAGATCACCGGGATACAACCTGATATGAGGGAATCGAATATCGATTTCCTTGTCGGACTGTCTCCAGGCGGTTGGAGGCAGAATTCCGAATCCCGGAAAAGCTCGATAACTGATTCCGGTTTATCGCAGCCTCCATCGGTACAATTCAAAAACCGGCATTGGTTTGGAGATGATTTGCATTGGTCAATCAATGTTGATCGGATGCTATCAGACTTGCCAGGTCTTGCTCCACCGGCGAAGCTGATTAAGCTCCGACGTTGTTTTCCAATAATTTTGTTTTGCCAGATGGCGATATCGTTGTCTGTTTTCGGGTGGAAGTATGTCGGATGAGGTATCGCGATGTCGTTGACATCCCATGGATTACGTTCGATGAGGAGTTTTGTAGGGTTTTTCATTTCTTGCATCTCAAGTAAACTTGAGCCCCACGAAAACTTATCATTCCTCCTAAAATCCCAAGAGATCTTTCCAAGAACAAAAACATGATCTTTCCCGGCGTTTTTCCTCCATGATTTCTTCGAACCGAGCCATTTAACAACCTCGATCGCCAAAACATCCTTCACATCCTCAGAAACGTTCTTGAAATGCCATCTCAAAACATCTATACCACCATAGAAAGGCACATAGAAGAGCTTTGCTTGGGTCTCATCATGAACCCTACATGGATGCTTCAAAACTCTAGAGTGAAAGATTGGCTCAAGAGCGTATTGATGCGTTCTGAACCAGCCTATACCGAGATTCTCAATCAAATCACCAAATGCATCGTTCTTGAAGTAGCTGCAAAAATTGGCCCATGGGACCATATCGGAGCACTGCCCCAACAAATCTTTGTTGAATTTAGATGGTAAATCGTAAACGTAAACCTCTTTTCCTTCGCAAGATCCAGGCTTTCCGCGGTTGCTTCCCATTGATAACCAAGATCTTTGTATTTGAAGATACTTGTCCACGGCTTTTAGAGCAGTCTCCTCGCTTTCGTCCTTCGATTTGAAATATCGGTATCGTTCTTCGCCGGTTTCTGGATCCCAATCAACAAAGACATCGCGATCAATCTCGTTTTTGGGGTTAGAATCTTGATCAAGAACGGAATCAAGATTCTCCTCATGGATGGGTTTAGAATCTTGATCAAGAACGAAAACTCTTTCTCTGAAGATTTCTCCGGTGGAAGTGTCATTCTTTATGACGTTGAGGCTTGTTCCGACCGTAGATTTGTCTGAATCTCTTTCTCCGACGAATGTTTCATTTTTTGCGAAACCCTTGTCTCCATCTTTACCAAGAACTACAACATTCTTCTCTTCTTTCCTTCTTACAACATCTTCACTAACCGGTTTAGTGAAATTGTTGACTGGTACACGTAAAGCGGGCTGAGTACCGGCAGTGAGACAATAACGGTCATTGAGCTTCCGCGAAGAGATGCATATATGAACGACATGACCGGAGATAGCGGTCGTGGAAGTGGACCAAAGATAAATTAAGAAGAGAAAGATAATCGTGAGAGGTACACGATAGAGAATTGATCTGGAGAAGATCGAGCAAATGTTATTACAACAAGTACGAGAATCTTTAAGTGTTTTCTCGGATTTCTCGGTTTCGGTTTTTTTGGATGTTCTTGGTCGCCTCTTTGAGATGGAGACAGGCATTTTTTTGTTTGGTTGCTTTTTAGATTCTATTTTCTGTGTAAGCTTTTGTAGATGTTATGTTACGGACATGCAAGCACGTCGTCTAATAATTGTAGTATATATGATCATTGAGTTTGCACGTCTTGGTGTTCCAAAAATAAATTATATGATTTGGAAGACTTATAATTGATATCAAATATACGTATCTATATATTTAAATTAATTATGTATATCAACAAATGTCTTAATTTATCATTCGTTGAATCTTATATTAAAATTAATGCAAGTTTTTTTTTTTTGGTTGAACAATTAATATGTTAGACTACTTTCAATGGTACGGTGGTGTTGAATTTCTTTTCAACTGTTGTAAAGACCATTTACAATGAAGGTGATAAATTTTTAATTCAAAAGTTGAATTGGTGTAGTGATGGTGTTGATTTTAGGTGTTGAAATGAGATGGATTAATTGAATTCAACATGTTGAAAAATGAGTTTGGAGGGGACAATGTGTCACGCGTGATTTTTTGATTCGTTGTTTCGTTTATCAGGTCATTTATTTCATAGTAATGAAATTGAAAAGAAAAGAAAAAAACTATACCAAAATTCTTCAGTTTTTTGTTCTCTATAAATACAATTTGATTCATTTAATTTGGACATAGATAAAAGTCTTTTCACCATAACTTTTCTATTATCTTTCCATAAACTCTCCTTTTGAAGTCTTAAACATAATTTTAGTAAAATGGATCTGGCTTCCGTTTTCACTACCTATATTCCAACAATGATCAATTTTAAAATAATGTGCTTGCTAGATCCGAATTATGTGATCTAAATATGCATCATGAATTGCAAACAGATCTGATAAGTATATACGGGAAAAATTCGGAATGTTTTCATGATTAAAGAATATTTTGAAGTTTTAATGTATGAATTTAAGAGTTTGATTGTATTGACGTTCCAAATCTGACGTTAGTTTTCGTCATCTATATACTTGAATGCAATGAGTTGATGTGGCTTAAGCGAAGACGTAAATGGGAACGATCTAATTAAAGCTTGACTGCGGATGATTTTTGCCCATAACTTGGATACAAAAAGGAACCTAGCTACAGATTTCACAGGCGATCTCATCTCCTCAAAATCTCGATTACCAGATCTATAGGAACTTCATCTGCAACATATCTTGTTATTTCCGACGTTACTCGAGACTCGTTGTTGATCTTTTCCTTCTTGCTGCGATGTCTAGTTCTCATGATGACGTTTCTTGTTTCTGAAGGAAGAAACCCCTTAGAGATCTCTTTGTGTATATGTAACCGATTATAAAATCACGTTGATATATATTCCAAATTAACCTATTTTAAACCGATTTGTATTGCCCTAAATTTTTGGATAGTCTCTTAATATTGGCTCTTAGCAATTGTTTTAATATAGATTTTGAAAATTTTGAAGTTAAGAGCTTGTGTTATAGTTTTAATTTTGTCATTGTCCAATGGTGGGTTCTTAGTTAAATTTGTGTTTAAGTTAAAAGAGATATGAATATAATTTTAGTTAAAACTCATAAACCATAAAAAATTTATTCATCTCTTTGTCTTCAGTTTACATATCAAAGACAAATGTCCATCTTTAAAATCAAATCTATATGATCTCTGTTAAATCAACACAAAAAGTCAAAATTGCATTTTGTTTACTCGAACAAGCACTTTTACTAATGCTTGTCAAGTTCCAAAACGTTGTCACCGCAGAGCCGGCCAAGATTCCTGCAGAGCAAACACCATTAGAAGAACGATGGCCAAAATAATCAATAAACCAATGCTGAATCTTGAGGCCATCCTTTGTTCTTTTCCGCGCCAGAGTGATATATGTCCATTAAAACCACCATAACTCTTTCATCGAAGCTCTGATTTGCTTGAAATCACCACCGTTAGAAAGATAACTCAATTTCCTATAACTTTCATGAAGCGCTCTGAAGCTAAATCGCAATGAAAGACTCTCATCTGAGTAGATCTTTGAAGGACTTCGGACTGGTTCTTAATCATCAATTCTCTTCTTTGCATCCAAATGTGTGTCCTCCATTATTTTAACCTGAAATTGCTCAAAAGACACACAAACACACACCAAAAGACACACAAAGACACTATGGGACTTCTAAAATGCAAGAAGACACACTTGGACACTAAATGCAACAAACACAATGAAAATACTAATGAAACACAATAATTAGGATTATAACAACCATGATAAAGCGGTAAATATAGAGTATATCAAGCAACAAGCTCATTGTATGTCACAGAATCTGCTGGGCAGTTGTTTTCCTCCATCTCCTTTAAAACACTCAATGCTTCTGTATAAACAACTCCTGCTTTGCCAAAAACTTGCAACAAAGCATTGTAAGTTACAGTTCCAGGTTCATAGCCGCATGACTTAAGTTCAGTGACAAAGTCCTTCGCTTCTCTTAACAAACCTTCTCTTGCACAAGCAGATAGCACAGTACTACAAGTAAACTCATCAAACTTCAATCCTTTGCTTCTCATTTCCTCTAAAACCCCAAGAATTTTCCTCCAAGATCGACCCATTTTCCCAAAAACATCGAGAATCACATTGTAAGTCACCAAAGTAGGTGGAAGGACCCATCTCTTTCATCCTCTCAAACAAATCGATAGCCTTTTCATACTTCCCTGTCCGTGAATACGCATGTAAGATCGTCGTGTAAGCACGAACATCGAGCATATAGTCTTGTAGAGGAATTTTGTCGAGCAACTTAGCTGCAACAGAGTCTTGAGATTCTCTACCTAAAGTCCTAACTAAGATTTCGATAACTTGATGATCTAGCTTCAAAGCTCCAGAATCCGAAGACAAAACTAACCATTCAAACAAAAAAACAGCTCTTTCCCAATGCCCAGAATCATCTAGTCCCTTAACCAACCTAACCAAATCAGTTCTAAGCAATTCAGATTTCACAGAATCGAAAAAACTGCTTAATCTAGGCAAAGGCTGTTCAACAATGGAATTAACCAAGACAACTTCTTTCTTACACAGTAGTTTCAAAGACCCATCTCTCTCGTTCCCAATTCAACACCCAGAACAGAACACAAACACATAAAGCAAACTCGGAGACACGGTGCAAACGTGCCACGTGGACACAGGCCCGGTCCTGTAATATACTTGGCCCAATACGAAATAAAAAAATTGAGGCCTCTATATATAATATAATACCACAAATAATGTCAAAAATAACTTTTTTAATGAAAATTGGGGCCTTTTTTCGGAAATTGAGGCCTTTTTTTCGGAAATTGGGGCCTTTAACAGACTTGCATCTAACTAAATAGGCCTTTATTTTCACTTGTTGTTCTTATTAAATATGAAAAAAACAAAAAAATGGGCCTTTATTTTTGTGTGGCCCCATACAAATGTATAAAAAAAATGGGTACAGGGCCGGGCCTGCGTGGACACCTCTTAACTCTAAAAATGTCTTAAGAAACGTTTCTTAGTTTTATACAACATTTTCAATTTAATTTAATTCAACTTTAAATCTAAGAACTATCTAAGAAACCACCGTTAATCATGCTCTAAAGATAAGAAAAGTTATTTAACGGATAAGAATGTAGGTTTAAAATACTGTATGCGGGATATTCAAATTACTTATTTGAGTAATTATTATTTTTAAGAATATTTATGATTTATTGGAAATTTAATCAAAACTATCAATTATTATCATCTATAACTATATATATATATATATATATATATATCAAAACTATCAATTATTATCATCTATAACTATATATATATATAAATAGATGTTTCTTTATTAATAATCATCTATATCTTGGACCATTCATGTTTCTCAACATCTTCCAAAACCCACAATTCAAATCTTTGTTGTTCAATATCAATGACTAGAGTTACTTGCGATAAGATGGAGGAGAAGGATCACCCAAATATTGTACTACTACTTGATCAAACTTTTCAGATCTCACATTGAATCTTACCAACCACCATTCACTTATCCTAGTGCCATAATACACAACGCCATTGATCCACACACCATTATTAGTTAATGGGCTTACTTTCTTTTTTTTTTTACTTTAAATTTTAAAACCAAAAAAAGCACATACAAGGCCAAAAGATCGACAAAGACACGCAGGCCCAACATACAAGACAAAAGCCGAAAGAGGCACGCAGACCCAAACACAAACAAGGCAAAAGCCCAAAGCCAGGCACGCAGGCCCCAGGAGATGGGCTTACTTTCTTCTAGATAAGGAGTGAAAATTTACAGTACGGTTTATTGGTTCGTCAAATTCAATAACCGGTACTCGGTTTAGTTCAGTTTTTTTTTAAACTCGCTCCACCTGAATCTCCCGGATCTCCAGATGATCAAGCTTCTTAGGTCGCTTGTAGTTCTTCAGCAAGAGAGAGCAACACACTACACTAACAGAGGAAGCAGCCATTGCAGCACCTGCAATCCATGGAGGCAACCTGAAACGTGTCGCTGGGAAAAGCACTCCTGCAGCGATCGGTATCCCCATGAGGTTGTATCCGAGAGCCCAAACGTAGTTGAGACGGATTCTTGAGAACGTTTTCCTTGAAAGATCAATGGCTGTGATCACATCTTCTAAGTTGCTTTTCATCAGAACTATATCAGCTGCTTCTATGGCAATGTCGGTTCCTGCACCTATTGCCATGCCTACATCCGCTGCCACTAGAGCGGGTGAGTCATTGATTCCGTCACCCACCATTGCCACAACATGTCCCGCAGCCTGCAAAATCATTTCTTTTATTCAATTTTGTAATTCATAGATGTGAAATTTTTAACATTTAGTGTGGAGCTACTAATGTACCTGTAATTCCTTGACTTTCTCTGCTTTTTGCTCTGGTTTAGCTTCTGCGATAACAGAGTCGATACCGACTTCTCTAGCAATGGAATTTGCTGTTCCCCAGTTGTCACCAGTTACCATGATGCTTTTGATATTCATGGATTTTAAAATGGAGATGGCTTCTCGAGCACTCGGTTTTAGAGGATCCGAAACAGATAAAACTCCTATCAGTTCACTGTTTATAGAGACAAGAATCCCGGTCTGGGCCATATCTTCAGAATCTGCTAGCAACTCTTCAGCATCGACTGGAATAAAAACTTTATGATCATCCATCAGATTCTTGTTTCCCACCATGATCTCTCTTCCTTTAACGGTGGCTTTCACTCCCTTTCCAGTGATGGACACAAAGTCACGGGCTTCAGGCCACGCAGGGTTCTCTTCGTCGTCTCTGAATTTCTTCGCGTACTCGACGATGGCCTTTGCTAACGGATGCTCACTGTTGACCTGATAAAAAGATAGCAACAACATAGTGATATTATTTTTTATGTAGGCCATGAGTTTCCAAAAGTTAGCCTGAAAAATTTGTGCGCATGTGCGATGGTTACAAGAGATTACCTCAGTTGCAGCAACAAGTTCATAGAACTCTCGAAGTACCATGTTTTTCAGGAGATTTGTTTTCACAACCACGGGCTTCCCCATCGTGAGAGTTCCTGTCTTGTCAAAGACAATGCAGTTTACCTACACCGTCATTGAAACTTTCAGGTTTTATCATTTCAGAAAAGAAATGATACAGAGAACCTGAGTAAAGTATAATAAGTTTACAAAGCAAGAGACTTAATAACTTACTGCACACTAACCTTGTGTGCTCTTTCTAGGGCTTGACCACCCTTTATCAGTACACCTTGGGATGCACCAACCCCAGTACCAACCATAACAGCAGTTGGAGTAGCCAGCCCAAGAGCACATGGACAAGCTATAACCATTACAGAGATCCCGAACTGAAGAGCAAGCTCGAAGCTATCCATTGAAGAAGGTATCCAGGATTCAGGGTACCAATGCAGTTTCCCAGCTAAGAACCAGGCAAGCCAAGTAGAGAACGAGAGGAAAATTACCTGCAACATTATAATTCAGTGAGTTTAAAAAAGTAACAGTTCCTTGAAAAGACTAAACTTTCTGTTTATCTGTTTATCAAAATGTCAGATTACTCACAAGAGGAACAAAGAACTTGGAAATTCGGTCAGCCAACTTCTGTACTGGAGCTTTCGCTAGCTGCGCAGACTCAACAAGTCGAACAATCTGAGCAAGAGCACTCTCTGAACCAACCCTTGTAACCTTAACATGTAGAACTCCATTCTCGTTCAAAGTCCCTCCTATCACTGTATCACCCTTCCTCTTTGCCACTGGCCTTGCCTCTCCAGTTATCATACTTTCATTCACATGACTTTGTCCCCATATGACATAACCATCTGAAGCTACTTTAGCACCAGGAACAATTTTGATCACATCATTCTTCTGTATCAATCGACCATCAATCTCTTCTTCACCAGTCACATTCTCTTCCTTATCCAAAGTCAACAATATCGCAGTGTCCGGTGCCAAGTTCATAAGCTTTGCGATCGCTTGAGATGTTTTTCCTTTAGCCATAACCTCCAAATATTTTCCCAGTATGATAAACGAAATGAGCATGGCACTGGTCTCAAAGAAATCTACACCCTTGAAATCAGGAGAGGTTGCAGCTCTCAACACAGTGTATAATGAATAGAAATAAGCTGCATTTGTTCCCAGAGCAATCAGAACATCCATGTTAGCCGATCCTCGGCGTATAGCATTGTAAGAGCCAGTATAAAATCTCCAACCGATGATAAACTGGACAGGGGTAGCCAAAACCCACCTTATGATTTCTCCAATGGTAAGCATATTGATGACCTTCAACATCAGCAAATCTTTAATTCCAGGGATATACATAAAGACCATCGCTGTCAAAAACACCGGTACAGTAAAACCAAACTCCATAGAAACGACTTATAGTACTGCTTAATCTCACCAGCTAGTGAATATTCG
>NW_003302554.1:865050-869731 GCF_000004255.2 Arabidopsis lyrata subsp. lyrata
ATTCTCTGCCTACACCACCCTCGGAAAATATCGTTGCCTTGATGTGACCACTATGACCAAAGACAGTAGACTCAATCACCTGAATAAAATTCCTCGGCCCTGTCACATCAGGTTTGTACAATACAGATATCTTATCAGTTCCATGGCTGATCTCAACACTTTGAACTCCAGGAAGTGCTTCAAGCGATCTTTCAATGATCTCCATGGATTCATCAGTAAACTCACCATCAATCTTCAAATCAATCTTGCTCACATCCTCACCCGTACTTATAAGAACAGCTTCAAAACCAGCATTTTCAATCTCTTCCAGTAGTTTATCATAGCTCAAGAGTCTAGGATCATAATGAATCTCAGCTTCTTCAATTGCTAAAGCCACATGAGCTCTTTGTACGCCATTGACCGATTGCAAAACTCTTTCGATTGTTGAAGAACACGAAGTACAAGTCATACCATTAATTCTTATCCTGCAAACTTGTTTAGATCTCTCATTCGCTTCATTTTCTATCAACGATGCTTCAAATCCAGCATCTTCAATAGTCTCACGAATTGTCTCCACCTATAAATCACGAATTACCAAATCAGAACCCTAAATTACTAATTTTGTCTTCTCAGAAACATTTAAATTGAGAGAGAATCATAGCTTACATGGACAGATTTAGGGTAAAACAGAATCTGAGCACGATTATTCAGAGCATCGATGACAGCTTCGTGAATTCCAGGGAGACGCTTGATAGCTTTCTCAACAGATCCAGCGCAAGCAGAGCAAGTCATCCCCAACACTTGAAAAACCGCCCTGGAAATCGCATCATCCATCTCAAACGCCGCCGTCTCCGACGATGATCCGCCGCCGTCGCGAGACCTGGTTAGGTGCTTCCGCACCAGAGGGTAACGCTCGCTGAATCTCTCTTTCCTTATGCATGTAAGCGACAAAAGCTTCGTCGCCATGTGATCGTCTTGTGCGCGAATCTTGTTCGTCTCGTATCGAATTTGATTTATTTTTTTTCACTTTTAGGTTTGTGGGAAATGATGACTTTGAATTGTTTTGCTTTTTAAATAGGAACGAAGAGGGAAAAAGGTTTGCGACTGTTAAATGACAAAATAGGTGGGCCGATTTGTAAATATTTAAACTAGAGGGTCCTACCCAAAAATACTTTACTTTAAAATTTCAACCGCCATATACGAAAAGTGTAAATTTCAACCTCAACAATTACGTTCCAATTTTCTCTTAAATTATATAATTCAAGTTTTTTTTTTTTTGGTGTGTCATAGGGAGGCAATGCCTCCTCGAACTTTATTACTAAACTGAAAAAAAACAAACTAAATTCGGACATGCCTTGGAAACGCAGTTCCTCGGACATCATCCTCAACAATCGTCGCCACAGAAGGTGGGACAACCTCTAAAAAATGAAAACCTAAAGGTAATGAAAACGCATAGTTAGCTAACCCGTCAGCAAGACGGTTAGCCTCCCTATACACATGAGAAATTCGGACAATCCAGTCCCTTGAAAGAAAGCCATGGCACAACCGCACCAGGAAAGACAACGGGTTCGTCTCGCTAATCCCCTTTGTCAAAAAACCAACCACCACCGCTGAATCCACCTCTAGCTCCACCCTTCTAATGTTCCTCTCCCAAGCAATATATAGCCCATAATATACCCCCCATAATTCAGCTAGAGGGGCTGAACATATACCCACATTTAAGGCAAAGCCACCACACCACCGGCCCGCCCCATCCCGCAACACTCCCCCTGCCGTCGCCAGCCCTGGATTGCCATGTGATCCACCATCCGTATTCAATTTCAGCCATTCCCCCTCCGGAGGCTTCCAAGCAATCATGCTTTCCACCCGTGGTTTCCCTCTGTCTTGTTCTCGGACCAACATATGAGCATGATGAACCTCATTAGCCAAATCTCTTACAAACTTAACCCGGTCCCTACACTTCCCCACCTCCCCAAAGACATATCCACACCGCCATTTCCAACTCCACACCACCATAGCAAACATAGTTGACCAAGGGCATCCCGTCTCATCACTCTCGACCCGCAAGTTTTCATAAAGCCACTCCAACAAAGAACACACAAAGAATCTTGACATCTTTCTTCGCGGTACTATCCGTGATGCGTCACACGGTCACGGAGATAGCCTTCGGGACGATGGTACGGACGGCGATCGGTACGGACAGGGCCTTCGGTCGCGGATGGTTGCGGGACGGCGAGGGAGGTTGACGATGAGTAGCTCGAATCGCCTAGACTCCAAAGGGATGATTTGCGAGGGTGGGTAGCGACAACCGGTGAGTATCTCGAACCGGTGGTGACTTGGAGAAGAGGGGTGTGAAGGTGGAACGAGGTAACGACACACGAGGGATGGTGGGCTCGTGATACGGTTACACTTAGAGGCTTTGAATCCGATTCAAAGACTTTAAGGAGCTCTCAATGTTTTCGCAACAAATGAGAAAAGGACAGGATTTATTCTTATTTCCAAAGAAGTTAACCCTTACAAGTGACTTAGAAGGCCTTTATATAGGCGTTACAAGGGAGACTCATAAAACCCTAAAGCAAACAGTCAAAGCGCGGGTCAACAAGGATAGACGTGTCAAAATACAAAACATAAGACAAGAAGAGCCTAACGGCTTTATTACGAAAGGAAGGAGAGATGGCCACGTCATGCGGAGATGCGTGGTCATGCGCTAGTGTACGTTGGCCTCGTTAAAACCCTCTTGGTAAACCACGTGGGATAAACCCAAGTAGGGAAAAAGAGTACCACGTCCAGCTAGTGACTTTGATGCCTTCACCTAGTGATGGTGAAGACGGTCCGGGCAAGCTCATGATCGTCCGGATGGTCGAGTCCAATGGGGCCGTATGGTCGTGGGTCGTGTATTTAGATGAACTCTTCCGCGAAGGCATTACACTTGATCCTGAGATTGCGTGCAGCTCCCCTTGACCTTGTGACGGCTCCCGGAAGGATTTGAGGTACCTTGGTCGCCGGTAGTGTCCCGTGGGTCGCTCCGGGTTGGTCCATGTTCCGTCCCTCGTCCCGGCCCTCGTCCGGATCGTTGTCCGTATGCTGTCCGGTAGGTTGGGTCTCATTAATCCGTCTCCAAATACCCTCAATAGACGGGCAATCGCGTAAGACATGTAGTATGGTCTCATCTCCACCTCTACAAGCTTGACAGACCCTCGTATTACACATATGTCTGCGAAAACGTTCCACATTCGTCATTATATCTTGATGACCAACCAACCATAAAAAGACTCTAGCCCTCTCAGTCGCTTCCACTTTCCAAATCCGATCGAAGAACCTAGACATTTCTTGTCTCGGAGAATCATTTCTGGTTAACAATGAGTACGCCGACTTCACCGTAAAGGCTCCATCCGCCGTACCACACCAAGACAACCTATCCCGAGCTCCCGTAATGCTATCAAGCACCACCGCTGCCAACTCCAACCGTGTATTGTGCGGTAAGTACGGCATTATACTCTCGAGTTTCCACCCCGAGCCTTCAGCCCAATACTCTGTTACCCGCAGCTCCCTGTCTTCACTAGGTACCTCCCTTATCACTTTCTCCAGCAGCGACTGATCTGAAAGCCACTTATCCTCCCAGAAACGGATTTCCTTACCATCACCTAACACCCACCTACTTCTGCGGATCACCACTTCTCTCAAACCTATAGCCACACTTCTCCATGTTGATGAGGCTGGTTTCTTTTTATCCATCCATCTTGGCTCTTGTAACTCACCAACTTTGTACTTGCTCCTCAAAACCCGAGCCCACAAACTGGTTTTATCATTCAACAGTCGCCACCCGACTTTAGCCACCAATGCTGTGTTCATATGTTTGCAAGACCGGATACCTAGCCCTCCTTCTCACCTTGGTACACAAACTCTGTCCCAGGCCACTAGATGTTGTTTCCTTCTTTCCGGTGAGCTCCCCCACAAGAATGATCTAGCCAACTTATCAAACCCCTCCAAAGTGGACTGTGGTAAACAAATTACGCTCATTGTATGAACCGGAATAGAAGATAGAACTGACTTGGTTAAGGTCAGTCTCCCCGCAAAACTCAACGTGCGGCTCTTCCATCCGGCCAGTCTTGAGGACACTCTTTCTAAAACTTCTCCAAAAGTATCCTTGTTAATCCTCTTTTGCAGTATGGGCATCCCAAGGTACTTCCCCAGATCTCGAGTTGATTTAATCCCACTCTCGTCGCTAATCAACTTTTCCAAGTCTCTGGAGACATTATTAGAGAAAAATATTTTTGATTTTTCCAAGCTGACTTTCTGTCCCGACGCCACGCAAAACATCTCCAAGATATTCCTTATAATCCGAATTTGAGCCACCGAAGCCTCCGCGAATAAGATTAGATCATCGGCGAAACAAATATGCGAGAGTTTAGGCCCACCTTGCGATAGAGCAATCGGCTTCTATGCCTTCATTGCTATGGATCTATCAATCATATGACAAAGTCGTTCTAGACAAAGCACAAATAAATACGGTGACAGCGGATCACCCTGTCTCAACCCACAGGATGGCTTAAAAAATTCAGTTTGTTCCCCATTCCATAGGATACTCATCGACGGACCCTTTACACAGTTCAAGATCCATTGTATCTAACTCTCTTCCAACCCTGCTGCCCTGAGTGTATCTTCTAGGAAATCCCACCGTATACGATCATACGCCTTCTCT
>NW_003302554.1:869858-890579 GCF_000004255.2 Arabidopsis lyrata subsp. lyrata
TTTTTGCGCCTCATCGAGTGAACGTGCTTCTTGCACCACCACAATGTTATCCAAGCTAAGCCTTCCCGGAATAAAACTAGACTGAGCTGGCCCAATCAATTTCCCTATCACCTTCTTCAGTCTCAACACCATCATCTTTGTAACCGTCTTAAACAAGACGTTACACAAGCTTATAGGTCTAAACTGATTCATCCTCTCCGGCTTTGTTACTTTGGCAATAAGAACGACCAGCGCATCATTCAAAGATGGAGGTATAGTTCCCGATGCAAAGAATTCCAGCACAAACCTTGTAACAGAATCCCCCACAATCTCCCAACAATTCTGATAAAAGATGGGCTGATATCCATCGGGCCCTGGTGCCTTATATTTCCCCATACTCCTCACTGCTTCCTCAACTTCCGAAGCTATAAAAGGTTTGTTGAGAACCCGAGCCTCTTCTCTCGTCATTCTCTCAAAACCATCACGCGGTAAGCCTTCCACCTCCAACGGGACATCATCCATAGAATACAACCGCTTATAGTAGCTCACGGCAAGATTTTCAAGCTCCTCTGAACTCGAAATCCAGGTGTCTTCTTCATTACGCAACCTCTCAATTCGATTCTGCCTTCTTCGTATGATAGTTGTCGTATGAAAATAATTTGTGTTTCGGTCCCCAAGCGCTATCCACTTCTCCCTGGACTTCTGAAACCAAATTATTTCCTCTTGCTCTAACACCACATCAAAAGCTTTAATTAACTCCTCCTTCTTTCGTAACAAAGCATCAGTCTGAATTAGATCCAACGCATCTTGGGTTGCTTTTATTTCTCTCATTAACTCATCCTTCCTCTTTTTCACGTCACCAAAAACATCTTTATTCCACTGCTTCAGCCTAATCCGCAGTTCTGACCTCCGGCGTTTTGATGTTCCCATTCCACGAAGTAGCCAACATCTCTTTGAAGCTTGAATGTTGCATCCAGGCTGCTTCAAATCTGAACGGTCTCCTTCCTGGATTACGTTCTATCTCCGGGCATAATTGGACATACAATGGCGCATGGTCCGATGCTAAGATAGGTAAGTGGGTAACTCTAGCGTCCTGCCACTTCAAGCGCGTATGAGCACAGCACAAAACTCTATCCAGTCTTTTCGCCACACAAGTATCCTCAACTCTTCCTCTTCTCCATGTGAACTTGTTTCCACAGAATCCCATATCTATCAAAGATGCATTGTTGATCCATTCTCCAAATGCAAGAGAGTCCGGCGAAAGTCTCCCATTCCCACCATGCAAGAGAGTCCGGCGAAAGTCTCCCATTCCCACCATGCAAGAGAGTCCGGCGAAAGTCTCCCATTCCCACCCGATCTCTCATCCAATCTAACAATGGTGTTGAAATCACCTCCGATGATTAGCGGTCCATCAACTCCACTCAGAACCTCCGTCAACTTCTCCCATAATCCGCTCCGCCTACTGGCAGAAGGAGCTGCGTAAACCACTATTATATTCAACACCTCTGTTCCATTTTGCAATTTTGCGAAAATGAACTGTTCTGAGGACTCAATAATCGTCAAATCACCAATCTCCGATCGCCATAAAAGCCAAATACCTCCACTCTGGCCCACAGCATCTACTCTGAAAGATTTATCAAACCCTAGCCCTTGGCAAATCCTTCCCGCTCTCTCTCCTCCAGCGTGCGTTTCAAACAGAGCGAGAAGATCAGTTTTAAAATTCTTCAACATATAGCGTATAGCTCTCCTGAAGTTGGGTTTATTCGCCCCCCGGCAGTTCCATAATAGACAATCCATTAAAAATTGTAAATGTTCTTCCAAGACTACCGGGGAACACCATCATTGTCTCTCTCCCCCAGCCCCTCCGTCGGCCAGGTTCTTATTTAAGACAATTGCTGTGTCATCTACCATATTCTCCAGCGGTTCCGTCGAGTTAGTTATTCGTGCCTCCTCCGAGTTTGAACTTTCCCGACCCACCTGCTCATTTCGCTCCCTGCTGTACACCCCACCAGACCTCCCGACATTTCCCGTTTCAATTCGTAGTCTTTTTCCACTAGCAGCTAACACTGCTTCCGTTTTAATCGTCCAAAGTAAAACATCTTTGACTTTAAGGTTCTCTAAAATAATGGATTGGTTAGTGGGAGATTATTAATCTTTTTTTTTTTTTTTGATAAAGAATGATGAAGTAATTTTTACTTTTTTTTTTGTTTGTTTCTGTTTCAATTTTATGGATTTTTTTTTTTTTTCATTTTCAGAAAGATACAATTAAATTTCTTTTTAAATTAAACATTTTTATTTATTCTTACGTACTATGCGTGTGGAATTAAATAATTTGATTATAAAAACTATTAACGAAACTTGGCCAATCCATATCCGTTTTTAAGGTAAAATGGAATCTATTTTACGTGTCTGGCTAATCTTAAGAAGAAGAAAGTCATACCAAATTGTCAGGCAAAGCATTATATATGGGCCTATTGAATTGTCAGACCCATTTAGTATTGTTGCGAGACTATATGTGGGCCTTTCATTAAGTCCAACTACGTTTCTTCTTGTTCTTGATCTGCAAACACTTCTCTGAGAATGATATTGATCTCAAACACTTCTTTATCCAATGGGACTAAACATCTCAAACAATAGATCCAATGCTATGTAACATAAGATAAAAGGATAGATCCAAACATACTATATTAACATTCTTCAACCTCTCATAGATTTCCAAATAATAGAGAAAATCTTTCAGAAACTCTATGTTCATCTCTTCCTTTACAAACACTTTGAACACCCAAAACACAAAACTAATCAAGAGCACAAACACACTCGTCAAGATCAGAGCAAAAACAAAACAATATCAAATGTTGTAATCAGTCGATTGATTTACAGAGTTGAGGGTTTGGTTTTTAGTTAGTTAGCATTGCATCATTCAACACTCTTTTTTCTTTCCTTTCTTCTTTCATCATTCTCATCACGAGTCAAGCGCCAGCTCGGCCCAAGCCAAAGAAGATGATCTTAGCTCTGCAGAAATTGACAGACTGATTCTACTCTCCAATGTCTCGCATAGCTCTTGCACTGAGGGCTTGTTGTTATTGTTGTTGTTGTTGGTCGGGTCCCGGTTCAAGCATTGGCTTGCCACTTCACATACCGTCTCAAGCTCTTCTTGGTTAAAATGTTTCAGCTCTGGATCCACCAATCCCGCCATTGTCTCTGGTGCTTCAAGGAACTCCTTTGCCTGCAAAATGACACAGACAGGTATAAAATTCAAAACTTTTGCCACAAAAACACCCACATTTGAGGTTCGATATAACTAAACAGGTGAACAAGGTAGAGACTTTCACATCCAAATGAAAACTCGGTCTCTCCCTGAGCAGACCACTATACCTACTTGGCTAACAGTAGCAAAGTTTGATATAAATAGTGAAATAGAGGATGCTGTATTTATTTCTGAGATGAAAACAGGAATTAACATAGTTTCAAGTGTTTAGAGAAACTTAGTTTTCTGTCTTACCCATTCAATTAAGAAACCTTTGTCTTTGCAATAGGGAGGTCTTCCACTGACAATTTCCAGCAAAAGAATGCCAAATGCATAGATATTACCCGACACATCAAGATATCGGCTCTCCATTCCGTTTGGGAGCACACATATCGAACCCTGGCTACTAATATTTCTCAAATTCTTTTCTGATCTCGCAAGAATCGTCTTCCAGCATTCGAAATCAACCAACTGCATCGGAGAAAGTCAGAAAAAGAAAGAATGTGAACATAATCAAGCTTAGCTTAGCTAATTGTATTGCTCAGATAATAAGCAGGTCTCACTTTACTTTACCTTGGGAGTAAAGTCTTCTGTGAGATAGATTGCATTTGAGCTCAGCTCAGAGATTGTAAATGGAGGATCAAGTTCCATATGAAGGTACTTGAGACCACGTGCGATGCCTATAACGATCTTCATCCGTCTTGCCCACGATACTAAAGCCGCTTCCCCATCTGCATCAAAATATTTATCTTAATAATGTTATCTAACCAAAACAATACAGTATGATGCAAAAAAGCTCTGAGGTAAGTTAGACTATTTACAGTGGAGGTGCTCATATAGTGTTCCGTTTGATGCATACTCAAAAACAAGCATTCTTGTAAATGGTGAGATCTCTTTACAATATCCAAGCAATTTCGCTGTGTTCTCGTGGTTTAATCTAGCCAAATCTGCAGCCTGAAAGAGTGGGGAATTGGAGTCGAAATCTTAGAAAAAAGGAGGATATGTTTAAAGATTGTTCTATCCAAGTGACTAGGTGATGATGATAACATGAGAAGAAGCTACCTCTCTCTGGAAATAGAGCTCAAGATATCCAGTCCAATCTTCTTCCTTTACACAAAGAGAGATCACCGCAATCTCAGACCCACCTTTCAGCGTTCCTTTATAGATCTGACTATCTGCAGATAAACCAATGATATTACTAAAGTCTTCACACGCCACTTCGAGCTCTTGTCTTGTTAATCTCGAAACATCCTTCAGCATTTCAGAATCTGTAGTTAAAATAAAAACATGCCACTTTTGTTTTAGTTCTTTGGTCCATGGATTTTTCTATTGGAAGGTACAGAATTTTGGAAAGGTTCTAACCTACGTAGACTGTGAACTTTTCCTTTTCACTTGAAGATTTTTTCCAAGGAATGATGAGAGATGATCTGTTGTTCCAGCGGTGAACTGCTGAGAAAAGTGCAACCAGGAGGAGCAAACCAACCATTGACCCTGTGACTATCTCAAGAGCTAGAAGCCATTTAGGTTTTGATGCTCTACGGTGCTTAGCCACCATTTGAGCTGACTGGTGCTTAGGGGCGGCGCTCGGGCTTCCATGAGTTTTGACCAGTTGTGCATTACCTGCGACAGGGATAACATTCAGAAAACCAAGACTAATCAAACATGTGTGTCGATAAAGTGAAAATTTTCTATCTTACACACCGCATTGGGAAGAAGGTCTATGCTTAAGATCCTTGTTTTGCATGCAGTTCCCTTGAAAGCTCGTCCTAGTGACCATAAGAGAGAAACTCTAAGGCGAAATCAGAGACTTAGAGAGTTCAGAAAGACAGTATAGATGATAAGAATACCTTGGAAGGTACTCTAAACATTTTGGAATGTTTCCCACAAAAAAGTTGTATGAAAAATCGGCTACTTTTAGAGACTTGCACAAACCGGCGATGTTTGCACTTGAATTTGAAGAATACCTAAATAAATTGAATAAACAAAACACGATTAACATTGCAATCATAGACAGAAGTCACATAGTGTTTCATTTTTGGCTTCTTGAGCTATTAAACTTACACTTTCGACTGATAGCCCGATGCTCCAGCTACAAGAAGACTTCCTTGAAGCCTATTCCTGTCAATATGAAGTTCTCTAAGGTACTTCAAGTTACCGAGCTCTGCAGGCAACTTTCCAGTCAAACCATTGGACTGAAGGTTTCTGTAAAATGTCAAAAAAAAAACTATCGTCTCAACAACTCATCTGTTAATAAGGTAGGAAAGCATCATTGTGACTGTTGAAATCTTTATTACATTATCATGATGCCGGACAAACTCCCGATCTCTGCGGGGATCGGTCCCATCAGATGATTGTTTCCCAAGTCCAAGATCTTGAGATTCTTTAGGTTTCCTATCTCCTTAGGTATTGTCCCGATTAGAATGTTCCCATGTAGGATTCTACAGAAGCATTTTAAAGATGTTAACACCCAAACTCAATGCACCAAATTACATATTTGTGAGTATATGAGAAAGAGATGAAACCGTACAGTTCCTGAAGGTAGGTTATTTGACCCAGTTCCGGCGCAAGAAACCCTTTTATCGATGAAGCCGATATATTTCTGTACGAAAGCAAGATCCACAGACTATATAAGCTCAAGCAAACTTCTTCCTAAACCACTCAGAAACAACTGATTTTGCAGATACTATACAACAATAAGTAAATGCAAGAAAGAAAAGAAAAAAAAAAGATGAAAGATTCTTACATCTTGATAACATGATCTTTAGATGGAGAGCAATTAATGCCGGTCCAATCACAAGGATCTGAATTGGGGTCATTCCAATTAGACATAACTAGCAAAGGGTCCTCATAGATAGCTTCCTTGAATCTCCTAAGTGCTCCAACTAAAAACAGAGCAAAAGATCCACAAATCTATTAGATGATTTTTATGAATCAGACCTTGAATTAAAGCTTCAACTTCACAGATTCTTCTGATCTTATCCATTAAAAAGTATTTAACTTTTTCAGATTGATTAAGATTCTACACTAATCCCAACTCTGCTCAAGTCAAGTGAGGAAATTGTTCACATAGATTCTTAAAGGTATGAGCTTTAATCTAGCATTTTCTTAGTAAACCTAACACAAGCGAGAAAACAATTGAAATCTGAGATCTGGGTTTAAGAAGATCAAGAAAACACCAAATAGTTACCTTCATTAGAGGCAAACCCATCACAAGAAACGAAGAAGAGCACAAGAACAAGAGATAACGACCAAAACTTCGATCTCATCGTCTTTTGAAAGATTCCTTCAAATTCGACTCATTAAAAAAAGAAGCGGAACCCAGATTCTTTCACGGAGGATCAACTAAGTTTCCAGATGAATATAATCTGGAGAAAGAAGAGAACTTTCTTTGAGAAGTACTCTGCAGAAATGAGATGTTTTAAGCTCAAGAAGAGACCAAGATTAGCAAAGTAAAGAACGAGAGAGAGAGAGAGAGAGAGAGAGAGAGAGAGAGAGAAGCTGAAGAATGGAACAAGGAAATGGTAAAGAGAAGTGAAAGTGGACAAGATTATATGATTGATTTAGCAATAACCTATCAATGGAAACTCACTCAGACGAGAAAAACAAAAAAGTAGCAGAGATGATGAAGTGTGGAGAGAGAGAGAGAGAGACTTGGATTCAAAGACAGGTTTTTTTTTTTTTTTTTGTTTTTTTCCTTGTTGGAGGGGAAAAATGAGCTTTAAATTTTTTTAATAGAATAAAAGAGAAATTTGTAAATTAGAAGAAAATAAGAGAAAAAAAGGTAATGGATATTTCTATGAAATATACAATTTTTTAAAAATTCACAGTAAGGAAGAATGTTCTCTTCCTCTTTTTCTTTTTATTTCTTTTACTTTTTGGCAACTTTATGTGACTCTGAGTTATTTTTAAATATTCTTAATTATGGATGTCTTTTGGAAAATTGTTAAAAATACCTCTTTTGGTGTGCTCTTTTTCAAAAATGCCCTTTTTAAATGTCTATTTTCAAAAATGCCTCTTTTTAAATCTGAAATTTTTATAAAGTTTTATTATGTTTATAAGGTACTTATAGATTGTAACTACTACTTGAAGACTCGATCCAAGTATTTATAAGGTTTTATAAGGTGTTTTTAAAGGTTTTACAAGTTATTTTAAAGGATTTTAAAGGTATTTAAAATGCATTTATAAGGTATTTATAAAGTATTTGTAAGATTTTAGATACACAGAAATGTAGTTTGTGTATGTTTTAATAATATTACATACATATTTGGGTAAATCTTATATTTTTAAGAGCATTTTTTATAAGATTTTAAAAAGTGAGTATTTTTGAAAAGTGACATTTTTGCAAAAGCCCCGTATCTTTTTATCATGAATGTTTGTTTAGTATTTAGATCGATTTTTCTGTTTGATCACATTCTAACCAAGCTTTTACCTGTATTTGTATTACTAAATTATATAGGATTTTTATTTTTAATCTATTATATATATAATGTGGCAAACTATCAATAGAGCGTAACACCAAATTAATAATAAGAAAATATCCAAATCTTCTATACCAGGAATTGACTGTTGATCTAGTTGCATATTGCATATATGTACAAGTACAACTGTATTTTTTTCATAATAAGTAAATTAGTAAATTATCTGTTAAGAGTATAATCGTTAATATTTAGATTAAAATATATTTTAGAAACTAATTAAACAAAAAGAAAAATGAAAAATGGGACAAATTATTATTCGAACGTAAAATGGAGGAGGTGTGTATTAGAATAATGGTCGAAATGAATAAATTTCGTTGGAAGATTCTTAATTACAGAGTATATATAATATAGTTGCTAATCATTGACATAATAGCGCGTTTAATTATAAAGAGAATATTTTTCATGGTACGGTGTCTACTACGGTGATCTAGAAGAGCTTGGCTAAGGTGTTGCTGGGACATACCGTACTACCGTCTGATCCAGAAATTGTATTTTAATCGGACGATCAAGATACTAACATGCAATACTAGATTTATTAATAATAACTCTGATTTCTCTGTAATATTGTAGTTGTGAAAGATAAAATGGACCATCGAAATTTACGCCACCACTCATACGAACTTATGCTTGGAAGTTGGAACGCATGACAAATACTCGCTGCATTTTAGGTATAACTTATAAGTTATAACCATTATTTATCACAATAACACAAACTCAATTTTACATATTCATATATTAAATTAAAATTTAGACAATTTTTTGGAATATCTCAATCGTAAACTTGCAATGGAAAAATAGTTCAATCCTTACCCTACTTAGTACGGGGTTGTTGCTACTTGCTAGATTTGGAAGAGATAATAAGACTGAGTCGTTAAAAGACTGAAAGTAAAAGAAGGTTTGGAGAGACTATGAAAAAAAAAAATAGGTTGGATCTAACACCAAATCAAGACCAGAAGTCAAATAGATTTCCAGTTGAATGCGACTTAATTAAGAAGGTTAGAAGCATGTTAATTTAAGGTGACACATTCGTAAACAGCTTCATCTTCCAATAGAAAAAACCATTCAAGATAACGACCATTTGTTTATATACACAAGAACAAAGCTTATGAAAATAGTATACCATTTGTTTATTAGAGGATCCATACAAAGCCCAAAGATTAATCTCATGAGAACTCATGAATATTGTTTACATTGTCACGTTTTGAAAATATAATTCTGCTTAATTGTATCATTCACAACATTTATCAAGTTTCAAGTTTTTAAAAAGTGATTATACTATATACAACTAATATGTTAAAAATATAACTAGAAAAAAAAAGTGATTAATTTACTAAAACTAACTTTTCAACGTTTTGTAATGAGTCTGTAAATTTTTTTATTCATTTCACTTTTTTCGCTAATGATTACTCAGTTATTCCGTAGTTTTGTTATTTTTCTGATATACTACTCAAGCCCATAATTAGTAGTACATACATTACAAATATCATTTTTTACTGACTTGATAATAGTGAAGTCTAGCTACAATATATATGCTTCTGCGAAAATAATTGCATGATAAAAATCTTACATACTCAACATAAAACATTACTTCATTTATGTACCAAAAAAATTACTTTCATTTTCTAAGCGAGTTGAATAATTGCATCGGAATTTTTTTTAAGATGTACATTATTGGATATCAAGGTTTTGTAATTTCTAGCCGAATTTGCTATGTCAAACGAACCGAAAGTGGAGATGCCCATGTTTTAGCAAAATTTGGTTGTATTGATAACTCATGCTTTTATTCTGATTCTGTAATTCAGCATGAATAGCTTGAACAACAACTTTCTATGGACCTTCACAATGCAATATAATTCGATTTTGACGAGAAAAATAAAGAAAAAAATAATTGTATCCGAAACAAATATTTTTGTCTTAAAAGTTACTCCATAAACTTATTATAATTGGATTTTTTTTTTTTTTGTAATACTGAACTTGGGTTTACTAAAATAAATAGGTTACATACTCATGAAAAGGATAAAGGAACAATACTCCTTTATAAAGCAAAAAGAGTTCCAAGTCATAGAAAAGCTAAAATCTCCATTAAACTTTCTTTGTTGAAGCATCTCCAATAAATCTTTCTCTGTAACAATTCGTTGTTTCATGGAATAAATCAAACATAATATGAGAAATTTAGAGAAACTATCATGCAAATTAACACAACAAAGTTAGGAATATCAAATAGTCTAAAAGATACAACGCTCAACAACTCTAGCAATTTAATATTTCCTCTTTTTCACAATATTAGATGTTTTAGATAAAAGCACAAAGTTTAAGAAAGTCATTAATTGTGAGTTTTTTACATTAAAAAAATAATTTGAACAATGGTATAATTTACTGCAGAATATAAATAGTCAAAAAGCTGTTTAATTTAATGTTTTGCATAGAAACTTGAATTGTTTTTTCAAAACATCATATATTGTGAAACAAAAATAAAAGTCTAAAACATCATATAATACTCTCTCTGTTTCATAAAGAGTGTCGTTTTAAGGTTTTATTTTTGTTTCACAAAAAGTGTCGTTTTAGGTTTTCAATGCAAAATTTAATGATTTTTTATGTCTTATGACTATTAGTATTCTGCAAATTGTTTTACTATTGGACAGATTATGTTTAGGTATATAGTTAATGATGTTTTTGTTTAGAAAAAACAAAAAATTTAATGTTTTCTTAATCTGTGTGCAAAACTCTAAAATAACACTCTTTGTGAAACAGAGGGAGTATGAAACAAAAGGATTAATTTATAGTAATTGTCAACAAAGGTACACAATATATATTTCCAATGTTTGGTACAAAATGTCATAAACATGTTTAGATGAATCCAACTAACCCCTCGTTTATTTCTAGTACATTCTACGTTTCTTATTTTTAAATAAAGCTTTGTAATAAAGGTATTATATAAATTATATAATTGGCCTCGATAGATCGTAACTTCATTAAGGGTCTGACTGGTTTAAACGCAGCGGTTGCAGAAGTTTACGGAAGCGGGCGGTTGCGGTTTCAAGCGTTACCAAGCATTTTGAACGACTGGTTTAGCATTTAAAAATGGATACGTTTGCGGAAGTTTTATGACTGGTAAACCAGCGGGTGCGGTAGCAGTTAAATAAAAAATGACTAAAAAAATAAAAAATATTTAAAAAAAAAGAAATAAAAACACCAATATATTATTATGATAATATTAGAAAAATTGAACATGCTTAACAATTAAACCATAAATAAAGTACTAAATAATTATTCAAAAATAAAGAAATTTTATAATAAGATAGTACTTTATGCTGGGTTAACACCAAAAATTGTATCAAGTAATGGGACAAACTGTAAATAACGTTGAATTCAATCAAAAAGCAAATAATTTTCTATTCGAGAAAACAAATCGAAACATATATTCAATCAAAAAAGAAAAACAATATATAATGAAAAGAAAAAAATATTCAAATTGATTTTCATCCGTTTGGGTGGAAGACATTGAGAAAATAAGGTTTTAGAATATTGATTAGGGTTTCTGATGAGAACGTGATACAAAGATGAAAGATATATATAAGATTAATATATTTTATAATAATTATAAGTAAATGTTTGATTTTTTTTTTTTTTTAAATCCAACCGCTACCGCCCGCAACCGCAAACGCTTGCGGGAAGGAGCTTTTGAAATTCAGCGATTTTGAGCGGTTTGAAGCGGTACGGAGCGGTTTCTATGATTGGTACCAACCGCTAACAACCGCAACCGACCGCTAGCAACCGCTAGGAAGGTGCTAGCGGGAGAACCAATCAAGCCCTAAATTGAACAACAAACAAGAGAATGGGACAAACAACCCATGCGTGTTCCATTTGTTTGTTTCTAAGTTTTTGTGCGTTAAATATTTCATTATTTAAACGACACATATTGATATTTATGTTCAATCAAACGTTAGTTTTGTTAAAAAACACTGTTAAAGTTCTGTCTATTAAAATGTGATTGGCAAGAGTTCTCGAAATTTTCTACAGCTTTGAGTTTTTGACAATGTTGGGAATAAATCTTGTCGATTAGAACCAACCAATTACAATGAAATACGTGGGCTTCTACGTTTATGAGGACGTCTACCAATAACTATTTTCCGAACAAAATTAACACAAATCGTCATTACGAAACGAAAAAAGCTCATGTATCCCGTTATCATGCGCGAAAACAATAAATAAACACACATAAAACATCACTACACCAATTAATTGAAGACACTTTTTAATATGCTATAATAACAATATGTTTTAAGAACTTAGTCGCTGGATATAACAACATGGCTCTTCATTATGTCTCGCTAGCTAAAAAAAAATCGTACCAGAATCTTGTTCTATGCCACATTACCACTGGCCTAAAATTATTTTTCTAGAATTTTCAACAAGCCTTTTTCACCATAGGAGCTCTTCGAAAATCCATTCTTGTTATTATTTGGACAGTTTCATGTGGAACTTGAATTTACATTTGTGTTAATTAATCTGTATCTAGTATTATTGAAGTAAATATTAACATATAGTTTATGTTTTTAATTTGCAAGATATTATATAATGACACACTTCTTTTTGTAGGTAATGATTCTTGATCGATATGAGATTTGTCTTCGATATCTCATTAAATTTCTCGTGTCATTTTATGCTTATGTTTTAACTGTGTATGCGCTTAAAATTGGGATAAATATACTTTTCTAATGCCTTTTCAGTTTTTATATTCATGCTATTAACTAACTAAAAATGCTTTAATAGGAATATTTTCTAATTGAATATATAATAACTATGTATATTATACACTTCTGTGATAGTCTGGACATGAAGGTTCCCCTGTCGTCACTCACGCCCAATGCTTACAAGCAAATTGAGTAGATACTAAGGGAACTTGATAAGGACCATCATGAACACACAACTTTGTGATGAATCAAATTTTGAATAGGCCATGTTCAATCATAATTTCTAACCAAAAGATTAATAGTTTATTGTAGTGGATTTAAGGTTAGATCTAAACCGGGTATACAAATATTGTGGGTTTTATACGCATTCGGAACAACTTGATATAAGTTGTTAATATGAAATTTAAGAAATACTATTTTCTTAACATGTTTGTTAAATATTTACTGTAGTGGTAGAACTTCAATTGAAAAGAAATTGTTAGGTTTTTAAATCAACCTTACACTATATCATCTTTTGCATGAGAGAAATCTCAAATCTGAGTCAAAAATATTCACCGCCGCCGTGCATGTGAGAAGAAAAAAGGCATTTAATGAAAATGAACAAAGCCACATCTATATATACATTTTTGGATCACAATTAGCAAATAAATCCTGAAGTTGAGAAGTATTTACAATGACATGCCATTAGCATTAATTATTTAGATTTATTTTATTTAAGTAAAGATTTTGAAATCAAATATGTTCTCAACAATTTACCAAAAATCTCTAATCAATCTTTTTAAAAATCTCGACTTAGTTAACTTCTGATTTTTATCTGCAAAAAAAATAAAATAATTGTAACGAGTGATGTAAAAATCGGGAATGTTGATACTACAATTTCTTCTACTTTTTTTTTTATATGTAATGAAAATTATTTTTTAGGGATATTTTCTTAAAACTCTAAACAAAACAAATGGTTTCAAAAGATAGCTTCTCTTTTGGCGGATCGACCCGCAAACCCGCAATTCTCTACGGGCTTATCCGCATGAACCTGCGATCCGTAGTGGATAAAAATATTATTCAAAAAAATAACAAATGATGTTTAATTTTACGGGACGGGGTTATATGGTGCAACGGGTTTAGATCAATATTAATATTAAACAATATACTATGGATGAAATCCTAGAATTAAAAATCAAAATTTAATTATAAAATCAGAAACACTAAACAAAATAAACAATATTAACAAAACAAATACAACTTAAAATTTTGCAAAATAATTTTTTAGTTATAAAAAAATCGACCCGCGGTGTACCGCGGGGTAATCTAGATTTGGAAGTTTAAGGAAGGAAATTTTTTTTTAAAAAATAATAGCTCCGCGGTGTACCGTAAGAAAAATCTTTCTCCTAAACTGAGGCAAGAAGAAGAAGAAAGCCAAATGTCGTTTAAGTGTATATATAGATATACCATTTAAACCTAAAACACAATTAATATACTCAAAACTATTAATATAGACATATGGATGGTACATTTATAAAATAGGTCGAAATATTATAGTATACTCTCTATTAATAAACAAAAATAATTATATTTAGATTTTTTAAAAAATAATTATAACCCCGCGGTACACCGCGGGTTCAAATCTAGTATAATAGTATTAATAAATAACTAAACACCTATAATAAATATTTTCTTTTGTTTAGTAATAAATACACCATTCTAATATAAAGGATTTTCTTTTGTTTTTGTTATTATATAATTACTTGTGTGTTGAGAGGGAGATACACGTTTGTTCCACCAAGACGAGTAACCAAGTTGGTACCAAATGGCTAATACGATATCTCCATCATAAATATATTTTTGACATGACAAATTATTGGAATTTGATCTCTTTTTTTTTTTTTTTTTTTTGGAATTTGATCTTTTATATCATATGATGGTAATAGCTTTACGATACTTCTTATAACCAACTTGTTACAATTAATCATGCTTATATTAAATGAACTTTGTATTTGTCAAATCAGTAAAAAATCTTTTTTGTAAGAAATAGACAAACAGTATATATCTCATTTGTTGATAAGAAATAACATTTTTTTTTTTTTAATAATAACATTGTTTTTCATGACACAAGAATGATATATTTCTTAAATTTCTAGTTAATCTAACGTTATCCAATAAATAAAAGGTAAAATCAAAATTTCCAACCAAATTTAGATTATACATAAATCTGGATATATCATTTTATTAAACCTTTTGCCAGTAAGAGTCTTCCCATTTCTCTACTTGCCGGATGAGATTCAGTTTCTTCCTATGGAACTTCTCAAGACCATTGGAATCAAAAGGAGGAGGAAGTGAACATGGGCTAGAAACATGAGGCCTACTAACTAAAGAGCCCATCATAAACCTTTTATTAACCCCATTAACATCTTCAGAAGGGCACACCATTGCTTCTGTGCATAGCTCAACACTATTCTTGGGAACTTGAGGCTTGTACTTGAGAAGCTTGGAGTATTCATTCAACAAATGGAACATATAATCATAAACATTTTCCATTGATAGATCTCTTTGCATGAACTCACTTGCTTCTCTTCCTATCTCTTGAGCCTGCAAACATATAAATCCATGAAATCGTATGCACAAGCACAATTACATATGTGTAAATCTTCACACAAAATATGTGCAAGAGGAGGATTTCATGGATTTAAATAAAATATATATAGGTTTTAAAGAAATCAGAGAATCCCTTCATTATATAAACCCCTAATATTTTTATACATACATTAAGGGAATCTCTGATTTCTTTAAAATCTATATATATATTTTGGGAACTAGTTTGATGTGTTATATTGTATTATATATAGAAAGAGATGGAAAATGGTACCTTTTGAGTGTGATTATTAAGCCAATCAACAGCAAATTTGATGGATCTACATTTATCTTTATCCCTAATGGGCCAATAGTGTTGGAGAGGTTGAAGAGTTCTTGAGAAGAAATCATAGTAATAAGGTTTCACCATCAATGTGACTGAGTCACATGCTAATATGTATTTCTCACTCACTGACCACGCATACCCTTCTATATATATCTTGTACCTACACAACTTATTATATCCAATCATTAAAATAAACTCAAATCTAGACATTAGTACTATGACACAAGAAGAAGATGAAAATATAGACAATGGTACTGACCTGTAAGTGCATTGATTTGCTACATTTGAATTCTCAAATCCTCTTTGTCCTTCTGATATCCAATCCTATTTGCATGCAAATACAAACCAAATATCAATTATCATAGGAAGATAAGTTTTTTTTTTTTTTTTTTAAACAATTCAACTAAATCTGGACATAGAATCATACCTGAATGAAAATTCTAGCATTCCAATCATGTAGTGAGGATAAATTGCAAGTGAGAAGATCTTCTCTTGAAGGAGATGCAACAAAAGGGTTCCCTTTCCAATATGCATAAGCCTCTCTTTCCATAAATTTCTTCTTCTTCTTTCCTTCTTCCATTTCTTTCAACACTTTGCTCCATTCTTTTATGTTTATCTCCTGCCTTCACCCACCAAAATTAATCCATTCCATTTCAATTTTATTCGACTAAATATGAATTACTATTAATAGAAAACATGTCTATATTTAAATGAAACTACCAATATGGTTTTGGAACTACACTTCATGTTTTGTTGGAAAGATTGAATGATACAAGAAATGAAAGATACTTTAGTGAAACACTTAGTTAAAGCATAATAAGTAATAATTAAATTACAACCACATATTTAAATTGTAGTGGCATTGAGTGGAGGGATAATATTGTTTTTGGACTTACCTTTTCGACCCATTAAATTACTATACTTAGTCACTAACTATACTCTATTAACACAAAAAGAATCTATTAATCAATCACGAAAGAATCTATTTGTGTATAAATGAAAAACATTTCTCCGGCATGTGATCAAGTGGGGACAAGTGTACCTTAACAACCATACACGTTAACTTCAGACAAAAAAAAACAAAACCAAAAGGAGAAAAAAAGAGAAAGAGAGAAGAGATTATAATCTAGTACTTACCATCCCCAGAATGACCAATCGGGAAAGACAATATCCACCGTCCATCTATCACCGCAATACCTAAATAACGGAGGTGGTACATCTTCAGCTGTTCGATTAGATCTATTATAACCGTCCGATCTAATGACTGGTCGATCATCGCAGTCAAACATGAGATCCACGTCAGGTAACTTCCCTGGATACTTTCTCAGCAGCTGAAGAATCCCCCATAGTGTGAACGCATCTCTAGTCTGTATAGACTTCTTGTAGTTTTCCACGAACACCTTGCCGTTTACAATAACTAACCTGAAATGCGCTGTTGTTTTCCCTCTTTCCACCATTTCTTTTGTTATCCCTGTTTCTCTCCATGGTTTTAGATCCTCGTGAATCCACTTGAAGTAATCAGGACAAGACCGGTTCGATTCGGTTTGGTTTTGATTATTATTTGGTTGAGGTGTTCTCGAGCATGAACCGGAACCGTTTTGATTCAAGAAACTTGTGCAATCTAACGAGATTCCGGTATTCTGTTGTGATTTCTTCTCTGGTTCCCGTACCGGGACCGGTTTTATTGTCGGTTGATTATATGGTTTTGTCTATAGTAAACAAAAAAAAGTTTTAATAATTTATTTTCCGTTGAACAATATCTTAGGCATAAGGCATTAATCATGTAATGAAGAAAAGAAGAATAATCACCTTGTTAAGCCATAGAGGTGTTCTTGAGCAAGAACCGGACCGGTTGTGATTCAAGAAACTTGTGCAATTAACCAATACTTCGGTTTTCTGCGGTGGTTCTAGCTCCGGTTTTGTTGCAACTAATGTCGGTCGATCAAATGCTTTCGTCGTCTTTGATAAACAAACAATAATTCATTTTTTTTAGTATGAATTATATAGTTATCATATATAATAACGTAATTATGTAGAGAAAAAGGTTTATTAGTTACCTTGTTAAGCCATAGAGAGGAAGTGACGGCAATACCGGCGGCGATAAGGAAGAGAAGAAGCGTCAAAGTGGCCACGTGGAGTTTTCCGATCACCGGGCGGTAAGTTTTAAAGTCGGTGATATGAGAAGTGAGAGCTCTAGGTTTAGAGAATAGAGAGGTCATTGTTATGATTTTTTCTTTGTTGGATTATTAAGGGAATTTTTTTGTCTTTGACATTTTTGTTGATATCTCGAATGCAAGTTGGGGGTTTTCTCACTCTCTTTTTTATTTTTGAATTTAAAAAGATTAAGGAGAAAAGAAAAAAAAAAAAAGGGAAAAGAAAATGTGCCTCGTGGGTTTGAGAAAATGATGAGGACACGACATTGATGATAGTGGAATTGTTTTACTATATACTTTGAAATTTGGAAATTTAAACTAGTCAACTTCATCACTCGATCGTGTAAATTACGTTATTTACATAGATACGTATATAATATTATATGGTAATCATATACTTCAATTTTAAGCGTGACCAATATAGGTGGATAAAAGAGATTTCAATGGAGCTCAAGATATGTATTTTCATGTACTAATTACAGGTTACTAAAAGAAGAAGATGAAGCAATCTCTATAAGTTGTTCTTGTTCTTGTGGTCTTGCCTTGCGCATTCACGGAGAAGGAAAGAGTGGCTTCTTTTTGTCTGATAAAATTTGAATTTATATTACTAAAAATCGATACTTGATGGGTAGTAACTACATTAGCTTTTAAGGCTAAGACCATATGCAAGGGGGGAACTTTTGAGTGTGTTCTTAGGATTTAAAAATAGGAAATAAGGTGAACAGTGGTAGAACAGTTCTAACTTATCCTGCAAACTGTTCTTCCTGAAGAACAGTTTTTATAATTTTAAGAACAGTTGTATCCACTATTCAACATTTTTATTATTTTAAAACCCTTAAGAACACACCAAATCTTTCTCCTTGCATATGGTCTAAGGAGCTTTGGTCAAAAAGTGTTTCTAAAAAAGAACCCACTCCTTTCAAATAAAGTACAGGAGAGGAGATTGACAAAGAGAATATATAAACAACCTTAATTTTGTTATTTAATTTACTAGTTTAGATATTTCTATAAATTTATATATTAAAATTTTCATAAAAACTCAAAATATAACTCACATATTTAATTTCAATATTAGACTTTACTAACCAAACTTCTATGCATGTAATTCGTCGAATCACTATAGAATTTTTTTTGTTTTGTTTTAATACGTGTGCAAGTTTAGTCACCAAAAGCAAAGATCCTTGGGTTACTGGAAATACGAGGTCCATTAAGTAGAGATTCCATAAATCATAAATGAATCTCTTATAAGGCCCATTATCACTTTCAAGAGAGAAGAGCATTGATTTTATGGGAAATTTGAGGCTTGATCGTAAGAACTAAGAAGCTTGCAAATATTCATTAATTAGCACATTCTCTGTTGTATACTTGTAACTTGTAAGATATGAACCAAGTCATGAGAAGTGAAGTTCCAAGCCTATTGAACTGAGGACCATATTTGCATTATGGATTCATTTGGATCATCTAATCACCTTTGGATTAATCTCAGCCAGATATGGTCAAAGAAGTAATCTCGAAACTCAAGTCCAATTTTTGTTTTTCATTTATCACTTGTTTCCTTATTTAGCTGATTATATTCTTTATATTACTGTTTAATTTTTAACTTGTTTCACCATAACTTGTTTCACCATATCTAATTAAGAACTCTATATAATGAGCCTCTGGTGCAATGCAACTCATATAGTTTATTTTTCTAAATTGAATAGCAGAATGAACAGTAGATATTCATTATGAACCACAAAAAAATGGTACGATGTAACAATTGAATACAATTATACTCCCGACACACAAAAAATAATTTTCTAATCGTTACAAAGTTGATAGAACTATTTACATCATTATCTATGAATGATGGAGTCGGAAGAGACAAAACATGCATAAACTTAGGGTCTCGGTTTTATTATAAGGTTTTAAATGTTTCAATTTGCAATGATGTCAAACATTAGGGTCCCAAACTGAATAAGTGTAAATATGTGTGACATTTTTTTACTAATATTTTACTCTCTAATTAATTATATGGTCGCGCATAAGTAAGATAATAAATGTTTGTACATAAATGATATGATGAAAAACAATGTTATAGAATTATGAGTGCGTTATTTTTCTTTAACCGTATGTGATATATAAATCACGTACATGATTATAAAAAACGGTGGTCCTAAAACTTTTAAACGGGTTTAGTTTGTGGTCTGAATTGAAACGTGTGACCCACTAATTACAAAATGATAAACAATCTTTAATTTCAAGGATAACTCAGTTTATTAAAATGTGTACGTACTTGACTTTGTGAGACATTCTAAAGATTAATTATCGATTATAAATTATGTTTGTGGGCTGAATCGATTCCATTAATAAACATAAAAAATGTAATCGTCGGTTTTTTTGGTGCCATCATAGTCATGCTCGTTGCATCACCTAATTAATTAACAACTGAAGAAAAAAAATTCCTCTTTGTATCGCTTGTAAACTATTCCTATATTGTATTCATTTAAAGGAAATTTGGAAATTGAGCGTATATATATATATATATATATATAGGTTTAATATAACGAATGTTAACCAACCCGCGTTGGTCCAGTTGGTAAAGGGCTCACGGCTGTGAGTTCCCCCTCCTGGGTTCGATTCGGGTTGGCCACTACGTATTCACATTGGCGCTCCGCAGGCCTCCAGGAGCCGACACGTGGAGAGCCGTTTGGCTGCCCACGTGGCTAGTCTGTGCGAACCGATAGCTAACACGTGGACCCCTGCTCTGTCGGCCTGTACCGATAGCTAACATGTGGAACCCTGTTCTATCGGCAAGCAACAGGAACCTGGGTTATCAAAAAATATATATATATATATATAACGAATGTTTAAATTATTATACTTTATAAAGTGTGTGAAAGACACGTGCTCTAAACCTTTTAGGCATATGGCCATGATCATGATTTCAAATTCTTCTTTAAGCGATACTATCGGCAAAAAGGTAGAGGGTTTTAGATAATTAGATCAAATATTCAAGTTCGAAGACTCCACAACTCGTTACGTTCAAGCTCCTTAACGAGTCATGTGCTCGTCAAGGGTGTGGTCTTTTTTCAGTTGCAACAAACCAAAGGCAAAGGTCATGCAATCCTTAGCAAAATGTGTTACTCCCTCCGTATTTTATTAATTGTCGTTTTAGAATTTTTATTTTTTTAAATTGGATGTCGTTTTCAAATTTCTATGCAAAATTTTTTACTTTTTAATGTTTTATGATATCATAAAACATAAAAAGTAAAAATTG
>NW_003302554.1:890679-936591 GCF_000004255.2 Arabidopsis lyrata subsp. lyrata
CATTTGCAACAATATATATTTCGTCGATTATGGTCGATTACTTTATTACTCGATTTCTAGGACAGCTATGTATATAAAATGGTTTACAAGAAACATATTTTTGTTATAAAAAAAATAAGAAGTATATATATATATATATAATATGATGTTGATGATCCTGAGGTGGCCAGGCCCGGCCCACCACTAATTCTGAAGAAACAAAAGTATTTGGCCTCAAGAATTTTTAAAATTTTTAGTATCAAAATTAGGCCCCAAAAAAATTTGATATTGCAAAATATATGCCTCATTTTTCTAAAATTTTCAGATTTAGTCTCAATATTTAAATTTTATTTATTTGTTATTGCAAAATAGACCCCAATTTTCTTGAACTTTTAAGATAATAACTCAAATTTTAATTTTTTTCTATAAAATCCATTAAAAAAAAATAAAAATGTATGGGGCCCCATATCTCACAGGGCCGGCACTGGAGGCGGCTCTAACATTCTTGTCTCTGATTGAAGTTTCAAGAGCATATGTAGTTTGGCAGTGGTGGCAATGACAGTTCGTCTAGTAACAACAAGTTTGGTACTCAAGTACTTGTTACTAGACCTAGTCTTGCAGTTGCTGTTATGTTGAATAATCTTGTGTTGTGAAATTCACAATCGAAAATATTGGTTTAAACTTTTTTTTTTTTTTTTTTTTTTTTTTTTTTTTGGTTTAAACTTTAAACCTTCATCAAGCTTCATATGCGAGACACTATTTAAAAATAATAATAATTTGTAATAGAAATTTCGTAACAAATCTTTTAAAACGTTATCTATATTTTCCTATAAAAATTTTATTTACCACTTAACAAAAAAATGCTCAACCAATAATAAAAGATATAAAAAATACAATTGGTGATAAAATACAGTATCAAATAAATTTAAATTTTGCGCATAAGAACTTCTTCAAATCAAATAAAAATCAAAGAAAAACCTCAAACATCTAATAATTAAAAACGAACTAAGAATATTTTTAAAATTATATATGACTGGAATCACAAAATAAGAAATGATTTCTTTTGAAATATGATACGAATAAAAGCAAAAGAAGAAAAAACTCTTCTTGAAACTAGAGAAACAAATTTTGTAGAGGAACTTGCATAAAATAAGGACCTCCGGCAGATAAGTCCACTATCAACATATAATATGCGAAATGCGGTGTTTGTATTTTGTAATCATATCTTTATCTTATACTTTTTTTCTTCTGTATGTCATCTCGATAAGAATTGTATTATATACAAACAATAATATTCTTAAACACAGCAAAACTGAAAAAGAGTGACGCCCCAATTGTTTAAACGTTGTCAGAATAATAAAATATTTATAAAAAATAGGAGTTAATTTTTATTTGACAACAATTAAAAAGGGATTTTAAGGGAATTTTTATTTCTCTATGACATTTGTCGGCTCCATGAGAATTTACACCTAATTCCTAATTTTACACAGTTAAAGTTAAAGTTAGTGCTATGTTTTTCAAAAGCAAAAGTTAATGCCAATTTTTAATTTCAATTTCATTTTTAAGGTAATAAGTGAAACCTTGCACATACATATGCATGTGAAATTTAATATTTTTTTTGTGAAATATATAATATTCGCTCCTCCATTTTGCTTAACAACCATTATGAATAAGAAAATTCCTCAATCGAAAATTATATACATAAGACTTATATTATTTCATATCTAACAAAGTCATATGTATATATGTAATGATGATGTCAAACATTATATTATTGGTCACCGTACATGAATCTGGTATTGGGAGAAAAAATTAGAAAAATTCAAAGAAAAAGAAGGCTGATTATATAAATTCAAGTCATTGAGGTGTATAAGACTTCTTCAACTTCAACTACAATTTCAGTTTCATTATAATTATTAAAGAGATATAGTTTATATACCATTTCTCTTCTCTCTGTGTCTCTCTGTCTCTCAACCATGGCTAGGGTTTTTCCTCAAGCAGCCATCTCTTCACCGTACATGAGTACGGAGAGAGAGACTTTCACGGTTTGGATGAAATCTCTGGTTTACCAAACCAATGGTTTAACTGTTTACAATTCCAACGGAGAGATTACGTACCGTGTCGAAAACTACGACAAATGTAGCAATGAAGTCCACATCATGGATCTCCATGGCAACATTTTGTTCACCATCCGCAAAAAGGTATAATCAATCCCTCGTCGATTCGATTCTTCTTCTTCTTCTTTTTTTTCTTGGTTCATCCCGGTTCGAGCTCCAAAACTAGTTGTTCGAAAACTTTGTTGACCGTCCAGAAAAGAAAAGTTTTCAGGTTCATAAATATGCTCTATTCCCCGGCTCTAAGAAACTATGGGACTAATTAAGTCTCATAACTTATTGTTTTTTTTAAAAAGTTCTTGAACAATGGATCATTTTGAAAATCAACAACAACAAAAAAAAAGAGAATAATTTCGAATTCATAATTTTAAGAAAAAAAAAAAGAAGTTACAGTAGTTGAAGTTTCTCTAGCTCAAAGTAGAAATAAATTACAAATAATATAGTAAGCAAGCAACCATACTTAACTAATAAAATTCAAATTTCCGCCGTGGAATTGGACGTTTTTAGTTTAATGATGATCATTATATATGTAAACAAGTTGGAAAAAAATAAGAATCAATTCGTATGTTTAAATAGTTGTGTTTATTGTTATAAAAATATTTGCAGAAATTATGGCTGTTTGGGAGTTGGTATGTGTATAGAGAATGTGGAAGCTTTACAAGCAGTGAGGAAGTGAAACCTTTTGTTAGAGTCAAAAGGTCTTCGATTAGAGATGGAGATTGGGAAGTTCGAGATGAGACCACTGAAGTCTTTTGGATTTTAAGATTTGACCCCAAATTTGCTTTTCAGATCATAGACATCCACGGAGATATCATTGCACAGGTAAATTTACCATAACTTTGAACAGAAAAGTGAGATTGTAAAAGTATATCTATAGAGTTAAATACTTAACCATGTAACCTGTTTTATAGGTAAAGCCAAAGCAATCATCAAATGGGATTACATTGGGAGAAGATGTGTTAACTTTGGAGGTGAAACCACGTGTCGATCACTCACTCGTTGTCGCACTGGTTACTGTATATGGATTAATTAAAGGAGTAGTCTAATTTTTTGTTTGATTTTTATAGAAAAGAAATACACAAAATAGTGTTTTTTCCAACCTTGTTTGTGTTGTGGGAGATGTAAATATATATATATTTTTTTTGCGAGCCTTGATTTTTGCTTGTTTCTGAGGCTCTGTCCATTTTTTTGCCAGCGTAGAATTATATTGTTTGGGACTTACATATAACAAACACCATTCGAAGTCTGAAATCTTCATGATAGGAGCTTCTATTCTGACTTTGAGCACCATTCTTGTGTTAACAAGACAACAAACAAGTGTTTGCATCAACTCTTGCCTGGAATCTAGCATGAAAATAACTAATAGAATCAGTCATATTTTATAGTGAGCAGACATTACAACTACTTGTCACTAGAATAGCAGCAAGAACGCTGACTCACCTCACAGCTTTTCTCTCGACGATGATAAACTGTTTTAAGAAAGCATATCGAGGAAGCTTTTGTCCAATCTCCCATCATGTAACATGTTAATCACCATACTTATCGTTGAAGCATCTCCAGCAAACCCGCAACTCCTCATTTCTTTGATGAGTTCAGCTGATGCCGCTTTGTCACCATCTCTAAGGCGTGCCCTAATCAACGTATTATATGTACCACTATTGGGACGAGGACCATTTTCTTTCATTTGATTGAACAAGGCATCTGCTTCCTCCTTTAAATCTTTCCTACAAAATCCCGAGATCATTGTATTGTAGGTTACAACATCAGGCTTCACACCTTTAAGGCTGAGGCTACAAAATAGAATCCACCCATCTTCTATCTTCCCAGCCTTACACATCCCTTCAATCATAATATTATACGTGACGATATCAAGTTCCATTTTACTCTTTTGCAGATCATGGAATATGACCAATGCTGTCTCTAGCTTCCCGTTATTACAAAGTCCATCTAGTAAGATATTGTATGTCATAATATTTGGATGCACACCATCAGAAACCATCTTTTTGAATACCATTTGGGCATTATCACAATCTCCTGCTTGAAAAAACCCTTGGATAAGAGTGGTGTAAGTGACTGTGTCTCCAACCAATCCTCTTTGAGACATCTCGCGGAATAGTTCCATACCATCTTCTACCTTCTTAGCCTTGCAAAATCCCTTTATAAGAGTACTATAAGTCACTACATTTGGGAAACAGTCATGGCTAACCATGAACTCAAACATCTGCTTGGCCTCGTCTAGACGATCGTGCATACAAAACCCATTGATCAATGAACTGTAAGTGATGGTACTAGGAGCTATAGACCTTTTGATCATCTCCTCGTACAATTTCTCAGCCTCTAAAAGCTTCCCCTCTTTCACAAACGCATCGATCAATGCGTTGAAAGTGACTACATTTGGATTGATTTTCCTCTCAATCATATCGCTCAGCAGTCGAGAGGCATCACTCCATCTTCCGTAATTACAAAGGCAACAAATGAGGGAGCTGTAGGTAAAAACATCTGGTCTAATTCCTCTGTTCTCCATTTCGTTGAGCAGGTTGAGTGCATCATTCACATGTTTGTATTTGCAGAGACTATCGATGATTGTGTTGTAGATTACAACATTTGGCTCTATTTTCCCTTTCTCCATCTTCTTCAACAAACTCAAAGCCAAATCAATATCACCTCTCTTACATAATCCATTTACTACAGCACCATATGTAACCAGATTTGGTTGACAGCCTTTCACAGCCATCTGATCAACTAGCGCCACTGCTTCTAAAGCTTTGTTGTGAAGAAAAAGCCCATGAATCAAAGTTGTAAATGTAACAGTATTAGGTTGATATCCCATTTCGACCATTTGATCAACCAAAGCTACAGCCTCGGAAATCCTCTTACCGTGACAGTATCCATTGAGAAGAGAAGAAAGCGTAACAATGCTGGGCTCATAACCAAGTTTCATCATCTTGCCAAGAGTAGCTAAAGCAAGAGGGAGTTGAGAGCGTCGACAGAAACAGTTAATCAAAATATTGAATGTGTATAGATCATGTGAAATTCCCAAATTTTGCATCTGCTCGCCGAGAGAGATGACAACATCGAACTTGTTCATCTTAGCAATAGCACTCAACAATTTACTGAACTCAATAATGGAAGGGAAAGGACGAGACTTGACCATGTCGCTGAACAGATCAACAGCTTCATCTAATTTTAAATCACTCAACACATTTCTACTCAGTTTCTCTCTGTAACCAACAGAAAAAGATCGTTCCCAGAAAAGATTAAAGGAAGAAGGAGCAATTCGAGGACTACCTTTCCCCTGGATTTTCCGACGAACAAATCTCTTCGTCGTCGAAGCAAATGCGTATGAAATCGATCTCATCATCTTCTCAATCTCAAGAGTCCACAGCTTTTTTGCTCTGCGAATTGCAAAACCCTTTCTCGATCAATTTAACCCAGAGCAAGATAAATTGATAAACCGGTGGTAAACTTCCGGTTTAATATTTATTGCCATGCTGGTTTAGTAACAATCACCCTTTGCCGGTTAACATTTTCAATTAATATTTCTTTTGGGAACAAACTTGAATAATAATTTCATTTTTTTCAGCAAATAAATAAATAACTAAACTTGAATAATAATAATTTCATATAACATTTTCGACATCAGCAATTTAACAAAAATATATATATATATATATATATATATATATATATATATATATATATTCTTGAACTCAAAGGAAAGTCATTCTATAACTTTTATAACAGACAAAATCCAATTCTTTAATTGCAACATAAGGCAATGTTCTCATCATTTATTCCCATAAAGATATAATAAATCACATAGCTTATATATGCATAGTTGGATTGCTTTGCCTTGGCATCTCTGCTTCTGTTGATAAAAGAATGAAGCTAAGCGAGTCAAGAGGCGAAACAGAGAAGCACAGGCGCCAACAACATTTCGAGCACGAGCTTAAGAACATGATCTCTTCACTAACCCACATGGGAGGAGATAAGGCAGGACCTAGCCAATACGATGAAGAGGAGGATGGTATCAGAGTCATCACGCTTTCTGGATCCAACCTTGGAGCCACCATGAAGACCGAGCTTGACAACAATCATGGAGACAGAGACAAAAACGGCGACCACGAGCTTGATTTCCTCAGCACTTATGTTAATAGCAACTTCCAAGCTGTGAACAACTCGATTATGATAGGGGCCAAGTACGAGACTCATGATCCTGGCGTTCATCTTGACATCTCTGGCGATGTGGAGAAACCTTCGGTGAAGATACCTGCGAGGAGTTCAAGGGGAAAGAAGGGTAAAACTCCTGCTAGAAGTGACCGTCGAGAATCTGAACATACTAATTGAATGGTATGGTATCTTCATTGACAAAGCAATTTGATTGGCTTCAGTATTAATTCTCTTTTATTCTCTTGTCTTGCCTTCTCTAAATAATCAGAGAAATTGTGCATGCCAAAGCACTTTACTTTCTCTTCGAGGTTGTTGTTTTCGCTTGCGCTTATTATTAAACATGTTTCTATTTACAGTCTATTCTCAATATAAATAAATGTATGAAGCAGGGTGTGGTCAATCCTCTTAGATATGATTACTTGGTTGATGAGGGAATGTAGAGGCCATACCTTGTTCCTCAGACCTCAATTGTAGTTTTGGACCAATGGTTTATTTGCTGGAAATCAAAGATACTAAGCTCAGCCTGAATTGAATTGCCACACACCTGAAATACAGAAATATCTGAATTCAATGATTATAGAGAAGAACTCCTATGTTGTAGACAGCCACATACCGATTGAATCATAGGTTTGCATATCCACATAAATACAGAGCACGCCAATGTGTCGAAAGCATAGCCAATAAAGGTCCAACAATAATGGCAGGGCATGCATTAAGTCAGTACAGAATAGTTAAGCTTTTAATTCGAAAATATGGCACAAAAGAAGAACATAACATGCATTGCAAGACAAAGCCACTTTGACAGCTTGGGAGTACCTAAACTACTGTATGTCCTCAGAAGCATGAAAACAGTAATTATCACAAGAAAAATTACCATTACAAGATAAAATCTGCATTGTATGCATCACGAATAGCCGCAAAGAAGTCTTCACACCTCAAAGCTTGATCATCATGTCTTTTGAAATTGAGATCGGATCCCTGAGACATATGGACAAAGAGAGGTGACGTAAACATCTTTTAGATCTCATTTCTTCACCAACCATTCTACCTGTATACCAAAACATCTATAAAATTCTGAAATCTTCTTAAAGGGGGCTTCTTTGAGTTCTAACCACTGATCTTGGTTATTTCAGTGTTTGGGTCAACTCTTTTCTGAAACCTTACCTCGACAATAATAAAATCGTCAAATTCATAAAATTCAGACAACGCAGCAACAAAAAAAATATATGCAGAAAAAAGTTGTCATTAGACTAGCAGCAAAAATGTTGATTTACCACACAATTTTTCTCTCAAGGATGATTGAACTGTTTAAGAAAGCATGTCCAGAAAGCTATTTTCACTTCTCCCATCATACGACAAATTAGTGACCAAGCCAAAGGTTGAAGCATCTCCAGCAAACACGCAATTACTCATTTCTTTGATGAGTTCTGTTGATGTGGCTGTGTCACCATCTCGAAGATGTGCCCGGATTAGCGTATTATATGTACAGTCATTTGGGAGAGTCCCATCTTCTTTCATTTTTCTACCATATGATGCTTCCTGCTTTAAACCTTTCCCACAAAATCCTGAGATCATTATAGTGTAACTTTTAACATCCAGCTTTGCTCCTTTGAGTCTGAGACTACAAATATATCCAAAGTAAATAAACTAAACTAAATTTAGTGGAGGACATACCACACTCTTTTGTAAATCCTCCAATATTGCAGACACTTTTCGTAGTCCCTCATTATTGCATAAACCGGCCAGCATATTGTAGGACGTACTAGTATCAGGACACACACCACTGGAAATCATATCCTCAAAAATGTCTAGGGCGCCATTAAGATCACCCACTCGATAAAACCCGTGAATCAAAGTGCAGTAAGTAATTGCGTCAGCAACTATTCCTCTTCGGTACATCTCGCAGGCTTGCTCCATCCCATCGTAAACCTTTTCAGCCTTACAATAGCCATTAATGATTGCACTAAAAGTCACTACGTTGGGGGAGAACCCCTTGGTAGCCATCGAATCAAACATCTCTTTCGCCTCATCTAGGCGGTTCTCTTTGCAGAGTCCATCAACCATCGAGGTATAGGTAACAGTATTGGGGAGTATACCTTTTCTGAGCATCTCCATGTAAACATATTCAGCTCTTGAAAAGTTCCTTTCCCTGGAAAATGCGCTGATCAATATACTGTAAGTTTGAACATCAGGTTGCAAACCACTTAGGGGGGAGATTAGTAAATATATTCCATGCTTCGTCCACCATATTAGCCTTGCACATTCCATGGATGATGATGTTATAAGTACGAATATCAAGGTCCATATTACTCTTCTGCATAGCCTTAAATAATTTCAACCCCTTTTCAGGCTTCCCATCATCGTAAAAACCGCGCAACATAATGCTATGAGTTACAACACTAAAGCTACAATAACCGTGTATCAAACAGCTGTAGGTAATTACATTGGGGGAAATTCCTTTCTCCTGCATTTCAGTGAAGAGATTTTGAGCATCGCCGTGGTGGCCGTCTTTGCAAAGACAACCAATGATGGCATTATAGATTCGAACATTGGCTTCGATGTGGCATTCCTCCATCTTCCTAAGCATATTCAAGGCCGACTCAGAGTCAACAATCTTACACATTCCATGTATAATCAGTGGCGGACCCAGAAATTATTTTTAGGGGGGTCAAATTATTTTTTCAATTATATTATATAGTTTATTATATTAAAATATTATACAAACAATAGAAAATCAAAACATTATTTATTATTTTTATAATTAATTAGGAAAAAAGTATACAATTTCCAATAGATGCTGTGATTTTTTAAAAGAATAAAAAATTAATAGTAATCAATACAACGTACTAAAGATGTTAAAAACCAAAAATTAACCAAAACTGTGAGACTCAAGTATCGAACCATAATTTAGGGGTGTCAGTTCTATCACATTCTACCAACTTTGCTACAAGTACTTTAGTTATTCTGAAGCATTATACTATATTTGAATATTTAACATGGGTCAGTTGACCCACATCTTTCCTTAGTGGGTCCGCCACTGTGTATAATTGTTTTGTAAGTAAATCCGTCAGGTTGATGACCTTCTTCAACCATTCGATCAAACAGAGCCAACGCTTCGAGCATTCGATCCTCAATACAAAAACCGTTTATCAGCAGCGTGTTAAACGTAACAACATCGGGCTGGAAACCAAGTTTAGTGATCTTGCCAAATGTCGACAAAGCAAATGAAAACTTATGACAGTCGCAGAAACATTTTATCAGAATATTGAAGCTACAGATATTACATGGAATCTGGAGCAATTCCATCTTCTGATACAGAGAAATCGCAACACCAGGAAGCTCCATCCTCACGAAGACACCAATTAGTTTATTGAAATCAATTTCTGAATAGAAGGGACGAGACCGAACCATTTCATTGAACAAATCAATGGCATCATCTACGCTTTGGATATAATGAGAACCACTTGTCAATTTCAATCTCTCTCCCACAAAAGTTGCTTCGCTACCACTGCAATGGACTGACGAAAATGGTAGACGCTTTTTAATCCTACCTTTCTTTGCAACGCGAAGATGAATCAATCTAGTGCATAGAGATTGTGAGAAAAGAGACATTGATAGAAATGAAGAGTGAAACGTACCATTTTCAGCAGAAGCCACACTGACAAGAAGAAACATGTTTGAATATGAGACCGTAAGGCCAAAGAGAATCATTATGCACAAAAAAAAAATGATTAGAAAAGCATATCCAACAAAGTTTGTGTCCAATTGGCGTCCCATTTCAACATTATCTTCATAAATCAACATGACGAAAATAGAAATTAACAAGCGTAACACATTTGTGGGACATGAGAATTGAAATAGATCCAGCAAAACGAAAGTAGAGATTGGAGTTGTGCTGCTAAAGATAGAAATGTGAATGATCTCGCAATCTTTCATTCATCCTCCAATTGATGGTCTTGCAGAGCAAACACAACAAACTAATCAGACGGTTAATCTTGAATCTGTATCTTAAATTTGACTTAGACACATTGTTTTACCTCTGTTTTGTCACTTCATCTCTCTTTCTCAGAGTCACTACTCTCTGTTCTTGGTTTGTTTGGATTTTATTGGGCTGTGAGGCCCCTACGTAAGCCCACTTAGTTTGTATAGCTACACTAGGTTAAATCATCATGTTGTATAAAAGGCATTGCCTCTCTTACGTATTCAATAAGAAACAAAGTTTACAACATCATCTCTTTCTTAACATGGTATCAGAGCAAAACCTAAACTACTAAAGGGTTTTGTTTCTTGATCTTGTGACTTATTCAATTCCGCTGCAAGCAATATTTGTTTCTCAAATTCTGTTTTTATTCTCTATCTATCTTTGACCTAAAGTTTGTTCCTACTTCTTCGACAAACTTCTCTGTTTTCATCATGAGCACCGAATTGGCTCTTGCTACATCCACGAGTGCTTCTACGGCACGACCTCGACGCACCATCTCACCGTACGACCTCACCTCCAGTGACAATCCAGGAACCTTGATCTCAAAACCTCTCCTCCGTGGACCTAACTACGATGAATGGGCCACAAATTTGCGTTTGGCTTTGAAGGCAAGGAAGAAATTTGGATTTGCAGACGGCTCAATACCTCAACCCGTTGCAACAGATCCAGATTTCGATGATTGGATTGCTAACAACGCTCTTGTGGTTTCATGGATGAAGCTTACCATTCATGAAAGCATCTCTACTTCTCTGTCACATCTCGACGATTCTTATGAGCTGTGGACTCATATTCAGAAATGGTTTGGAGTCAAAAACGGACAGCGCATCCAACGACTTAAAACCGAGTTAGCTACATACCGTCAAAAAGGTACTCCCATTGAGACATACTACGGGAAACTCTCTCAACTGTGGAGAAGCTTGGCAGATTACCAACAAGCAAAAACTATGGATGAAGTCAGGAAGGAACGCGAGGAAGACAAACTACATCAATTTCTCATGGGCCTAGACGAATCTGTATATGGCGCAGTAAAATCCGCACTCCTCTCTCGGGTACCACTGCCCTCACTCGAAGAAGCTTACAGTGTATTGACTCAGGATGAAGAATCAAAGTCTATAAGTCGTCTCAATGATGAAAGAAACGACGGTGTCACTTTCGCGGTTCAAACTTCTCAACGAACCCGCGGCTTCTCCGAAAACAGAGACTCTGTTTCCGTTTGCTCCAACTGTGGCCGACTTGGTCATCTTGCTGAAAACTGTTTCAAGTTAGTGGGATATCCTCCTTGGCTTGAAGAGAAAATGCGCTGGCGAAATCAGTCTAATTCTGTTGGTCGTGGTTCTCCTATTCCGCCTGCAACCACTTTCAAGGCCAAACAGAGCATGGGTCGTGGCACCTCCATCAATCACGTCGCTGCTCTCGGAGACACCACCATGGCTGCACCAAGTTCCATGTCTGGTTCTCAATTGACAGACGTAGATCGTATCGGCATAAGCGGCTTGAATGATGCACAATGGAAGCAATTGAGACAAATGCTTGAAGAACGAAATCTCAACTCTACTGATACAAAATCGGGTACGTTCTTTCTTGAATCTTGGATCATTGATTCTGGTGCGACAAATCATATGACTGGTACTCTTGAATTTTTGCGTGATGTGTGTGAAATGGCTCCGGTGTTGATCAAACTTCCCGACGGAAGGTTTACAACCGCTACCAAACATGGCCGTGTCTATTTAGGATCATCATTGGATCTTCATGAAGTGTTTTTTGTTGACGGTCTACATTGTCATCTAATCTCAGTTTCGCAATTGACTAGAGCTAGAAGCTGTGTTTTTCAAATCACTTTAAAGTGTGTATTATCCAGGATCGCATCACTCTAACGCTGATTGGAGCTGGTAAGCAGCTCAATGGATTGTATTTTTTTTGGGGAACGGAAACTGCAGCGTTAGTGACACGCACGGGTTCATCTTCTCAGTTGTGGCATTGTCGTTTCGAGCATCCTTCCTCCAAAGTTTTAAAGTTGTTGCCGTTTTCAGATTCTACTACTCATGATTTTGATTCAAAGACTTGTGAGATTTGTATTAAAGCTAAACAAACAAGGGAATCTTTTCCTTTGAGCAATAATAAAACAAGTTTTCCTTTCGAAATGGTGCATTGTGATCTTTGGGGTCCGTATAGGACTACATCAATCTGCGGTTCCAACTATTTTTTAACTCTAGTTGATGACTATACGCGTGCTGTCTGGTTGTATCTTCTGCCATCGAAACAAACAGCTCCACTTCATCTTAAAAACTTCATCTCCTTGGTTGAACGGCAATTTTCTACAAAAATAAAGACAATTCGCAGTGACAACGGCTCGGAGTTCGTTTGTTTGTCTTCATTCTTTGCTGAACATGGGATTGTTCATGAAACATCATGTGTAGGCACACCTCAACAAAATGGTAGAGTAGAACGCAAACATCGACATATCCTCAATGTAGCACGTGCTCTTCGCTTCCAAGCTAGATTGCCTATTGAATTTTGGAGTTATTGTGCACTTACCGCGGCCTATCTTATTAATCGCACTCCAACGCCTTTACTTCAAGGTAAGACGCCTTTTGAGCTCATATATGATCGGCCTCCTCCGATTAATCATATTCGTGTCTTCGGTTGTGTTTGCTACGTTCATAATCAAAAGCATGGAGGAGACAAGTTTGAGAGTAGAAGCAACAAATCTATTTTTCTCGGCTATCCTTTTGCAAAGAAAGGCTGGCGGGTTTATAATATAGAAACAGGAGTAATTTCTGTCTCTCGTGATGTGGTTTTCCGGGAAACAGAGTTTCAATTCCCTACCTCTGTTTTTGATCCTCTGACAGACCCGCAGCTTCTTCTCTCTGATGAAAACCAGTCTCTATCATCTCCACTTTCATCGTCGCAGGACACTTCCACTCCGCCATCTCCTGTTGCTCCTACTACAGCTCCGGATTTAACACCATCAAACTCATCTTCTTATATTGATGATGATGATGATGTTACTACACTCTCCGACGACACTGCCTCCGTCGATGAGACCTCCGATATTGAGATTTTACATTCTCCGTCTCTGACAAAATCACAGTCTCTGTCTCCAACAAAATCATTGTCTCCGTCTCCACCAGAATCTATGTCTCCATCTCTGATTATTTCTGCTACTCCGACTGCTTCCTCTCCAAAGGCTGCAGAACCGGAACCGGAACTTCTTGGCATAGGAAAACGTGTTAAAAAGCCACCAGTGAGGCTAGCTGATTACGTGACTACTTTACTTCATAAGCCTCACCCGTCAGCAACTCCGTATCCACTAGATAATTACGTGTCTAGCTCACAATTTTCTGAAGCATACCAAGCTTATGTCTATGCCATATCCACTGGTATTGAACCTCATAGTTACAAGGAAGCTATCCTTGATGAAAATTGGCGTTGTGCAGTTTCCGATGAGATCGGCTCTCTTGAAACTCTTGGTACATGGACCGTTGAAGACTTGCCTCCGGGAAAGAAAGCATTGGGCTGTAAATGGGTCTTTAGGCTTAAATACAACTCGGATGGTACACTTGAACGTCACAAAGCTCGATTGGTGGTCCTAGGTAATAATCAAACCGAAGGTATTGATTATTCCGAAACATTTGCTCCCGTTGCAAAAATGGTTACCATTCGTGCTTTTCTTCAACAAGTTGTCTCTTTGGATTGGGAAGTTCACCAAATGGACGTTCACAATGCGTTTCTTCATGGTGATCTTGATGAAGAAGTCTACATGAAATTTCCACCGGGTTTTCGTAGTGATGATAACCACAAAGTATGTCGCTTACGCAAAGCCTTGTATGGCCTCAAACAAGCTCCTCGTTGTTGGTTCGCCAAACTCACCACCGCTTTGAAAGACTACGGTTTTATTCAAGACATCTCTGATTACTCTTTATTCACTTTAGAGAGACATGGTATAAGACTGCATGTTCTTGTCTACGTCGATGATTTGATCATTACGGGTTCATCAGTTGCCGTCATTAATGAGTTTAAACGATATTTAAGCTCATGTTTTTACATGAAAGATCTTGGTATCTTGAGGTACTTCTTGGGTATTGAGGTTGCTAGGAGTCCCGCCGGTATGTATTTGTGTCAACGAAAGTATGCTATTGATATTATCACGGAAACAGGGTTACTTGGGGTTCGGCCTGCGTCTCACCCTTTGGAGCAAAACCATAAACTTTCTTTAGCATCTGGTGATACGATATCCGACCCTTCTAGGTATCGTCGTCTTGTTGGAAGGCTTATCTATCTTGGCTCTACACATCCCGAGTTGTCATATGTCATCCACATTCTTTCACAATTTATGAATGATCCTAAAGCTGACCATATGGAGGCTGCTCTCCGGGTTGTTCGTTATCTCAAATCAAGCCCAGGTCAAGGTATTCTTCTACGCCCCAACACATCCTTGGTACTCACAGCTTGGTGTGATTCAGATTTTGGTACTTGTCCACATACGCAAAGGTCACTAACGGGTTGGTTCATTCAATTGGGAGGATCCCCAATCTCTTGGAAAACAAAGAAACACGATGTTGTCTCTTGTTCTTCGTCCGAGGCTGAGTATCGTGCTATGGCTGACACAGTTTGCGAAATCATGTGGTTACGTGCCCTTCTTCCAGCTCTTGGTATCTCGTGTAATGGTCCGGTTACTTTGTATTCTGATAGTCTCTCCGCTATTAGTCTTGCTGCCAATCCGGTTTATCATGCTCGCACAAAGCATGTAGGTCGTGATGTACACTTCGTCCGTGATGAGATCATCCGTGGTACAATTGCCACCAAACATGTCTCCACGACATCTCAGCTTGCGGATATCATGACCAAAGCTAAGGGCCGTCGCGAGTTTGAAGCTTTTCTTCTCAAGCTGGGTATTTGTAACCTCCATACTCCAGCTTGCGGGGGGGTATTGGGCTGTGAGGCCCCTACGTAAGCCCACTTAGTTTGTATAGCTACACTAGGTTAAATCATCATGTTGTATAAAAGGCATTGCCTCTCTTACGTATTCAATAAGAAACAAAGTTTACAACATCATCTCTTTCTTAACAGATTTCTCTCAAGGAAAGTCGACACCTGCACCTAAAAGACGAAGACGAATATTAGAGTTTATAATATTCAAACGAGAAACCAGAGAGACGCACGCAGCAGCACAATTCAAAATTCGAACCGAATTTACTAGATTTAAGGTCCATTGGGCCTTCGTTAAGTGGTGAAATGGTTGGGCTAACAATGGGCCTAATAATATTCTTTTCTTGGCCTGGTTAGTTTGTTTTCTTTCAGAAAAAGTAAATAGTGGAATAATGATAAATCATCAGTAATACTAATGCAACGGCTAATTGTCAAATCAATAATGAGAAGACAGTCGAACGTTGTTGTTGTTATAGCCGTTAATGAAGCTTAAGAAGATTTTATAGCAGTTGGTGAAGATTGATATAAATACTCCCTATCAATTTCATTAACAACAACAACTCATCTCTTCCTTCTCTTTTAAATTTCAATTATGCTTCTGCTCAGAGGACGAGAGTGAGAGAGAGAGAGACATCATCCTCACCATGTCGTCCATGTTTCTCTCCTTCTTCCTTCACTGTGATAAGTCACGACCATGCTCTGCTCGAACCATCAATCAGATTAAACACCGCTGAATTAGGAAAACTTTCTTTTGATTTTTTTAAGGTTTCTTAGTTTTAATTAATGATGAATCGCTTTTGTCTCTTTTGCAGTTATTTTTCCCGGAGCACTGGAGATCCTGTTTCAGAAAATAGCGATCCTACTCTGAATCACAAACCCAACTCTGTATGATCTGTTCCCATCTCTTTTCTCTCGTTATAATCTTCATGTTTCCGTTAGTGATTCTCAGTTTCTTCTACGTTTTAGATTTGTAATTTCATTTTTTACACGTATATTGCTTGCTATTTATAGTTTACATTTGTCGTCTATATCTAGAGTTAGCTACTTCCACTTGCTGATACTTTTGTTTCCACAAATGCTCTCTGTTTTGCTTCTTCTTCTTTGATCCTCTGTTTTATGGCCGAGACCGTGTGTATACTTTTTTCATTCGATTTTGTTCAAGACTAAAAGCTTCTTCAATTTTTGGCAGTGTAATAATCATTTTGTTCAAGAAAAATCGTTTTGTTGACATATTAATCATAATTGTGTCTGCGATTTACTCATGGGAAATATTGACTACATAGTTTTTAGTTATGGAATTTTAAAAATTTGTCCTTAAATCTCTGTCAGTTTTCATTTATTCCGGCATATGTTTTTTTTTACCCACTTTCTTTAAACGTATGTGAAAATTCTATTAGTAACATGTGCAATTTGATTTTTGATTATAGGAGAATTTTGATAATCAATACGGCGAAGAAACCTGCGACTTACGAGGATTATACTAATAACACAATAAATCCAGGTAATGAAAACTCTCTTTTTACAAGGATTATGAGCATAATAATGGTTGCGTTCATGAAACGTTTTCTTGGAAAGTCCTACACCGCTTGCAAATGAAAGACTTCTTGTGGATTACACATTGGGCCTTCTTTGCTACCAATGATTGGTAACCAATCCAAGGTATTAATTACTCTCTTTATTCTATTTTTTTCTCTAAAAATTATTCTAAGTAAAACTAAAATTAAATAATTTAAAACTTTCACTAAAACATTTATATAAATTAAAATTTTTAATTTTTTAAATTAGTTTAATTATAATGATTTTTCACTTAAATTATAAACATATTTTAACAATTATTAAGAAACTACTGTTTTTTAACTAAAAACTATGATAATTTCACTAAATCTTTTTAAAAATTTAGTTTAGGTGGTAAATTTTAAACACGTCGGAAACTAACCGCGCTGAGGCATCCTGTACTTAGTTGGTCCGTAAGCTGGTGTTCGAAGTTCGGCATGTTTTCGGCATGTTTTCACGTGATTTAACGCTTAACTCATTATTTAAAAATAATAGTGATTTTGACTAAAATTTAAAACAAATTTAACACTTAAACTTTAAAAAATAACGATTTTTAAACTAAAAACCATGTTTATTTCACTAAATATTTTTAAAAATTTTAAACACGTCGAAAACTAACCGCGCTTAGTTGGTCCGTAAGCTTGGTGTTCGAAATTTGGCATGTTTTCAAGTGATAGATTTAACACTTAAACTTAAAAAAAAAATAGTGATTTTGCCTCAAATTTATAACAAATTTCACTTAAAATTTAAGAAAATACTTTTTTTTTAATCTAAAAACCATGTCAATTTCACTAAAACTTTTTAAAAATTTAGTTTAAGTGGTAAATTTAAAACACGTCGGAAACGAACCGCGTCTAGGCTTCCTGTCCTTAGTTGGTCCGTAAGTTTTATGTTTGAAGTTCGGTATGTTTTCACGTGAAAGATTTACCACTTAAACTCACTTAAATTCATTTTTAAAAAATAATAGTGATTTTGTCTAAAATTTAAAACAAATTTAACACTTAAACTTAAGAAAATACTGTTTTTTATCTTAAAACCATATCAATTTCACCATAACTTTTAAAAAATTTAGTTTAAGTGGTAAATTTTAAACATTTTCTTGGAAAGTCCTACACAACCTACACGACTTGCAAATGAATGACTTTCTTTATTCTTTTTTTTTTTAATTTTCTATAAAAAAATATTTTAAGTAAAACCAAAATTAAATAGTTTAAAACTTTCACTAAAACATTTCAATAAATTAGATTTTTTAATTTTTTACATTAATTTAAATTGTAATAATTTTTCACTAAAATTGTAAATAAATTGAACATTTAACACTTAAAGAAAATAATATTTTTAACTAAAAACCATGTTAAATTCACTAAAACTTTTTAAAAATTAGTTTAAGTGGTAAATTTTAAACACGTCAATAACTAACTGCGCCTAAACATCATGTCTTTAACCGCGCCTAAACATCATATTTTTAAAACTTTCACTAAAACATTTCAATAAATTAGATTTTTTAATTTTTTACATTAATTTAAATTGTAATAATTTTTCACTAAAATTGTAAACAAATTGAACATTTAACACTTAAAGAAAATAATATTTTTAACTAAAAACCATGTTAAATTCACTAAAACTTTTTTAAAATTAGTTTAAGTGGTAAAATTTTAAACACGTCAAAAACTAACCGCGCCTAAACATCATGTCTTTAGTTGTTTCATAAGCTGGTGTTCGAATTTCGGCATGTTTTCACGTGATACTTTTTTTTCGTCATCCGCAATTAATTAGAACTCAAAAGAACCATTCCTAAGGAATGTTGTTTACATAGGTGATATGAAGCGGTTCTGTACGAACTTTTCGTGCCAGATTATCCGCCTTACTATTAGCCCTACGAGAAATTAAAGATAAAGAAAAAGATGAGTTTTCACGTGATACTTAACACTTAAACTTAATTTTAAAAATAATAGTGATTTTGACTAAAATTTAAAACAAAATGAACACTTAAACTCTAAGAAAATAAGATTTTTTATCCAAAACCATGTTAATTCACTAAATGTTTTTGAAAATTAGTCTAATTGGTAAATTTTAAACACGTCAAAAACTAACCGCGCGTAAACATCCGGTCTTTAGTTAGTCCGTAAGCTGGTGTTCGAATTTTGGCACGTTTTCACGTGATATAGACTTAACACTTAAACTTAATTTTAAAAATAATAGTGATTTTGACTAAAACTTAAAACAAATTGAACACTTAAACTTTAAGAAAATAAGATTTTTTAACCAAAACTATGTTAATTCACTAAATGTTTTTAAAAATTAGTCTAAGTGATTTTAAACACGTCGCAAACTAACCGCGCTTAGACATCCTATCCTTAGTTGGTCCGTAAGATTTGGTGTTCAAAGTTCGGCATGTTTTCACGTGATATAGATTTTACACTTAAACTCATTTTTAAAATATAATAGTGATTTTGACTAAAATTTAAAACAAATTTAACACATAACTTTAAGAAAGTAACGTTTTTAAACTAAAAACCATGTCAATTTCACTATTTGTGTACGTGTTAAAAATTTAACACGTCGAAAACTAACCGCGCCTAGGCATCGTGTCCTTAGTTGGTCTGTAAGCTTTGGTGTTCGAAGTTCGGCATGTTTTCACGTGATATAGACTTTACACTTAAACTCATTTTTTAAAAATAATAGTGATTCTGACTAAAATTTAAAATAAATTTAACACTTAAAATTTAAGAAAAATAACGTTTTTAAAACCAAAACTATGTCAATTTAATTTTTAAAAAAATTAGTTTAAGTGTTAAATTTTAAACACGTCGAAAACTAACCGCGCCTAGGCATCATGTCCACTGGTGATTAACATGTCAGAAAAATTGCCTCTACCATGTAACTAAACTAAAGAAAAACTTTAGTCCATTTAGCTGATTTCTCTGGTGATTAACAAAAAAAAAAAAGAAATAGAATCAAAGATTTGAGTATCTGTAACTTTTTGGTTCATGTCTCCATGAAACTTGAAGTGATTAAATCTTTTAACAAAAAAAGAAAAGAAACTTGAAGTGATTCAATTATGGATCAATTTCAAAGACGGCATTAAGATTTTTGTGAGTAATATAGTCAATATTTTAGTATAGATGAAGAATAAGAAATGCTGCAGAGGAAAGAAACATGGGCTTTCCACAAGGGCGTTGAAGATGTAAGTCAAATAAAAAGACTGTTCTTGATGCCATTTTCTAAAGATGTGTATGTGTAAATGAATTCAAATATTTCTGCTCCATTTCTGAAAATATGACGGTTTTCCAACGGTATATATGGCTCTGAAATCTCTCAAGATTATTGACGAATACTGTCTTTGCAAAGGCGATCAATGATGGCACTATAGATCACAACATCAGCTTTGATGTGGATGTGGTTTTTTTCCATCTTCCTAAGCAGATTCAAGGCCAACACAGTGTTACCCATCTTACACATTCCATTGACAATTGTTCCGTAAGTAACTAGGTCAAGTTGATGACAATTTTCTACCATCCGACAGCGAGAGCTACAGCTTCAAGAACTCGACCCTCGCGGGAAAGACCGTTCATCAGTGTGGTAAACGTTACGACATTGGGTTGACATCCCGTTTCAACCATATGATCAAATAAAGCAACCGCTTCAGAGATCCTGTCTTCGAGACATAACCCGTGGAGCAGCGTGCTAAACGTAACAACATTGGGCTGAAAACCAAGTTTAGTGATCTTGCCAAATGTAGACAGAGCAAGAAGATTCAAACTTATGCAGATTTTACTTTGAAAAAAAAACAAAGTAATCACATCTTAAGTTTTTTTTTCCAGTATATTACAAAAAGCAAATTATGTAACTGTGAAATCATCAATATACGATAACCGGTTTCTGATTATATACCGGTTTTAGCTCCTCTTAGCGTTTTTAAGATTACGTACTGTCATTACAAGCTGTTGTCTCTCACCTTCCACTTCTGCAAATCTCAAACTTATCTCTGAGTATCTCTCTCGCATCTCCTTCAGCTCCATCTCCATCGATCCATTACACTCTCGTAAAGACGTGATTTCCGCTACAAGAACTCGAATATCTTCGTTTTCTTGACCATTTAGAGGCTCATCCTCACTCTTCTGGTTCATCATCAGTAAAAATAAAAAACAAAAAGAGTTAATTTTTCTGTTATTCAATGTTGTTGGGTTGCAACATTATGAAAAAGTTAACAACCTCTTGGCTATTTTGATCGAGTTGGTCGAGTTTAGTTTCCAGTTCCTCGATTCTGTTCTTCAGATTCTTTTCCTTTTCGATGAACATATTTGATGAAGATTCAAGAGCAGTTTCCTTAAGTTTGATTTGCCCCTGGATCACAAGTTCACAAGCTTATCATTAGGAGTGTCAAAATGGGTTAATACCCATGGGTTACCCGAACCCGCCCATGATTTTAGTGGGTTTGGGTAGAATTTTTTTACCCATATATATAAATGGGTTTTAGTGGGTTACCCTATTAGGGTTATGGGTTTAATGGGTAAAACCCATTAGGGTCATGGGTTACCCATGGGTTTCATAACCAAAACTAAAAAGTAAAATTTATATATATCTATATTGATATATTATGTAAAATTTATATAAATATATGTAAAATATCTTCTTTTCTTTACAACTATATATGTAAAATATCTAAAATAACTATTAAAGTTTACATTTTACCTAAAAATAAAAGTAAAAAGTAAAATATATGTATAATATTATTTTAATTTATTTATTATTAAAAGTAAAAAGTAAAATATATGTAAAATATATGTAAAATAAAAGTAAAAAGTAAAATAACTAGATTTTTTTAATTTATTATTTAAAAACTTTTGTTGGTTTACAATTTTATGTTATTTTTTTGGATTTTTATTATTTATATATTTTATTATACATATATATGGGTACCCATATAACCCATTAAGCCAATGGATTTCTACAATAATGGGTTTGAGTATGTAAATTCAACCCATATAAATATATGGGTCGGGTCAAACCCGTCCATTAAACACTCGAACCCATATGGGTTTGGGTCGGGTCGGGTCGGGTTACCCATTTTGACACCCCTACTTATCATCTACTTGAAGATATCAATACTGAAACGAATACTGTAGATGCATATATACCTCAAGAAGCTTTAATTTATCTTTCATAACCGCAACTTCTTTAGATCCACCATGAGCTCCTACTGGACTTCCTTTGTTGTTGTTGTTTCTTTGCGCGGTTTTCGTTAAGTTGTTAATCGCGGTTCTGCTTTCCTTCAGTTTCTTCTCAAGATTAGTCATTGCTTCTTCTTTCTTCTTCAACTCACCTTTTACTTGTGCCACTTGCTTCTTGTGCTTCTCCATCTCCAAATCATTCACAGATAAAGAATGCTTTAGATCATCGCACTGAGCTCTTACGGTTTCTAGCTCTGATTGTAAGTTTGAAATTGCTGTTTCTTTTTCATCTTTGGCAAGCTTCACCGCTTGCAACTCCGCTGCTAGAGACTCTGACTCTTTCCTCATTAGTGAGATATTGCTCTCTAGCTCAATTTTCGTCATGTTCTCTCTCTGTACTGAAGCTTCGGCTTCCATAACCGATTTTTTCGTCTTTTCCAAATCAACTCTCAGGTTCTCTGCTTGCTCTGCCTGTAACATGAGACTATTTTGGTTCTTTTTCAGATTCTCAATCTCGTCCTTCAGGATTTTGATCTCTTGATTTAAATTTGCAGTAACATCTTCTTCATGCCTCTTCTGATTCTCTATATCTTTGGATTTCTCATCAAGATTCTCTAACATTCCCTCCATCTGACTGGTTTTGAAACTCAGCTTTTCAGAAAGCTCGTGGAGCTTGGCCTCGTACTCGGCTTGGTTTGCTCGGAGCTCATCATTAGCGTTCTTGAGCATTTCTTCTAGTTGACGTTTCTGCATTCGTAATTCGTTAGCTTCTGTCATCGCCTTCATAGCTATTTTCTCATTTGATGTAAACATTGAATCCATCTGCTCAGAGAGTCTCTTAAATTCATCCTGTAGTTTTCCGGCTACACTAGCGTTTTTCCACCTTGTTTTCCTTAGAGTTTCTTCGGCTTGGATAGCTCTTTGCTCTTGCTCCACTTTAGCTCGTGTGACAGCATCAATGTCTGCCTCGAATACCCGAGCCTGTTTCTCCATCTCTTCTTCCAAGGTCTTCATTTGTGTTTCAAGTTCTTTAATCCGGCACAAAGACTCTGAAAACTCTTCAGATTGTTTCTTGAGCTCAGCTTCACGACTCTCTACTTGGTTTTCAAGCTCGGTCACATCCACAAGCGACGATGAACATTCGTATTGTATCTTCAACTGTTCTTGCAGTTGGCTCTGCTCTAGCTTGTAAGAGATATCATGATTTTCCTGTTTCAGTATCTCATAATCCAAAGCAAGCTGTTCCATCTGTACCTCAAGCTCATCTTTATCACGTTTATAGATCTCAATCTCATTATAGAGATCTGTGATCTTCTGCTCCAAGACGTGTGTATCTTTCGCATCCACGTGTTTCTTCACAAGGTTCTCAAGTGCTTTTTGATCCTCATCTTCATCTGTCTCACTTCTACAAGACCTTCTCATTGATTCTTCAATGTTGACAGAGGCCCTTGTTCTAGGAGGAAGATCAGCTCCTTCCTTACTCCTTTCCTCCAGCATTTCTTCAAGATCTTGAACAGCAAGAATCAATTCGGAGTTTGATTCTTGCGTCTTCTGGAGCTGTAACCGGAGATTGAAATTCCGATCCTTCTCATAATCAAGTTCCTCTCTTGTTTCCTCCAAAAGAACCCATGGATCCCTTCCTTCAAACTGCAACCTGTTCCTCATTTTAGTCTCTCCGTTCTGCTTGTCAGATACTTTATGTCTCTCACAATCTTCCTTCAACGAATCTCTCTCTTGCTTCAAGCTATTCACTTCCCTGAGAAGATCTTGACTTCTTTTAGTCTCTTTAACAATTTGTTTTCTCAGGCTTTGCAGTTCTAGCTCCGAAAGATCTGCTTGCCTCGCCAAACCAGCAAGCTCGTTCTTAAGCTTCTCCATCTCATCCTCATCCGAGGAGTTATTCGAGGCGTCCCTTGCGATAGTCTCATTCGTACTATTGGTCGAGTCATCAGTGCTGCTGATACCATGATCAGAACTTCCGGACCACTCGGATTCCGATATACGAGGCTCTTCAAACAGATTTTTAGCTGAATGAAGATGCTTAGTGGGATGTCTCAAAGGCTTGACAACTTCTTCAGGTGTATTTGGCTCAATGACACTTCCAGAGCTTGAAATAGTACTATCAGATTCAATCGATGCTCTTCGTCTCAGTTCCGCAAACCGCGCAGCTTTACCAAAGGGTCCTTCCTACAAATGCAAAGACAGTAGAAAACATCAAGAGAAACTCCAAAACTCTCTTGCATCACATTGCATAACGATCAGCCAAATCAACATACCTCATGCAAATCGCTTTTACGAGTTTCATCTGCATCATCAATGCTGAAATGTGACTTCAAATCTTGACCCTGTGACATTTTCCCCAGAGTTTCACATTCATCCACCTCTCTGCAAGAACTCAAAAAAACACAAAAGCCACTTCCATAAAATATCCAAAACAAAAACCAATAGATGAGTTTAGTTTTCTGCACCTTTGAGGATCAGCAAATTGTAATTGCCTTTGTATTGATACCTAAAAATCAGAAAACCATTAATTAAAAGACTCTACAAAACTCTAAAAGAAAAAGGACAAAAAAGCTGAGATCTTCAGAGCTTTAAAGATATACATTAATGAGTAAAAAGACGAAAAGAAGATAGAGGAAGCTAACATGCAACAAAGCTTTAGAGCTTGAGTTCTGTAATGGAAGAGAAACATTGCAAGTTTTAGTTGCATCTACATAATCAGCAAAATCAATTGATGTTTCTCCAACCAAACCACCTCTTGTAGATCCCTGCACACAAAACATAAGTAAAAAATCCAAATCTTTGAATCAAAATCTCTGAGACATCTGTTTTTTTTTTGCTCACCGTAGTTGATACAATGAGATGATAAATTCTCTGATTAACTTTTCCAGTTTTTACATCTTTGAGAAATTTCACAGTCTCGTAAACCGGAATGTCCCATCGGCAATGTCCGTCGTTCACTATAGCTTTCTCTGACCTCGCCGTCGGTTTTCCAATATCTCCGGGAACTAGAGACAGAATCAATCCCTCTGTATTGAACTGTGACGCCTGCGTTAATAAATCAAACATAAGTTTCAAATTCAAATTTCTAAATGTGTCACATCAAATACCAAATTCAGATTTCTCAACTTCTTTTTTTTTTTTTCTGGAGAATTAAAATCTAAGCAATGCGAGAAAAATCCATCAAATCTTCGAACCTAAGAGAAATCGATGAAGAAGCCAAAAGAAAAATGGAGTTTTTAGAGTACCTGAGTCGCATGAAACTTCAATCTGAAAACAACTTTGATCCGATTCTTCTCGCTTCGCCATCTCGCTGACTTAAACATCTCCGCCGCCGAGTATTGATCGCCGGAAAAATAGTAACTCTCTCACCGTCGCTCCGGCCATTGTTTCCCGGAACGAGCCATTATACAACACACTTTTTAGTCCAATGAAGAGGAAATGATCATTACAGAGGCGAGCGAGTTAGCTCAGTCGATCGGAGCGAGTTCGACTCAGAGAGAAGGCGAAGAAGAAGAAAGAAGAAGACGCGAACGTTAAGCCTCGGGCGGTGGATTTTATATAAATGGGACAAAAGAAAAAGTAAGTAGAGATCTAAAGAGAGATGAGATTAATAAACAATTAGTAAAAGTAAAAGGACGATACGTTTTTTTATTGTAATTAAATTAGTAGTTCATTTAATAATATTTTTCTGTATCGTATAGGAAACTCTTTACGTTTCAATTTGGTAGGATATGTTAAAAACATATATAATTTTCATAATTGTTCTATTATGCCTAAAAGAGTATCAGTTAGTAGTAGATTAAAAGAAGATCAAACTTGCATATATCTTATACATTTTATTAAAAACAGTTTTTTATGTTCATTTCACAACTTTTTTAAAAAAGTTGTGTGATTAGTAACAAAAGATTGCAGCAAAATAAATGTGCATTTTTTTTTAACATGATCATTTTTTTTATTTCACTTCATAAATTTTGGTTCATAATTGGAAATAGTTTTATCCGCTATAATCTGGTTTTACTTTTTACTATAATACTAAAAATTTGCATTAAATTATCATCAATCTTAAAATTTGCATTAAATTACTATAATAAAAACAGTTTATTCAGTTCTGCTTTCACTACAATCATTCAAAACTCTATATATAATTATGAGTAGAGTCATATAAATCGCGAAAATGAAAATTAGTTACTCAAACACAAGCAAGGTGGTGCAATGATTCCTCATGTAAACTAAAACTATTTTACTTAAATCTTAGACTTTGGTCCAAATACTTAATTTGTGGTAAATTAGTGAAAATTCCCTGCTAAAATGCATGTTTCTTCTTAAGAATAATCGGTGTTAGCTTTAAAATTTAGTCTTGAAAAATCATTGACCAATATCTGGTGTTAAATAAGGAAAATATATACTCCTATAAAAATCTATATAAAAAATAGACCGACAGATTTGGAAACATGATCTTATTGATAAAAGGTTTTGTTTTGGGTTAGGGGAACAGTGATCGATACACAAAGAAAATTACATGTCCTCTTATTACAAAGCTGAGTCCCGATAAACTAAAGATAAATCATTTATATAAAAAGTAGGGATCCAACGGTCGTTGATATAATTTAATATCTGCTTATCGGATAATAGTGTAATAATAATACTTTGAAAACATTTACTTAGAAATATAGCTGAGAGTGAGAAAATGATGTTTTAACCAAAAAATGTATTGCTTAGCAAAAGTTATTTCTCAACGAATCAGTAAATAGCCTTATTCTTTAAATCAAAGAAAAATATGTGGAAACTTAGATACCATTTTGAGTATACATTAATATATCAGATTTCAACATATTAATACGTATGCACTCATGTCAAAAACTATTTTATATATCTTTCTACTTTGCTGCAAAAACTTAAAGAAACATGACTACAATAATGATCGATCGTTATATTATATCGATGCAATAGTTTATATGTGATCAATTTTGCTCAAAATAAATGTTTTTAGCTATGCAGTATATTGGTCTTTAAAGTTTGAAAGGATTCTATTTGTCTTGTCTATACTAAGAGAGATAACAATCAAGCTGCTCACTTATGTCAATATTAATTACAACTGTTGGGATTTTGGTTCTGATTTATAGTGACAATTATATGTCGCATGATCAAGGATATCTGAGATTTTTTGTTTATATGGATTTTTTAATACTTCAATGTTAGGATTAGTTACTAGTTCTAATTGGATCCAAGTTTATTTTTTCTGGAATTAGTTGGAATGTGTTCATATTTATTAATAGGTTATAATTCTTCTTTTGTCTCTAGTTCTGTTAATCCACCGGGGCTAATAGCTCAAACTCTGTGTACTGATTTTAATAATTCAATATAAATTCTTTTCGACGAAAAAAAAAAGGCTATGCAGTAAAAAAAATAATAGTAATCCATAATCAATAATAGTTTAGTTCAAAATAGGCCATAGGAGAGTATATATATTTAATTAGTGATAAAAACGATTATTGTGATACTATGAGCTAAGCTTGTAAACATAAATAGTGCTAATCAGCATTTATAAATTATAACCATGATACGAATCTTAAATTCACAAAATATACATTACACTAAAAACCCAACAATACCCATTTTATTCATTATTCTGCATTTCTTTTAGTTGATAATGTATGTATCAATATATCACAATGTTCTTTAAACAAAAATAAGTCTTCAAAACTCTCTATTCACTTTTTTTTTAGTATAACCAAGTATTGAACCTAAATTTTATTTGATTCAGTTCAAAACCCATATACACTCAATTTAGACGTGGGTGGGATATATATGATGTCGTCCGGTCCATCTATTTGAGTCAATATAAGCTGTCATGAAATAATAATTGTAAAATAGAAATTTCATCCTCGGGCATGGAACATGCGAATATCATCATAAGTTTTGGGACATCAAACTAAACACCCATATCAGAGTTTAATGAATATGTGTTGTTGTACTTGCCCAGTCCCCACCTTGTATGATGTTTCTATTGCGGGTATATCTAAGCAAGCTGTATATTTTGTTAGCTTATATTAAAAAGCTAAAAAACAAGAACAAATTCACTTTTCTTTTTCTCCTTTTTTTTTTCTCTGATGTTGGTCCATTGCGATTGTGGAAATATAAAAAAAAATATGGTATCCTATGTTGATAAATTGATGAGAGTAAAGAACATAAAAGTGTTTAGGAAGAATTATAATAGACTCTCATAAGAATAAAGTTGCAAAATACATTCTCTTATATAGAGATGAGATTAATCTAAGTTTCCTAATTTAAGATAAATATAAATGTAAATAATACTTTAAAGATAAATGTAAATATTCCTAAACTAAGTTATGATAATCTTCTATATCTTTCTCGATCTTCATGATTTCCATAATCTTGGGCGATCATCTCGATCGTCGATCTCGGTCGATCTCCGGTTCTCCCAATACCCCCCGGCAAGCTCATACGTGGTTACATGTTTGAGATTGGACAAGTCTTCAGAATAACGGCTTTTATACCCGGCCGTCGGGTCATCATCGACGTTTATACCCGATCGAAGGGTTCAAAGCGGCTACAATACCCAGCCGTTAGGTCATCGACGTTTATACCCGATCGTAGGGTTCAAAGCGGCTACAAAACCCAGCCGTTAGGTCATCGACGTTTATACCCGATCGTAGGGTTCAAAGCGGCTACAAAACCCAGCCGTTAGGTCATCGACGTTTATACTCGATCGTAGGGTTCAAGTAATAAAAATAACACCCGCGATTGCGAGGTTCGGATGTTGCTCGCGATGGCGAGACTAAAAAAAAACAACTCACGAAGGCGAGTAGTTTAATCAAAAGGAGAAGTTAAAATCGCGAGGGCGAGAAAACATCATTGTTCCCGAAACTGATTTTTTTTTTTTCTTTGCGGAAGCTAACGTAACGGATCCAAAATCTACAGAAAGGATCTTGGCTCTGATACCATGATAAATTGATGAGAGTAAAGAACACAAAAGTGTTTAGGAAGAATTATAATAGACTCTCATAAGAATAAAGTTGCAAAATACATTCTCTTATATAGAGTTGAGATTAATCTAAGTTTCCTAATTTAAGATAAATATAAATGTAAATAATACTTTAAAGATAAATGTAAATATTCCTAAACTAAGTTATGATAATCTTCTAGATCCTTCTCGATCTTCATGATTTCCATAATCTTGGGCGATCATCTCGATCGTCGATCTCGGTCGATCTCCGGTTCTCCCAATATATGTACTATATATACTATAGTATCTCATTACCAAAAATGTTATATAATTTCCTAAATTGATTCAGACTGCTATATTAAAAAAAAAAGAAATCAAATCACCAACGCATGAGTTTGAACTACGTTATAAATTTTTGTTTAATTCTGATGAGTTTGAACTACGTAGTGAGATATATGTTACATATGGTCAAGAAAAATCATACATTTTATATGTATTTAACCTTAGTTCTTGTTTTTCCTTTTTCTATCTCAAATTTTATAAATTAGTCTTCTCTTGTTACGGACCCTATAAATTAGATTAGACGTAACGTATACCGGTATACATGTATATCAGTACATATGGATGCACATTATATTTAAGGGAGAGTTACAATTTAGCACACTTTTTCCAACTTTGTGAACAACATGTACGTATGCGTACATCACAAGCAAAAACAGATACATAACCAAATTGGGTAGTCTCGTAACGAAATGGTGGTTTGGTCGAGTGTGTTTGAAATAAAACTAACAACTTGAATACGTATATATATTTACCTGCCTAACTTATATACCAAACATACATAATATTACTTTAATTGATATGTAAATATTTCGTTTCTTCCTGACACTAATAATTAATTCATAACCGAGGGAATTAAATAAACATAATGTGACATGAAATGTATTTATCGACATGAAAACAATTTGACAAATAAAAGATCATGAATTTCTCAATAATCAAAATTTTAAAACAAATAACAGACGAGCAAAAAACAAACTACAGAAGAAATTTCAATTTCCACTGAATTTCCAAGTATCTTTTTAGTATAGTAGTATTAGTTATTTTATCCTCATTAACGTACGGGTAATTCCAAATGTGCCGCCCGAATATGATAAAACCATTCGGAAAGAACCATTGGTGTATATTGAGTTAGTAAGAACTGGTGTATATGCAAAATTGGCCCTTTGACGGTACATAAAGTAATGGTTCTTTCACCTTTGACACCTTGATCTTGTTAGTTCTGAGGAGCATACTTGGCTTCGAAAATTAGCCATTGCTTTATTTGTTCTTCACACGTGCCACTCATGCGTGCCTACTCATACACCTCCTTTTTTCTTTGCCTTATTTTTATATAAGTAAAACAATTAGGTTCGCATACATTGTAAGTTATATGTAAATATTGTTTTATTTATATACTTATCTAAAAGAAGTTATACTTTCAAGTTATATGTAAATATGTAAATGAAGTTATATACCGTTGTCTAATCTTGTGATTATATAATTCAAACAATAAGGTTCGTATACATTTATTTAAGTATGCGTGTAGATAATTTAGAATTTTGATAAATTAAGGTATTTACAAAACAAAATCACGTAAGCTGTTTCAACAGCTCCAACCTAAGTTCTACAAAGTACAAATATCTCTCTGTCTCGCCCTCCTCTCTCTCTGCTTTTGACTGACATCCTAGTTCACAAGTTTAGTTGACGTCACACCTTTTTTCTTTTTAAATGATTTAAATTCTAGTTGCCTAGTAAATTTTTAGAGCTTTTTTAGTATAATTTAATGTTCTTTAAGCAATTAAAGAAAGAATTTAGTACCATAACATTACAGATCGAAAAATGTGCAGTCAAACTGCCATGCTCCTACTGAAAAAGGTTCTATGAATTATAACAATTATTTCGGGTGTCGAACAAAATTTATGTCCACATTCCTACTTTCATTTCCATTAATAATTACAAGAAATATAGAATAATTATACTTCTTCCGTTTCAAAATATAAGGCGTTTTAGCTAAAAGAACATCGATTAATAAAATTTACTTTTTAAAAATTCAGTCAATCATAAAAGAGACTGCATAATAAAAATAATCATAAAATATTAAAATAATATATAATTTGCATAGAAACTTGAAAACGACTTATATTTTGAAACAAAACAGTTTTACCAAAACATCTTATATTTTGAAACAGAGAGAATATTATAATTCCTAAAGCATTGGATTAAGTTTGTTTTGTGGGTTATATTTTTCTGCTTCGTTGTAGGTTACAGTAAACTAAATTTTAATTTTGGCAAAAAGCAAAGTCATTCCATATGTTTCATAATATGGTGTGTATAGAATGTTTACAAAAATAAGATTTATAGCTACTATCCATTTGATTTAAAGCATCTTTGAAAGATTTTAGATCCAAAACTGTTATACAAGAGGAGATGAATTCTAAAAGTAGTTTATCTTCATTTTTTGCAGATGTAGTAGACGAAACTGTTTAAATACAAAACTCGAATCTAGTACTGCTAACTAACTAAAATAATCAAACCAATGTATATGTAAAAAACAATAACCAGACTAAACCAAATGCGATTGAAATAAAACGCTCTTATACATCTCAGATCACAGTTCATTTTAGCTTTCAGATCTATTTTCTTTTTAACAAAAAAAATATATACAGTATCAAAGACATTGATGGCTCTAAATAAAGAGAACAAGAAGCACATGTGTGCTGGGGTCACATTCCCAAAAAAAAATTCACTAATTAAACAAAGCTCTGAAGAAAATGGGGAAGTTGTGTGCAGAGGTCCCAGAAGCATTAATACACAAAACGAAAAACATCATTTATGAACAAAATTTTCAGTCGTGTTATTTATTTCAAAATGTAACAACTAATTAAGTCAACAACCCGTTTGATTTATAATTGCTGTTTTTTTAATGTGGATTTTAGTTTTTACTATCGAAATTAATATTTTAAATTAATTTGAAATCTCTAGCTTTATATTTGGATTTTTTCTAATTATAAAGTCCTCGGAAATTTTTCAGTTTTGGAAATTATAATTTCCGACGAAGTTTCGACGATGATGTGGACTTTTGTTTGCTATTCGCGGGAAATTTTTTTATAACTTTTCAGTTACATTTCCGATAAATTTTCATGTTAGTAATTACTGACGAATTTTAGTTTCAATCGATGCTTTATTTTTGACGAATTTAGTGTTGTCGAAAATATTCGGAATAAGCAGTTTCCGACGAATCATGCCTTACTTTCTTGTATTATATGCATAATATCAATCAAGGAGCTATTGAATGTTATTTACTTGAATGTATATGATCAATCTTGCACCATCTTATTAGTGAAATTATCATATGATTAATCAATGGATACATTTTACCGATAAAATTAAGACACAAATATAATTTAGGTTAGTGTTACTTGTTAAAAGAAATTGCATTGTCTCAATTTATTTTTGACAGATTTGGAGAGAGACGTCAATCAACTAAGAAGTACATATGAACCAAAAAAGATGTGGATGTGTTTTTTCATTATTACGCCAATATATGGAGGATTAATGACACGAATACATACATAAATATAAATTGCATAATATACATAGGCATGAGAATGGTCCTTAACACCTAATTAGTCGTCATGATCTCAAGTAAATTCTCAACAATAATCTTTGATTATGAACTAATAGATACCCTTTATCCTCCTTTAAATCACCATCATCACCTTTTTTTTTGGTTTAATGAGATCTTGACATCTTGTATACTAAAATCATGATCAATGTAAAAGTGATGCCTATATATATGGTTGAGTATATATATACACAACACATGTACAGTCATATTATCTAAATAATCTCTATATATCAGGTACCAAACTTGTATATCATTAGACTCTTTTTTAGAATTATGATTACGTGATCATTTATTTTTTCTGTTAATGCATGATTACGTGATCACGCATGGGTGCTTTCCGATATTCAACAATGAACTTAAGAAGGGAGAAACGAGAAGAAGATAATTAAAATGTTAAGAATTGAGGTTATAGTCTTATAGATTAATAATTTAATATAATGTTCGTCTTTCCATATTTGATTCATTTTCAAACTTTTTCATAAAATTTGGGTATCCATAATTTCTCGAATAAGGCTTCTTTGGTTATCCGTTGATTACTGAGTTATATGAATTTGATAATTTCTCTTAATCCGATTCTTGGTGATATAGATCGATCTAATCTATATCTGCCGACTATAATTAGATAAAATGCATGAGAAAAAAAGATTAAAAAGCATAAGCAAATATAAAGACCAAACTATATTATACCAAAAAAGAAAAGAAGACTTAAATTTTAGCTTTAGGATTGATAGCTTGAGAAATAAGATAAGTATAAATTCTAGTCTCGTAATTTTTTTTTTGTTTTTCATGTTCGACTCCCTTTCAACATGTGATGTGGTCGTACGAGAGAGACCTTTTCGCTTTATAAGGTCATGTGATCAATCAACGTATTAATTATGTATATATAATTTTTTCATTACTCAAATTACTAATATATATTTTAATATTTATTATCTCATTTTTGGTTTTGACATATATATATTTTTAACATGAACAGTTAACATCTAGATGTGGATGTGTAGATCCGAACGGATCACAAATATATTTGAACATCTGTTTCATACTCTATACTTTTTATTCTTTATTTCGATAAGACTTTCTTTCCAAGTTATATATACAGATTCTAAAATCTAAAATGTGATTCTAATTCATAATTTATAATCTAAAATGTAACGAGTGTAGGATTCATAGGATATACTAACAACGAGAACATGTAATTTGGTAAACTGTGCTAATGTCGTTTCTATGCTACCGATCGGCTTCAAGTCCATATAATATATATTATTAAAAAAAATTATTCATGAAAATGATATGATTACAAATATCAGTAATGACTAATTCACTGTGAAAGAAAGTTTTTGAAAATATCATTTACATTTACATAGTAAAATACACTTAACATATATACGATCAACAGAACTATCTAGATAATCAATTTTTTTGGTTAGATGTCATAGTGTCTTCGTTGGTCACATGAAAGTGAGTTTCTTTTCTTTCTTTCTTTCGCTTTTATGCTTTGACAGTTTTTGTTTACACAACGTTCAACATTATCATAGCATCTTGGAGAACTAAAGATGTGTAAATTCATCATTTCATATCAAGAAAATAAAAGGAGAAAACGTGGGCACTTTTTACTTTTGTCTACTAATTTGATAAAGAAACATAAACGGTTATATCTACAAGAAAAGAAACACATACCAAATAGATTTTTATTAAGTTAGATTTTACTCAAATTACATAACAACGTTAATGTAAGCTGAAACATATGAAATCTAATTTACTATTCTTTTAAGCAGCACTTGTGATTGTGATGGAAACACAAACAAATAATCTATGAATAGAATTGTAGATGAATGAAAAGACTTCATAATTTTAGCAAGGGAGCATCCAAAAGTCATTCATAATTAATTAAATAAGAACACGTCAAACTTCTAGTCTTCTACGTAATAAGACGACATATGCATAACGGATACAATTTTGAATCGAGTTGATAATAGAGATTTTGAAAATTCAGTTGGAATTATATAGAAACTTAAGTGACAGTAGAGAGAAATATGATTTTAACTACACATGTTTCAAACATATATAGTTAGAAGATCACATTTTTATCCTAAACTGATAAAGATTTAGATATGTAAATTTTAAAATACTAAAAAAAGTTTCCTCGTATTTATCTTACACTTTCTATTTCTTATTTTGAAACTGATAACAAAATAAGTCGTTCTACTAGTGGTCATATATATGGATATATGAATATGAATATATGATCACTAATATCAGTGTTTTGGCTATTATTTAGTAAAACATATTTCACATATAAATACCTGAAGTTTTTATGTTTACAATTTTAATCAAATTTCTATACAAAACTTACGATTCTTTTATACAGTATTAACTAAGTCATTAACTCAATACTTGGAGCTTCCTTTAAGTACCTTTTTATGAATACATTAATTAATCGTAAATGTTTTCCGTTCACCTACCATACATTAGTTGATTACTTGGAGTAAAAAAAATCGATGACATACATATCATATATATGTAATATATTGGGCATGTATATATTGATAAAATTCGACCATAAAACTCCCACAACTAACTCGAAGTCATCATTAATCCCTATAAGATCTTCACTTCTTTTCCTTGTCTTTAATTTATCTTTAAAAGGTAATTATATTTATATCTTTCTGTTTAATTATGCTTTTCAATTATTTGAGTAACTAGCTAGTTTCTACTAATTAACTGCAGTTTTAAGTTTTATTTTTTTTCTGTAAAAATCTCACAAAAGTACAAAGGAAGAAGAACGAGAAGAGAAACCCTAACATGGGACAAAATAAACAAGTCCAGAAAGATTCTCCGTTATATGAACAAAGTACTATCATTTTGGCTTCAAGTCAAAGTATGTTTGTGAATTGTGTGTAATATATTTATACATTTATAGTAAGTTTCTTTCTTGGTTCTAACTTTTTCTACAAGATAAATAAAGGAATAAAGGATGACTACAATTTTGTGAACAAGTAAACATGAAAAGCGTCATGACTCAACGACCTATTAAATATACCTCTCTCATTAATCATATTAATGTTCAACGATGGAGTTGGATTGACATATATATATATATATATATATATATATATATATATATATATATGGATGGATTTTTGCATTTAGAATTTTATATTATAAGTTTTTTCAATTTATTTTATTTTATTTTGTATGTAGATGAAAAACTTGTTGAGATAGAGAAAGAGAAGAGGCTTGCGTTGATAGATGCATGGGAAGAGAACGAGAAGGCAAAAGCTCAAACCAAGTAAGAGATACCAAACCAAATATATATAATGAGGCTAGAACCATAAAGATCAACATTGTTTTGCATTCAAATTACTAACAAATTTCTCACAGAAATATTGACGTGACCATAATTGAATTCAAAACATATAGTATATATATGTGGCAAGATATGCGAGTTTACCGCTTTTATACTTTATAATATCAATATATTATTTACATTTTGTTCTTTGAATCAATGTAAGCAGGGCTTACAAAGAACTTTGCTCCATTGAATCATGGGAGAATAACACGAAGACAGCTCTAGAGTTAGATTTGAAGAAAATGGAGGTATAGAGAGATTTTTAGCTATTCAATATATTTTTTCTTCAACTTCTTTAGCTATTCAATTTATTTAACGTTTATAGTAATATACAAACAATATCATAGAAAAGTACTTTTATTCATATAGTCTCCTCTATGCATGTATATTTAAAAATTATTTCTGTCTATTCTTTTTTTACCAGGAGAGTTTAGAAGTGGAGAAAACTGAATACTCAAAAAAATTCAAGAAGAAAATACCAGAAATTGAGAAGATTGCAGAAGCTAAAAGAGAAAAAATAGAGAAACAAAAGGAGCAAGAATCTATCAAAGTGGAAAAAATAAGTGAGAAGCTAATTGCAACTCCAAATGCATATCCACCCAACACCAAAACCTGTGGATGTTTCTAAAACATTTATATCCTCCTTTCATGGGTCACTTCTCGGCCCATCAAATATATTATTGGGCTTTCCTTATACCCAAACAAATAATGAAAAGAATCTATGTGTAAGGTTGAACTTTCAAGCATCAATGTATCATTCAATCAATGTGTATGTAATATGACTCTATGACTCATGCATTCATGCTCAATTTCTCTACTAAAGTATAAAACCTTTAGTTATTGTAGATATGGTGTTCGACAAGATGTCTAAGAGCAAACGCAGTGGAGCAATAGATGTTCGGGTGTTAGTTATAAACAATTGAGAAATATTGCAAAAGTTACCTTTTCAACAAAAACCGGGTGTAGACTTACACTCAAGTGTGAGGCATTATAAAAATAGAAAAAAATTTCTTCTCTCTATTTCTCTCTCTCTTTCTCTTTTAATTATAATAATAAACAATTACTTACACCCACAATTACACATTTGGCAATGTGTATGGTCTAAGTGACTTTCTTAGAAGTGGTTTATGATTTATTAATCCTCCTCTTTAATCCTTGGTGTTTGATGCCACGTCATCAGGTTTGGTGGAATCAAGTTGGGTCGGGTTGAGATTCGGGTTAACGGGTTGACCCAATTACCCATTGCTCGCTTTTTCTTATTTCTTCTCTTCTCTTCAGGGCCGGCCCAAACTATTTGAGTGCCTAAAGCAAAAACAAATTTGGCCCATTAACAAAAGCTGTTATAAAAAAAAAATACAAGTTTTAACATGTATGGGATTCGAAACCGTGACCTGTACAACAAAATACTTCAATCTAACCACTAGACCACAGTAACATTTTAAAAATTGATGCCCCTAAAACTACTTATAATTATTTGATGCCTAAAGCCCTTGCTTCATGGGCTTTACCCATGGGCCGGCCCTGCTTCTCTTCTCTCAGTGCTCTCACCTAACGCATCATAATCAGTCGTCGTTGAAATCAGGGAAGATGGTGGGAGTGTCACCGAAGATCGCTCCGTCGATGTTGTCATCGGACTTTGCAAATCTTGCGGCGGAGGCTAAGCGGATGATCGATTTGGGCGCCAATTGGCTTCACATGGACATTATGGTAACAAACTTTATTGCTTCTTCTTCTTCTCCGAATCTGTATTTTTTTTATTCCACTCTATAAATTTACTTACTTGGTGATTTAAAGGTTTCACCTTTGATATGAATATGATAAGAGTTCAAGATTGTGCAAAGAATTATGATTTGTTATAACAAAAATGGAAAGAAGTTGATTCTCAATCACTCTAGGGTCTGGTGTGTTGAATGTTGTGGAATTATGATCTGAAACTTGTATCTCTGCTTTTAGTATGAAACAACAACCAAGAAGCTGATTTTTGTTCTTGTTATGGACTTACATGCTACATAACCTTTGCTTGTTTCATACTTCTTACACTGTTATTTCATTTGCAGGACGGGTAAAGTTTACTGCTTTAGCTGTGTTTTTTTACTCTGTGGATTATGACTTATGAGCATGCAGTCGGTATAATTCTGTGTTACTCGGGCAGGCATTTTGTTCCGAATCTAACGATTGGTGCTCCTGTCATCGAGAGTTTGAGGAAGCACACAAAGTAATGCACTACATCCCTTTGATTAATATATCTGACATGTTCAAGTGAGAACTCATATCCTTGAAAACTTATCATTCCTTTTATCACAGTGCATATCTTGATTGCCACTTAATGGTGACGAACCCCATGGATTACGTGGATCAGATGGCTAAAGCTGGGGCGTCTGGTTTCACATTCCACGTTGAGGTGGCCAAAGGTATATATAGATAGCTCTTTCCCCTACAACATTCTTCAATTTTGTCTCATCCTAATGCTCGGTCTTGACTTGTGTTTTGCTTATTTTCAGAGAATTGGCAAGAACTTGTGGAAAAGATTAAGTCTGCTGGGATGAGGCCAGGTGTGGCTCTAAAGCCTGGAACACCTGTTGAACAAGTCTATCCTCTGGTATTGAAGTATTAAAATTCTGTTTGGCCAGAGTGCAATTGGGTTATCGTACTTGCTTACCCTATCTATGACAGGTTGAAGGTACAAATCCGGTTGAAATGGTTCTTGTGATGACTGTGGAGCCTGGATTTGGAGGCCAGAAATTCATGCCCAACATGATGGACAAGGTTATGTTTCCAACTCTGCAAATCGAAATCCCATTTGCTTATTGAAATCCCCTTGTAACCTCAGTTTTTGATATTCTTGATATAGGTCCGGGCATTGAGGAACAAGTACCCAACACTTGATATTGAGGTAAGGCATCTCAATCCTACCGTTCAGACAGTGTTTGATCTTTCCTTAAACTGAGTTCTATCTCCTGGGTCAGGTGGACGGTGGCTTAGGTCCTTCCACAATCGATGCAGCGGCTGCAGCTGGGGCCAACTGTATCGTCGCAGGAAGTTCGGTGTTTGGAGCTCCTGAGCCTGGGGATGTCATATCCCTTTTGCGGGCCAGTGTTAAGAAGGCGCAGCCATCCACTTAAGGGAGTGGGAGTGGGAGTGCCCCAAGCAATAACTGTAAGAGCCAAGGCCTTTATAGCTAATACTTTTTTATAATTCTTTGAAATGGAATAAATCTTTAATCTGTCTCAGAGCTTTTGCCCTAGCGATGAACTTTCTCAAGAAAATCACCGCAGATAGAAACTTTTGATATGTAGCAGTTACATTTTTGTCTATCAGACTTAATTAGATAATCCAGATATTCAATAGACGATTTGATTAAGCGTCAGCTTAAATTTCAAGAGCATTGAGCAATTTAATCTGAAACAAAAATTCTCATTATGAACCACTAGAAATATCAATATCACGTTTTTATTGATCAAAAATTCATAACAGAAACGATCAAAGCCAACCGAAGAATCAAAAATGATCGAACCAAACCTTCTTAACAGAACTAACCAGAGCCAATCTCGTTTCAACTCACAAAACTACCAGAGGACCTAACCTAATTCGACTTTCTCGAAGGATCGAAGATTTGACCATGGAACAAAATGGTTCCGGTTTTGTCTTCTCTAATCAAGAAAAGAAATGGATGATCTGCCACAAAATCTATCATCTTCTCCATATGAAAACCAGTGCCTGTTTCCTTCATTCCAAAAGTAACAGCCGCAGCTTTAGCGCCGTCTTCATCGATCTCGACACAAGCTTTATGGTACAACGACAATGAATCAAGTTCAGGAAAATCCAAAGTGAAAAACATGAAAGAGATGTTAAACTTTGGAATTCTGAAATCAGCCACTTCAACTTTGTATCTCGGAATGTGACTATCTACAAATCCAGGAGTAGATACCATTTCCTTCAAAAGACTATCCAATCCATCATTCTTGTCGGGAAGATAGAAATACATTGAGAATTTTCGTTTGGTATCATCATGGCCTTGTTGGTATGGTAGTCCAAGGACCTTGAAACCATCGTAAGCCTTGATGTATTGACTTTTATAGCTTCTCATGAAAGGCACACGTACTTGTTTGCCATCGAGTAGGTGAAACTTGTTGCCTTTGGTTAAAGACTTGTCAAATTTGTTTTCCCATGCTCCTTTGAAGTACAATGCGTTTCCATAAACCTGAACGGTTTCGCTTTTAACGGATCCAGGAGGAAGAAGGTCTCTGATGAGACCATTGCTGTGATCTGAAGCCCATTTATTCAGCTCACGACGCACTTGTCCAGCCTCCATTAAAAGTTTAAAACAAAACATGACAGAGAAGATTATTACAAAACTGAAAGCTTATTATGTTTAACAAAAATCTCAAAACCCTAAAACATTATAAGAATATTAACTAAATAAAACAATAGATAAACTATTTGGTTAAATTAGAAGATTAGAAGATTAAGGAACAGGGAAAAATTACCTTGAATCGGAAATCAACTTGAGCAAAAGTAGCCTTGAAAAATTTCTCCAAGAGATCCTTCAAAGAGGAATCAAAGGGAAGTGATTGCTCGACCCAAATTCTGTTTATCACTGAGATTTTGGGGCCGCCCTTCGTGCTACCGTCAGCGAAGACGAGGGTAGCAATCTCGCTGAAGACAGCGTTATGCTCGTCAGAACCAGGAGTCATCATGGTGACCACGGTGTTGATTGATGCGGGAGAGAAGACGAAGTTAGAGTTTCTATCTAGGGCAGAGATTACTTTCCCCGCAAGGAACATAGCAGCCTCGTTTTGCTTCTTCATCGCTTCTTGCATATCCTTCTCTGAGAGAGAGGAGGGACTTGCCATTACTTGTGATTTGCTAAGTTTTTGCTTTTTCTTCTGTTCTGGATTCACCTCTGATGGTGTGCTAAGCTTTTGTTTTTTTTTTTTTATCCATCTTTTAATGTTGAATAGGTTTTTTTTTTTGCGTAGAGTCGGTTTAAGTAAAAACGGAATACAAATCTTTTGATACGGCATATGCTTTTTTGATTTTTCGGATTTTCTATACAAAATCTACTTGTGATCGATAATATTTTTATCTTTTTCATTAAATCATTTTTATACTAATAAACTCCATAAATTCGGCGAAAAACTATACAAATATCTCCGGTATGCAGTGCAGTGTCCCACCATAGAAACAACAAAGCGTGTCTCTCGTTTGCAAACAAACAACACAAAGCGTCTTAAAAGTTAAAATAAACCACATGAGTAACCAAAAATTAACCCGGTTTAATTATAGAATTCACGGTCGGTTTAAGGTCGATTTTGTCTCCTCTACTAAACCCTAAACCAAAGGTTTGATTATTTTCATTTCGTTTTCTCGAAATCGCATTTGCATCTTCTTCAACACAATCTGAGCTCGTTTATCACCAACACCACCGTCGTTCCTCTCCGGTAAGTTATTTAGGGTTGATTTTGTTCCATGGCCATTGGGAATATCAGATTTGAGCATTCATACTCTGTTTTAATCTTCACAGTACCAGTTGATTAAGTTCTGTTTGTGATTTCATCAATTTTGGAATCTGGGATTTATCTTCTCCAATTCGAGCTTCTGGGATCATTGGGTTAATGGAATTTTTGAATATTATGTGACTTTGTTATGCTCAAGTCCAAACTCCAAAGTCCAAATGATAGATGTGTCACGACTTTGTTTTTCTTAGCTTTGGATCTTCATAGCTGTAACAAAATCATATGCTTGCATTGTGGTCAGCTCTAGGATCAAAACCAATAGAATCTGGATAATTTTATCAGTTTTGAAATTGGTAGATTCTTCTATGGATACAGATGTATACAAGCATTTACCATGAGTCTATTCTTCCTTAAAGCTTTGCTTTTTGGAGTAATCCAAGTGAAAGTTTGTGTTTTGTCCTTAAACTGTTAAACCACTTACAAATGGTTCTTACTTAGACTAACAATGAATAGTTTGTTTTCTTTCTCAAATTTAGGTTGTTATATCATTTTTTCTTATATAGATTTATTGCTCTCTGTTCTTTGTTAATCTTGTTTCTGAACTTAATCTGTATAATTCATAAGCCTTTTGTTCATAGATTACTTATCCTCTTTAATGACTTTTATTTCTTCAGATATCGGGGCGGAAGTCTTGTCCCAAAATGTCTATCAGGAGGCCTCAAATCCCTCGGCTTCTTCTCCAAAACGTCTCTTGCATGAGAAACGCGCAGCAGATTCTAAGACACGTGAATGTATCTCTTCATGACGGTGGTGCACTTGTCTTAACTGGAACAAATGGATCCGGTAAATCGACATTCTTGAGAATGTTAGCTGGATTCTCAAAACCCTCTGCAGGAGAAATCCTTTGGAACGGTCACGACATCACACAATCAGGAATTTTCCAACAATACAAACTCCAACTCAACTGGATCTCTTTAAAAGACGCCATCAAAGAGAGATTCACAGTACTCGACAATGTCCAATGGTTTGAGCTTCTCGAGAATAAAATCGGCAAAGCTCAACCCACATTGGAGCTAATGGGTTTAGGGAGACTGGTGAAAGAGAAATCGAGAATGTTGTCCATGGGTCAGAGGAAAAGGTTGCAACTTGCAAGGCTCCTCGCTATCGACAGACCGATATGGCTATTGGATGAACCATCTGTTGCTTTGGATGATGAAGGAGTTAGATTGCTCGAGTATATTATCGCAGAGCATAGGAAAAAAGGAGGGATTGTAATTGTCGCAACTCATCTTCCGATCGAGATTGAAGATGCTATGATCTTGAGGCTTCCTCCTAGATTTCCAAGGAAAATGACTTTGATTGATATGCTTGATCGTGCAGACATTTCTTAGTAGAGAAATCAAAGAGATTTTATATTTAAGAGCGTTTTATCTCGTGTAATGGAATGTTAGTATTCTCAAGCAAATTTGGTTAGTGGAGTTTTAGTAAATCTAGAGTCCAAATTTAATGGAATGGATTAATTAGGAAATTTCACAAACTTATCCTAAAATTGAAATAACTTAACTATAATTTTTGGAAAGACAAATTAATCTTTTGCTTTTGGTCATCAGACAAAAGAATCCATGCTCTGAAAAAGTAATACACATTCTAATCTTGAAATTGCCACAGATTAAAGAACCAATAATAAAACTTTTATGAAAAGAAGGAAACAACGAATAGCGGTCGCTCTTTAGGATTTGGCACGAGTCAAACGTATACGTTTGTACATTGACCTATTGTTCTTATTACTATGTCGTGTCGTGTCTGTTCTTAAACCCCATCCATCGATAACTGAAACTAAGCATGAGCTGTTTTTTCTTTTATTGACTAAAATACCCTCAAGTCATTTTCGTTCTTCAGTTCTTCTTCTTCTTTTGATTAAAGACCCCATGAGAAGTTTAAATTCTCACTGACCCATTTGTTTTCTTGCAATCTTTTGTAGAACCCTGAACCAAAGTTTGCATCTTTCTCTTTAAATTTTGTGTCTTTCTTTAATTCTTTGGAGGGGTTTTTCAAAAGAAAGAATCTTGAAAAAATGGGTATGGGCACAAGCACTTTCGTTATCAGATGGGTCAATCTTCTTACAATGGTTAGCTTAAACCTCTTCTTCTTTACTTAGTTTCTAATTCTGAGAACCGCATTTGATCGTCCTTTGATTCCTCTTTAATGGATTAGAATCTGGGTTTCCGTACAACTTAGATTATGGTTCTGTCTTATGAAGGTTCTTAGTGAAATTCCACTGCTTTAGGTTTAATAATGTGCAAGTTTCTACCTTTCAATGTTGATTGTTTCTGCAACTTTATAGTAATGTCTATGCACTTTTGGTGAAGCTATTGGCTGTGGCAGTGATAATATTTGGGGTGTGGATGAGTACACACAATGATGGTTGCAGAAGGTCACTTACATTTCCAGTCATAGCTCTTGGTGGTTTCATCTTCTTGATGTGAGTTTCTTACACTACTTTCACTATTGGCATTACACAACAATGGTTCTTCCTTATGTTTGTTTGTTTGTTTTTTTTTTTTTTTTTTGTGTTTGCTTTATTGTTCATGAAATGTCTATGATCTGATGTTTGTCAGATCCATAATCGGATTTCTTGGCGCGTGCAAGAGAAGTGTGGCGCTTCTTTGGATTGTATCCTTTACTTTTCATGTTCTGTTTTCTGTTTCTATTGTTGGAAAATTTTGGATTTGAATCTTCCTTGACATGATTGATTCTCCTTTGAAGTATCTTGCTGTCCTCCTGATCGTTTTGATCGCGATTCTTGTCTTTACCGTACTAGCGTAAGCCTCATTTTTCTAGTGGTTAATCATGAAAACTCAGCTGTTGAATCATTAAAGACCTCATTTGTTGCTCTCTTTTTCGGGGTTTTACAGGTTCATTGTAACAAACAATGGTTCTGGCCATACTAACCCTGGTTTAAGGTAACTGTAACTTATATCTCGTCGGTTACATACTTACTTCAATGTATAAATTGGAAAATTCTTGAAACTTTCTACCTCAAACTAGGTACAAAGAGTATAAGCTGAATGATTACAGCTCATGGTTTCTAAAACAGGTATTATAATTTACCGTGGCGCGGATATAGAATTGTAAAGAACTTTGCTTTCATTTTCTCTTTTTCTAATTCTCGTTGATGTTTCAGCTCAACAACACCAGTAACTGGATAAGACTAAAGAGTTGTCTTGTTAAATCCGAGCAATGTAGGAAGCTTTCCAAGAAATACAAGGTCTACTATCTTTCCACCAAGAAAATGCCTTATATTACCGAATATTCGACACTGATTATCTTTGAAATGTTCTTGATTTTTACTAATGATTTCAGACCATCAAACAATTAAAATCCGCAGAATTAACCCCGATAGAAGCTGGATGTTGTCGACCACCATCTGAGTATATATATGCCTCTTCTTTCTTGTTTATTTGTTGATTTACCGCAAAATCTTTAACTGTCTCAATTTTGTTTCGATGCGAAGGTGTGGTTATCCTGCGGTGAATGCTTCTTACTATGACTTGAGCTTTCATTCGATAAGTTCTAACAAAGATTGTAAGCTCTACAAGAATTTGAGGACCATCAAGTGCTACAATTGTGATTCTTGCAAGTAGAGCCATCAACTTCCCCCTTAAAGCTCTTTTGCTACAATGGTCTCATTCATTTTCAGATATAAACTAATTATTCTGTTCGTTTGATTAATAACCGCAGAGCTGGAGTAGCTCAGTACATGAAAACCGAGTGGCGACTTGTTGCGATCTTCAATGTGGTTCTGTTTGTTGTCTTGGTAAGCTATCTTTAATCCCAACTACAAGTCTACAACAATTATAAAACAAGTTTTTTTCGACTTAACTGATCTTGAATTGTTCTTGTGAGAAATGATTTGGTTGTTTTCTTTGTTGAAACACACAACAGTCGATGGTTTACTTTGTTGGATGCTGCGCGAGAAGAAATGCCGCTAGTTACCGATCCAAAGCTTAGAAATCGAAGCCCGGTTTAAAGATTCTTCAAGTTTCAGAGATATCCCACGCTGCGTTGGTGAATGCTTCCAAGAGAGACACAAGAGCAACAACTTCATTCTTTTTACTGTGTAATCAGTGTGTTTTTTGAAACAGAAGAAATTAAAACAGGAAAAAATTTGATTGGATTTACAAAAACTCAGCTTTTTGTTTGAGTATTATGGAAGTCAATTTATAAATAAATAAAAAACAGATTTGATGAGATAATGCATAATGTAAAAAAATCTCTTTTGATTTGCTTTTTAAGGATTTTATCGGTTCAATGGCATAAGTCTATTTCTTATGCAAATCAGACCGGATATCAAAAGCTAAACCATCAAAATCCGGTCTTTTATCTTTAACAATCAGAAAATGAGATATCCGGTTCAAATAGTACATGGACAATTGTAGTTAAATTTCGGTTTAACCATACCGAGTTTTGTTGAAAATCAGACCGGATATATCAGTGAAGCGCTTTCAATTACTGGATTACTCTGCCGTTAAACCCTAAAAACCTCGAGACAAAAAAAAAAATTC
>NW_003302554.1:936691-986247 GCF_000004255.2 Arabidopsis lyrata subsp. lyrata
TCGCCAACGTGATCACGTTGGCACCGTACCAAGTAAAGAAGAAAAGAAAGAGCATATTGGAGAAGACAAACAGAAAGAGGAAGAAGAAGAAGAAGAAGAAGACATTGAGACGAGGAGAAGAAGGAAGCGTGAAAAGAATCAAAAGAGAAAGAAAAGGATATATTGATCAGAGAAGGCTTATAGGAAAAGAAGAAGGAACCATGTAGGTAGAATCAAAACTGATATTATTTCGATTCATGTTTTCTATCTTTGTTGTTTGTTTTTTAACAAGTTGTTTCGTACTGTTGCGTTCCTAAACTGTATGAGTCTCTTATCTCTATATATCTCACACATATAACATGTGAGTCGAATTCTTTTTTTTTTTTTTTTTAACCTCAGGAGGAGTACCATCTAGCGATTATAACTACACCAATAGCTCTTATCAAGTCTCCCTTTTCTCTCTTCATCTTCAAAATCACGGTTCCATTATCCATGTTCAAGTGAGTTAATTATATAATAAAGTGGGTTAATTTTTGTTTTTAAGTTGTAGAGGAAGGAAGTTATAAAATAAAATAAAAAGCTTCTTTGATTTTCTCTTATATATGTTAACTGCTTCTGTTTTCTAAGGTTTTTTGTCTCACCTATTCGGTTTTCAGAAAAATTGTCTCTTTTGTTTTGGTCAAGGATCTTTGGGATTTCTCAAAAAGGTATTGATAATTAAGAAGCAAAGGTACGTATATTAGGTAAGAAATTAGAAGATTTTATGATGTATAGGATAACCAATGGATTTTTATTTGAAGAATTAAAGTTTTGGAAATAATTTAGAGGATGTGAAATCCGGTGACCAGGTTATTTTGAAGCTGTTCACTTTGATGTCAAGTTCGTATGCTGGTGTTCCTCCGGTGCTGGAAGACACCATGGATCAGCCTGGATATGAATCTCCACGATCTTCTTTTGGTGGGATTTGTGTTGTCGTCTATTTGTTATATTTTAGATCTGGTATTATCTAATATTAAATTTTATTGTTTTGAAGGATATGTCCACTTCGTTGTTTCGTTGATCATCGCCATGTTCTAGCAAACATGTCATCGGGTGAATACGAAAGAGTAGGTTGGATGTGTGTAAACCCTAAGTTTTTATGAACCGGTTGGATAGGTAATTAATATTTTCATCATGGATTTAGATTAGGGTTCCAATGTTTCCCTCTTTAAAAGTTTGTAAACGTGGTATTTTTCTCCTTTTAGTCAAGCATACATCATTTCATGAATAAATTCTCCAAAAATATTAGGATTTGTTTCATTTGGGTATCTAAGGTTTCTTTTGTGATTCTTATTTGGAGGAAGCACTCGAATCCCAAAAGTTCAGTAGATGTTAAAGGATTTCTTCGATGGCAAGGAACCCAACAAAGGAACTAACCCTGATGAGGTTTTGGCCTATACAACCGCCGTCCAAGGTGGAGTATTAAGTGGTGAAGGTGGAGAAGAAACGCAAAGTAAGTGACTCTTTTTAACTCTCTTTATGACAATAGTTTAGACCATCTATAGTGTTTTCATGTTAGTCATGTATTTGAGTTGCAGAAAACCTAAATTTATTGAAAACAAATATTTTGCTACTTGATGTTGCGCCTTTGCACCTCGGTATTGACACTGTCGGAGGCGTGATGACAAACATTATTCCTCGGATCCCAACGAAGAAGTCTCAGGTGTTCACTACTTACCAAGATCAGCAAACTACTGTTACTATCAACGTCTATGAAGAGATAAGCATGACGAAAGATAACCCCGAGCTCGGAAATTTCCAGCTCACCGGCCTTCTTCCTGCACCTAGGTAAACTCTCTAATTCAATATTGGCTACTAAACCATTTCGGTTCTTGGTTTTTTAAAGACGCAAGGAACAGTTTTTCATGGGGGTGCCACAGATGGAGGTGACTTTCGAAGTGGACGCAAATGGGATTCTGCAAGTGAACACCGAAGACAAAGTTCCAAAGATGTCACAGTCAATTACAATAACGAACGATAAAGGTCGTTTGACAGGAGAAGAGATTGATGAAATGATTATATTAATTAGCTACGTATGAACTAGACACCGTTTTTTTTAGATAAGCATGACGAAAGATAACATTTATATTACCGAAAGGCACCGGCCTTCTTCCTGCACCTAGGTAAACTCTCTAATTCAATATTGGCTACTAAACCATTTCGGTTCTTGGTTTTTTAAAGACGCAAGGAACAGTTTTTCATGGGGGTGCCACAGATGGAGGTGACTTTCGAAGTGGACGCAAATGGGATTCTGCAAGTGAACACCGAAGACAAAGTTCCAAAGATGTCACAGTCAATTACAATAACGAACGATAAAGGTCGTTTGACAGGAGAAGAGATTGATGAAATGATTATATTAATTAGCTACGTATGAACTAGACACCGTTTTTTTTTTTTTGATAAAATGTGAATTTATATTACCGAAAGGAACATTGTTATATACAAAGGCTCTGGGGCAAAGAGGTACTATGACCAAAAAAAAAAGGAAAAAGCCATAGAAACTAAAACAACTAAGCAAAAGGAATACTTAGAGGAAACTAGGAATGAGCAAACCACTGGGATAGAAGTCGACCACAACCTTTGCGATACCGACGAGCGAGAAGTGTGTCCCTTATACTTCTATTAATTTGGGAAAAGACAGAAGCGGAGGAGGCTGAGATGTTATCATGAACTCTGATATTTCTTTTTTCCAAATGAAGAAGATAGTCGCGTGAACAACTAACCTCTTAAGAGTAGTAGCGTGAACTAAACACCGTTATACACATACGAAGACTTATTTGGAGAAGACATCTTCGCTAATACGTGTACGAATATGAACTTTGGCTGGTATTCGAGTGAGACATGTTGTGCATTTTTTAACTTTTGTTTTGTTATGAGTTGTGCGATATTTTAATAAATAGTTTATTGTCCATTATTAAACGGAGTCCATAATAATTTTTGTGATATATTTTTGTTTTGATCTTTAGTTTATAAATAAATATGTATATACATATATTATATATAATGTTATTATTGGTCATATTAATTACTAACGATAGTAGAATAAATAGTTTATTGAGGAAGTAAACCAAATTTATTTTGATAGTATATCGTAATGACTTAACCTTCCTTTATTATAAGTTTCAACTTTTTTTGTGTATTTTATAATTGTCTTTTGTAGAGATAATAAGAAATCCATTGGCATATTATCTCTCGCATTATTGTACAGTATTTTAAATTTTAAAATTATTTAATTAACAAATGTATGTTTCTTTTGTTAACAAAAAAATAGAAATTTAATTTGTGTGTAATAGAAATACAGATGGGTTGCCTACCAAAAAAAAAAAAGAAATACAGATGGGTTAAAAACTATTTTGCTCATCGTAAAATTATTATTAAGTAGTAAAATAATTAAACCATTTTAAGTTCTATTAATTTTTATGAGGATTATGGTAGTGCCACATATAAATGTTAATCTTATTAAAAATTAGAATCATTTAATAAAAATGTCATTGATAATCATTATCTAAAGATTGACTCTTTTTATTTCCGTAGATTTGTGTTCACTGATATGAAAAAAAAAACAGATGAACAAAGGGGTTTAACATTCAATGTAAGTTACTTGAGAGGGTTAAAACTTGATGTTACGATGGTAAACATAGAGCATAATACTTTAGCTATAACTTTGATGGGTGTGAAAGTTGTATTAGTGCTTCTATCAAGCGTCGTTTTAATAACTTTCATGAGTGTTTTTTTGTGTTAAATGAAATACAAAAATTCTTAAATACTTCAAAGGAGGATCAAAGTCAAAGTTATCACGATATTTATGTGCATTGTTTCATTGAATGAGATGGTAGAATTAGTCTTAGATCTTAAAGATTTTGTCTTTAAGAATGCACATATATCATTTGTAGTTTTATATGGGATCGTTTCGTAGAATATATTTATCTAAATATTATAGAAGAATGTTGAAAACTTTTAATTTATCTCGATGATTCCATTCGGCCGCGCCTTGAGAAGAGTTGAGGAGAAAGGTTTTGTAAAGAATCAGAGAGTTGAAAAAGAAAGAGACAGAGATATGGATAGAAATGGAAAGAGGAACGATATTCAATGTCATGAATGTCAAGGATATGTACATGTCAAAGCTTAGTGCCCCTCCCTGAAGAGAAAAGAATATATGCTCTGAGTGCAAAGGCATCATACACTCGAAATTTGACTGTGTGGGTTCTAGATCCAAGAAGGAAAGGTCCTACATTGTTGAAAGTGGAAGTAACTCTGAAGATGATGACTCGAAGATGAAGTGAAGGGTTTTGTATCTTTTGTGGAAATCATAGACGACGAAGGTGAAAGCTCTAACAGTGAAGCAGAAAAATTAATTGAAATGTAGCCAGCTCAACTGATGATGAATCAGACACTGTGAAGGATGTGGACATCCATGGACAGTTTAGAATATTGTATGACAACTGGTTCTTAATGAGTAAGGAGAAGGTCTCATGGATGGAAGAAAAGTTAACACTTCAAGGTTAGAAGGAGAAGCTCAAAGGAGGCCTAGCTCTGGAAATTAAGAAGAACAGTGAGCTGACTCAAAAGTGTGGTTTAGAGGGGAAAAACAAACAGAGCTCTCACACAAGACTTGAGTGATACTCGGAAGAAGATACACATACTGAATAGTGTGACAAAGGATCTGGATAACATCTTAGTGTAACACCCCGATTTCATGAATATGGTGGTGCATGCAGAAAGGCTTAAAAGAATTGATTTGGCCACCTATGTCACAAAAGTGCACTTATCTTTTCGTCAACTATCCTGAGAGAACTCCACAGTTAAGCATGCTTGAGCTTGAGCAATTTTAGGATGGGTGACCTTCCGGGAAGTGATTGTCGGAACTATGTGAGTGAAGATAAAACACAGGGAAAGATCATGTGGTGATTTGTAGGGTTGGTAAACAAGTCTTTAAAGCCTCCCGAACGTAGCAAACGGGCCGTCGGAAGATAGTGGACCCACATGCTGAGAGAAGACGTGGGTCCTATTAAGAGAGGTGGCGGTCGGGGCGTTACAAGTGGTATCAGAGCTGAACCCAGTCGAGTGTGGAGTCAAGAGAGCTCACACCGTCGGGGGTAACGGTCTTGGTGCGCAACGAGGACGTTGCGATCTGTTAGTAAGGGTGAATTGTAACACCCCGATTTCAGGAATATGGTAGTGCATGCGGAGAGGTTTAAAAGAATTGATTTGGCCTCCAATGTCACAAAAGTGCACTTATTTTTTCGGTCAACTGTCCTGAGAGAACTCCACAGTTAAGCGTGCTTGAGCTGGAACAATTTTAGGATGGGTGACCTTCTGAGAAGTTATTATCGGAACTGTGTGAGTGAGGACAAAACACAGGGAAAGATCATGTGGTGATTTGTAGGGTCGGTAAACAAGTCTTTAAAGCCTCTCGGACATAGCGAACCGGCCGTCAGAAGATAGTGGGCCCACGGGCCGAGAGAGGACGTGGGGCCCATTAAGTGAGGTGGCGGTGAGGGCATTACACTTAGGGTCTGGGAGAGTTGGAAAATCTAATTTTAGATTAGGCTATCATGGAGGTGAGACAAGTGGGAAGACAAATTTCGTTCCAAGAAAGGGTGTACATGCACGTCGTTATCAGTTTTTATTTCAAAACTACATTGGAGCTGTTCGAGCAAGACGTTTGCATCAGAATCATAACCATTATCACAGAGCAGTGACTGGGTATGAATGTTATTGATGTGGTTGTCATGGTCACATATAGATGTACTGCTACACATATGCAGCTAAATTGAAGAACCTAATGAGACATGGAAGGTTCTATCCACATTAGAGAAGAGAGTATAAAGTAAATGTTTGCAAAATCTGATATGTACTGCCATGTTGCATATACCTTAATTGAAAAAAGTATGACTAAGCTTTGGTACTTCGATAATGGAGCTTCTAGACATATCACATGGAATCAAGCCAATCTCAACAATTACACTGAAGTAAAAGAGAGCAAAGTCACGTTTGGTGGTGGAGAAAAGGAAAAGATTAAGGGCAAAAGAGACTTAACTGAAGCTAAAGAACCTCAACTCACCAATGTGTATATTGTTCAAGGATTAACAGTGAGCTTCAATAAAGTGAAATGTTGGACTACAGATGAGAAGAACCGCAATGCTCTCTCCGAAATCCGTACTGAGAACAATTGTTACATGTGGGAAAACCTAACTAAAACATGTTTTGGAGCTAAGAAGGATGATCTGGTGCTCTGCAATCAGCGACTTGGACACATGAATGCTAGAAGTCTCTCAAAGCTAGAGATGAAGATATCAACGACTTGGACACCTTAAATAGAAGCGATGCAAAGTGTTTTTGTTGGTAGAGATGATGATATTTAGTTCTTGACAATCAAAGACGAGATAAAAAAAATTGTGTCTCTCACCACTACGTATTAGTTGTTGCATTATGGTTTTTAAGATTACTATACCTTTGCTTATGTTAGGGTTTTTAATATTTCATTGGTTTTTAATAATTTTTTTATTTTTATATTATGTTTTCATATCAATGAAGAACATTTTTGATTTAATCAATAGGTCTTTATTTTATATAAATAATAATTTTTGATAATTTAAAAATAGCATTTGAGAAGACAATTTTTGAGTTTTTTTGTGTATAAAAACAATTAATATAATTTAAAATAACTGTTATTATTAATTATAACTTATTAATGGCGATCACATTGCAAATTTTGAATATGTAAATATGGTAAAAGATAGACTATTAACATTGTTTGTGAGCCATAGTTGATAAAAGTAATGGTTGATTTTATGTTTTTTTGTAAGTAATAGGATGAATCCAAACATCATAGTTTTATAATTTGGTATGGCATTACACAAAATTTTGTAAATACTATATGCCAAATTTATACTTGGTATAATATAATCATTAACAAAGTCTATAAACTTCCTTAATGTTTAGGCCTATAAAACACAATTGCATAAAGAATTATAAAAGAAGAAGAAAAAAAATTGTTGAATGGTTATTCTCCAAGCATAATCTTTCTCCGTTGTCAAATCTTTATTGATCTTGAAGATTTGGTCTTGAAGAATACACGTTTATCATTTTCAGTTTTATGTGATCATTTCGTAAAATATATTTATCTATATGTTAAAACATAATTTTGTAAACTAAAAATTGTTTGAATTTTTAATTCTTTTGATTATTCCACTCGGCCGATTAGTATATAGGTATTGATTGATATTTCTTTATCATATTAAAAATAAAAAAACTTAAGACAGTTAATATGTTGTATGATCTTATCGAATTGAATATTTTTCAGGGAAACCATGTCTCATGAATGGAGGTGGATGTTCTAGATTTTACCTTGACAACGCTCATCGAATTGAATTTATCCCCAAGAACCGAGTCTTTGACGAGTGGACAATTATTTACATGTCTCATGAGAAGAAGAGCGTCATGTCCAAGAAAGTAGCTCAGTCCAAGAGCAAAACAACCGTGTCGAGGAGAATGCCTAGGGAAAACCAAATTCCACACCTCGGAAGAGCTCACAGAGGAGCAGGAGGTGATCCCGAGACTTTGTTGCAATAGTGCAAAGACAACACTCATCAAATTGAATTTGCCCCCAAGAAGACAGTCTTTGACGAGTGGACAATTATTAAAATAATCTGGAGAAGAAGAGCGTGATATCAAAATTAACGTAAGAGTTTTGACATCAATATCTTTGGGATAATGGAAGGAGTTTCCAAATGAACATAATCTTTAAACTTCAATGTTTGGTAAAAATTGAAGGAATTTGCAAGTTAACATAACATTTAATTTTACAAGATCGTAAATATTATCGATGTTTAGTCTCCATATCTATGCCTACAATCTTTAATTTAATACTCCCTCTGTTTCAAAATATAAGAGGTTTAAGGTAAATGAACACATATTTAGATATTTTATTTTCTTTTAAAAACATCATTTATATTTAGTTAAAAAAAAAAACTCAATCATAATAATGACTGCAAAATATAAATAGTCATAAATGGTCAAATGCATTTAAATTAACTTTGAAACTTGTAAAACATCTTATAATATGAAACAAAATAAAATCCCTAAAACATCTAATATAATGAAACAGAGGGAGTAATATATTGTTGGTTTAAATATATAGATTTTTTATATTTAATTCTATTATATATATCAAGATATAAACACTAATAAATTGTATGTGATTAAAAAACACTATTAATTGTTGATTACTAATAATATATATCAAAAGTTATAGCGTTTTACCATAATTCTATATTAATGTCGTTATAAAAATTAGACTCTTGGCAAAACTAAATCAATAAATATCCCTAACTTGATAACCCTAAATATTGATTAGTAATTCTGGTCTTAATCAACATACAACCCCGCGCCGGGCGCGGGGACCTCCCCTAGTTTATAATATATAATAGGTATTGTAATTATTGTCAATTTAATATGTACGTATTACCATATACATTAAAAAGATGTTCGGCCACCTAATATAAAATAACTGAGTAGGCAAATATTAGGTATTGGTAGTAGCTAATTATTTGAGAAAATAATATGAGTTTCTTACGTACTACGAACAGTCGTCAAACATTCTTGAACTTAAAAAGCAAAACGGTGTTGACATTCCGAAGACATCCCTTTTATGTTTTGTCGTCAAGGTAGTTAATTAGTTATTTCATTAATTATAGAACAAACACCCAAGACATAAGTTAACTCCACCTACTAAATTTTCTATGTGACTTCGACCCAACATTTCCGCACCATGTATATGATATAAGTATATATATATATATATATATCAATTTTTTTAAAAAAAATTCATCCACAATAAAACATATTGCTATTTTTATTTTTATTTTTATAAAAATGGGCCTAAATATATGTAATTCACTCTTAAAATGGAGTCTTAAAAATAATTTCTATTAATTTTTGTTCCACAGAATGAGCTTCGTAAATTAAAGGTCCAATACCTATGTATCATAGAAATTTATCTAGGGCCGGGCCTGCATATACATGATGCATTTCGAGAAGCCAAGGCGAATATAGGTTTGGTGTAATGGTTGTTAGGAAAGGCGAACTGAAGTTGTATATAGACGAGCTATTAGAAGAAGTAGAGGAAGAGATATGTGAGATAGGATCTTTGCATATAAGGTCTTTGATGAAAGGTGTCTTTAACCCGAAGACCAAACCTACTGGCCAAAGAAGAAAACGATCAAAGTGGGCTCTGAAAGATTTTGTAATATAACCCTATTATAAAGATTCTAAAAAGATAAAATATTTTCTTAGAATATTACGATTTCCTATAAATTAAACTAATGGACTTTATAAAAAATTATCAACGTATTTACACTCAACACGAGATTATTCAAGAGAGTTAGTTAACTTCTTCAAGCAAATAAAAATGACTTTCTCAAAGTCAAACTATTTTTCTAGGAAGTGTTAGTGATTAGATGTGGTTTTCTATATGGTTGATGTGCTATGGAGATTTTGTATCGTTTTCGAAATATGGGAACTTTTTGTCATTTGTTTTATTCCTTATATCAATTGTAGTGATGATTTCACTTTTCGAGAATTATGAATGTCTGTGATAGCAAAACAAAGATTTTAAATGTCATATTCAACGACCCTGAAAAATATGGCCCAAACAAAAAAAATATTTTTAGTGGGTTTTTAAATCTTTGGTTAATCTTTTTAGCATTTCTGGTTTATTTTTTCTTAAATATTTTATTAGTTTTTGTAGTAATGTATGTTTTTCATGTTTGGTAGGGAGAAAATGGGTCGATTTGTTAATTGACATTAATACCATCCATTCTCGGACTTCAAAAATCGGAGCAAAATGGTGCTTCAATGTTGCTAGCAGACGGTCAACCTACGCCTTTGGAGCGCAACACCATTTGGTGAAACAGAGTTGAAGGGACGTGTTAGCAATGAAGGCATCGATTGTGTTCTCCAACAGACTTGGAGTCCCGGTTTGGTTTTTTAACTTACGTTGGAAAATCGTTTCAATGAGAGTCCATTCATTGGATTGACTATTGTGTTTTGAGGCTTGAAGCAGAAGAAACAAGATCTTATATAACTCTTTTCTTGCAATGTTTTCCGGTGAGATTACTTCTACTTGAAAACCATGATATTCTTTTTTAATGTGAGTCCGTACTTTATATGTCACACTAAAGAGCAAGAATTTGAATTTCGGTGGTAGCAAAACGAAAAAAATAAATGTCAATATTCAACAATCAGGACCGATCTGGAAAATATGGGGCCCAAGCAAAAAAATAAAATTTGAACTGTTTTTTTAAATAAAATTTAAAATTTGAAACCAGTCTTATAATTTTTGAAAAATGAAACCTATTTTGCAATAAAATATCTTTTTGGAACCCTAATTTTATTATTAATTGACTCAAAAAATTGGGGACTCTAAACCAATGTTTCAGTTAGATGGGCTCAGAACGGCTTTGTCAACAATGACATTAATGTAGAGGATTTATGTTGTACAATACAAGTACACAAATCAAAAACTCTAGAAATACTAACAAGAAACATTTTTTGTGACCATTGTGAAATACAATTTGCTAATCACCATCATCAATGTTTGATATTATTTGTAAATAAAATTAGTTTTAACAAGGATATAACTTATCACTTAAATTATTTTAATAAAACAAGAGCTTGTCTATCTATTTGTACTAATATCATTGTCATGTCATAACCAAACTTCAAAATATATGAATGCGTTTGTAAGTTTGTAGATGAGAAAACAAATTGATTTTTAATAGTACCTCTGATCTCTCTTATCCCAAACTTCTTTTTTTTTGCATACAATTGCGAAAATATTTACTGCAGTTTCGTAAAAAGATAATTATCGAATAACGGGTCTTAATCTAGTAGACAACAAACTATCAAAAGCTTTTCGAAAACACAGTTTGATTGTCAAATCAATAGACAATGGTGAATGGTTGGAAAAATCAAGTTGTTAAGTTCTAAGAGACTTATGTTCAGTCAGCTTTTTAGAGTGAAACAGACATACATTGGTGTGATTATCTAAGCCGAATTGCTTATGCGTAAATTAAAGTTCTTAAAACGAAGAAACCAAGGTTGTGAAGTTGCAATTGATACCATATCAAGACCAGAGGATTAGATATCGCACATGGCTGAAGCAAATTTCTCGTATAACTCTTGCCTTTAACATTTGTTCCCTTAGAACAGCATTGCAAGGTTCCTACAGAAGTTTTTAACAATAATATTAAAAAAAAAAAAAAAATAGATGAGAGAGATGAGAATCTATTTTTTAATGAAATTTTTGAGAACTCATAGAGAGACTGTTTTTACACATGTCAACATATGCTTGGCTTTTTAAAAAATTATAATTTAAATTTTAAATAAACAATTACATTAAATTATATATTTGAAAATGATATAAATGAGAGACTTTGAGAGTCGGTGTCATGCAATGCATACTCAATTCTTTTTCATCGAAGAGAATAAGGTCGTGCTTAGAGAATAATCAAAGAAAGTAAATTCGTATTTTACAATAAAATCGAATAGAATAAGGTTAAAGAAAAAGATTGTTACTGGTTTAATCTCTTTCGGCATTGTGTTTACGTATAACTAAAAAATGGATCGCACATCAATCCTAAATTACTCAGGATTCTACACAAGCACCAAAACCAATACAAAGAGAGAAACTTTAGCAATTGTTTAAAGCTCTAGCAATAAGGCTACACAATAGCCGCTTCTAACTTAAAGCTACACAAATCTGCCCAAATATCAACAACCATTGACCAAAGAATCTGCCCAACTAGCAAAATCTAAATAGCCAAAGCTCAAAATAAAAAAAACATTCCCATCAAACGCAACTTTCTTCAAAGCCCGTATCATCCACAGAATACAAAGTTAGAACCTAGGACGTTATCGTAACGATTGATTGAAGTCAAGAAAAAACGAATTCCTAAAAAACAGCTTCATGTTTGTTCATCGTCAAAACTTAAACCAACACGAACCCTTAGTAGAAACAAAATCGACCCACAAGTTCATAGCTACACAAAATTCAGTTTTTCCAGCGACCCACAAGTTCGAATCCAAAATTACCTTAAGAGAACACACGAACACGAACACACTTCAACCCAGATTTCTTCGAGCTTAGAGTGTAAAAATGAGAAAGATGAAAGATATATAGAGAGCAATCGAACCCTTTCTTATCGCTTCTCACAATCGATGAAAAAGAGATTGAATAAGAAGGAGAAGAAGAAGAAGAAGAAGAGAGCGTTCGCATGCGTTTGTCGTCGGCGACTCGCTCGTGAACGACAGTTACAAATCAAGTCGAAGTCGGAACTAGGGTTTTTAATTTCAATTTGATTCTGGTTAACTAGGTGCATACCGTAACTGAGAACCGAAACTATAAGAACATGAACCGATCCGGTTCTTTGGTTTTATCCGAATTTGAATCGGAAAAAAAAAACAGATTTAGGATCGGTTCGGGTCGGTTTGGCTTGGTTTGGACTTTGGATAATTTACCCAAACCTTGTTGATCTTTTTGGACTTATTTTCGCTAAGTCGATATCAATTTCACCAAATTTAGTTTATTTATGAAAGAAGAATTCGACTCTTTCTTTTTATTTTTGGTTCCTCGTAAAACAAATGTTAAAATGGATAATTTGACACAAAAATTTTATACCATATTATATCACATATGTAAATAATATTTATCTGATAAAAAAAAAATTAGTTTATTGAAATGCTCTTCTTCATAGGAAAAAGTGTAAGAGAGAATATTAATCGAACATACAAACTATTAATTGTGTTTGTCGTTGTTGTTGTGTTGTGAATTTTAGTGATTTGAAACAATACGTCCAATTGGTTTCCATCTTTTCTTTTTTGGCCTTTATAGGTTTTGCAATTTAATTAAACTTTTGCATGTTGTATTGTATGTACTAGATCTGGATTTTAGAGTTGATTTTCATATGATAATAAATGAATGCGTTATTTCTTTTAACTAATAGTGAAACATACGAAAGAGAGTATATAGTGTTGAAGTTGTCTTTCGTCTTTGAAATTGAAATCTAGAAATTGTGCAATACCGATAAACGAAATAGAAGATAACTTAGAGCAACTCAATCTAATTTATCTTGTAATTAGAGCAACTCAACTCAATTCGTTTAAATTTTCGTGAACCAGTATCTACACTAATAAAATAAAAAATTTAAAGCTTTTGGGAGTGTCCATGTTAACTTATTTGAATTTTTTTTCGAACTGCCACACCAGTCAAAGTCAAACACATCATATAATTTAGCATAGGTTAACAAGTTGTCACATCAACATAATTAAATCGCAGGCTTATCATTTCATTTTAAGTTCTTTCTTCGTTTCTCTTCCAAATCTATTTAATACCATCAATCACCTCTTCATATTCTAAATCTACAAATACAATCAATCACATCATAAACATATTTGCTCAGATCCGTTCAAAATATTATTTAGATCTCTAGTAATATTTTCTCAAATATTTAAAAAATATCTAGGAAGTGGAAGGTTTCCGATGAGTCAAAACCAGAGTGGAGGATCCCCTTAGCTTAATCTGGTTATTGACCAAAAGTAGCCAATGGTATAATACCCTCCCTGGCTCCCTTTCTATCCCCATTCTTGCAATGTTAAACAATGGTATGTCCACTTCTCTTTTCCAGCTTTAGAATCTGAAGTGACATGGTGGATTGCAAGTCAGAATTATGTGGGACATTGATAGAAAAAGATTTCAAATGAGAAGTAATAGAATATATTAGATTCGTGTGAGGTTTTAATTGTTGTTTTAAACCATATACATTTTTATTTTTTATTTTTTCATCCAATTTCCAATATGTATATTAAGAATTATATGTGAGGTACTCTCTTATTTGTTTTCTTACATACATCAAAGCATTTTTATAAAAATTCTCAAAGCGACATACTAAAGGTGCAATGCACCATTTACAAAATTTAATTTCATCCTAATTTTATTGTACTCCACATAGTAGATAGAAAATAACTTGTTTTAGTTGAAAATTGTTTATCCTTTTATTAAGAGATGAATGACATGAAAGGTGAAATTTTTTTTATTCATCTCAATTTTCATATTCAACTCGTTTTATTCATATGACTATTATACATTCTATCAACTCGTTTATTTTATTAATAATCATTTGCAGCCTAAGTGAGGTAAGTAATCTAATAGAACTTTCTAAGCGTTTTATTGTTTCTTCATTTCTTATCCATCTCTTCATGTAAGATAGTTCTTATCCAATATTATATAAAAGTACTTATGCGTGACTTACTCTCTTATTTGATTTTCTACAATTATCATTGAAATGAAAAAGGAAAAAAAAAAAAAACTAAACGTTTTGTACCAAAAATACAATCTCAAAGCACTCGATTCTCGTCAATCTTTTTCTGGCATACTAAAGGTACAAATGGTTGATACATTTTAGGAGGTTAAAAGAGATAAATCTAGCTTTCAACTATATTCAACGAGAAATGCACCATTTACGCTCCACAATCATCACAAGAACCATTTCAACCGGATTTGTACCTTCAATACCAGAGGATAGACTTGTTCAACAGGTGTTCCAGGCTTTAGAGCCACACCTGGCCTCATCCCAACAGACTTAATATTTTCCACAAGTTCTTGCCAATTCTCTGAAAATAAGCAAAACACAAGTCAAGACCGAGCATTAGGATGAGACAAAATTGGAGGATGGTGTAGGGGAAAGAGCTATCTATATATACCTTTGGCCACCTCAACGTGCAATGTGAAACCAGACGCCCCAGCTTTAGCCATTTGATCCACGTAAATTATATACCATTTGAGCTATCTATATATCCAGTTTGGGTAAATTATCCAAAGTCCAAACCAAGCCAAACCGACCCGAACCGATCCTAAATCTGTTTTTTTTTTCCGATTCAAATTCGGATAAAACCAAAGAACCGGATCGGTTCATGTTCTTATAGTTTCGGTTCTCAGTTACGGTATGCACCTAGTTAACCAGAATCAAATTGAAATTAAAAACCCTAGTTCCGACCTCGACTTGATTTGTAACTGTCGTTCACGAGCGAGTCGTCGACGACAAACGCATGCGAACGCTCTCTTCTTCTTCTTCTTCTTCTCCTTCTTATTCAATCTCTTTTTCATCGATTGTGAGAAGCGATAAGAAAGGGTTCGATTGCTCTCTATATATCTTTCATCTTTCTCATTTTTACACTCTAAGCTCGAAGAAATCTGGGTTGAAGTGTGTTCGTGTTCGTGTGTTCTCTTAAGGTAATTTTGGATTCGAACTTGTGGGTCGCTGGAAAAACTGAATTTTGTGTAGCTATGAACTTGTGGGTCGATTTTGTTTCTACTAAGGGTTCGTGTTGGTTTAAGTTTTGACGATGAACAAACATGAAGCTGTTTTTTAGGAATTCGTTTTTTCTTGACTTCAATCAATCGTTACGATAACGTCCTAGGTTCTAACTTTGTATTCTGTGGATGATACGGGCTTTGAAGAAAGTTGCGTTTGATGGGAATGATTTTTATTTTGAGCTTTGGCTATTTAGATTTTGCTAGTTGGGCAGATTCTTTGGTCAATGGTTGTTGATATTTGGGCAGATTTGTGTAGCTTTAAGCTAGAAGCGACTATTGTGTAGCCTTATTGCTAGAGCTTTAAACAATTGCTAAAGTTTCTCTCTTTGTATTGGCTTTGGTGCTTGTGTAGAATCCTGAGTAATTTAGGATGGATTGTGAGGAAAACGTTGGGAATGAATCGCTCGTTCTGATAAAGCAAGGAGCAGAAGCTGTAAGTTTATATGGAGGAATCAGTGTATATGTTTTTTGCTTTTTGTGGAAAGACTAAGTGTTTTCAGTTTTATCTATAGAGGGTGTTTGAGTCTACATTTGCCGGAAGAAGATCCATTGTGAAAGAACGATTCTCGAAGAAATATAGACACCCGATTTTGGATGCGAAACTCACACTCAAACGCTTGAATGCGGTTGGTTTATTTTCGCATCACCTTTACTTGTTTCGTTGTTTGAATCTGAGAGAGAAAAATGGAAAAATCGAGTGTTTCATCTTGTATGTGCGTACATTGTTGTATATAGGAGGCTAGGTGTATGACAAAGGCAAGAAAGCTCGGGGTTTGTACTCCAATCCTCTATGCTGTGGATACTCTGCTTCACTCTTTAACACTTGAGTACATTGAGGGCGTCTCTGTTAAAGACATTTTCCTTGACTTTGGGGCCAATGGGATTATTGAGGAACGGTTAGATGATGTTGCTGCTCAGATTGGGGCTGCAATTGCTAAGCTCCATGATGGTGGCCTGGCTCACGGTGATTTGACTACATCAAATATGTTAGTCAGAAGTGGAACAAATCAGCTGGTAAGTATCTGCATTCTGCAGAGCTTCTGTACTTGATTAGTTTACTTATGATTTATGACAATGGATATATTCTCAGGTACTAATCGATTTTGGCTTGAGTGTCACATCGACCTTGCCTGAAGACAAAGCTGTTGATTTATATGTGCTTGAAAGAGCCTTACTCTCAATGCATTCTTCATGCGGGAATGTGGTAAGAGTGATGCATATATTATAACTTCACTACTTTTGATGGGTCTTTCTATCTTAAATGGTGTATTTTGTATTCAAATGTAGATGGATCGTATATTGACAGCGTATAGGAAGTCCTCGAAGCAATGGTCAGCCACGTTTAACAAGCTCGCGCAAGGTACTATTAACCCTCTTCCATGTCCCCTCATAAAACCAACTCTGTTTTCAAATCTTAAAAAAGTCTTCTTTTGGTTATGCAGTGAGGCAACGAGGTAGAAAACGGACTATGATTGGATGAGTCAAGATCTCCAGTGATCCTGTCTTTAAACTTGACTACAAAGCCACCCAAAATTTTTCCTATATGATTGAATAGCGGTGGGAAAACTCATGCCTTGAATGTTTAAATACATGTACACTACTCTGTTTTATTGTTCGATAGCGGTCTAGTTTGTTGATCAGTATGAAGCTGTCGATGCTAAAGTTTCAGTGGGCGTTCGTTGGCTTTTACGGTCGGAGGATGAGGTTTGATAAAATGGACATAAGACAATATTATTTGATGTGCGATCCATTTTTTAGTTATACGTAAACACAATGCCGAAAGAGATTAAACCAGTAACAATCTTTTTCTTTAACCTTATTCTATTCGATTTTATTGTAAAATACGAGTTTACTTTCTTTGATTATTCTCTAAGCACGACCTTATTCTCTTCGATGAAAAAGAATTGAGTATGCATTGCATGACACCGACTCTCAAAGTCTCTCATTTATATCATTTTCAAATATATAATTTAATGTAATTGTTTATTTAAAATTTAAATTATAATTTTTTAAAAAGCCAAGCAGATGTTGACATGTGTAAAAACAGTCTCTTAATGAGTTCTCAAAAATTTCATTAAAAAATAGATTCTCATCTCTCTCATCTATTTTTTTTTTTTTTTTTTTTTTAATATTATTGTTAAAAACTTCTGTAGAAACCTTGCAATGCTGTTCTAAGGGAACAAATGTTAAAGGCAAGAGTTATACGAGAAATTTGCTTCAGCCATGTGCGATATCTAATCCTCTGGTCTTGATATGGTCTCAATTGCAACTTCACAACCTTGGTTTCTTCGTTTTAAGAACTTTAATTTACGCATAAGCAATTCCTCAAACTCTCGATGACAGGAGCACCAATCGTTAGATTCGGAACAAAATGCTTGCCCGAGTAACACATAATTATACCGACTGCATGCTCATAAGTCATAATTCACAGAGTAAAAAAACACAGCTAAAGCAGTAAAATTTACCCGTCCTGCAAATGAAATAACAGTGTAATAAGTATGGAACAAGTAAAGGTTATGTAGCATGTAAGTCCATAAGGACTATAACAAGAACAAAAATCAGCTTCTTGGTTGTTGTTTCATACTAAAAGCAGAGATACAAGTTTCAGATCAGAATTCCACAACATTCAACACACCAGACCCTAGAGTGATTGAAAATCTAACTTCTTTCCATTTTTGTTATAACAAATCATAATTCTTTGTACAATTCGGATTCAGATGTCAAAGGTACAATCTTGAACTTTATCATATTCATATCAAAGGTGAAACCTTTCAATCACCAAGTAAGTAAATTTACTGAGTGAAATAAAAAAAAAAAAACAGATTCGAAGAAGAAGAAGCAATAAAGGTTGTTACCATAATGTCCATGTGAAGCCAATTGGCGCCTAAATCGATCATCCGCTTAGCCTCCGCCTCAAGATTTGCAAAGTCCGATGACAACATCGACGGAGCGATCTTCGGTGACACTCCCACCATCTTCCCTGATTTCAACGACGACTATGGTAGAGAATGATCTGATAATGATGCGTTAGGTGAGAGCACTGAGAGAAGAGAAGAAATAAGAAAATGCGAGCAATGGGCAATTGGGTCAACCCGTTAATCCGAATCTTAACCCGACCCAGCTTGATTCCACCAAACCTGATGACGTGGCATCAAACACCAAGGATTAAAGAGAGATTAATAAAAACAAGGCAACAATAACATAAACCACTTCTAAGAAAGTCACTTAGACATTTTGTCAAACACCTTATCTACAACAACTAAAGGTTTTATTACAGAAATTGAGCATGAATGCATGACTCATAGAGTCATATTACATACACAATTACACATGATTGAATGATACACTGATGCTTCAAAGTTCACACCTTACACACAGATTCTTTTCATTATTTGTTTGGGTATAAGGGAAGCCCAATAAGATGTTTGATGGGCCGAAAAGTGACCCATGAAAGGAGGATATAAATGTTTTAGAAACATCCACAGGTTTTGGTGTTGGGTGGATATGCATTTGGAGTTGCAATTAGCTTCTCACTTATTTTTTTCACTTTGATAGATTCTTGCTCCTTTTGTTTCTCTATTTTTTCTCTTTTGGCTTCTGCAATCTTCTCAATTTCAGCTATTTTTTTCTTGAATTTTTTTGAGTATTCAGTTTTCTCCACTTCTAAACTCTCCTGATAAAAAAAATAAAAATAAACAGAAATAATTTTTAAATCGTAGTAAAACTAGATAACATAGACATATATACATTCATAGAAGAGACCCCTGTTTGAAAAATCGCTAGGCGCTAGTCGGGCGCTCGGCATGGGCCTACCGATTAATCGGAAAATCGGATTAAAATCGGGGATTAATCGGGGACTAGTTTTAGGTTTATTTTAATATTTTTAAAACATATTAATCCAATATTTATTTCAAAATTGCAGTAAACACATAATAATGTATTTTTGAGACATTTTTATAATTTTTATTAAAATTTTATAATTTTTATTAAAATTTTATAATTTTTATTAAAATTTGAACATAAATTATTATAAAACATCACAAAGTCCCAATTCTAATGATTGAATAACAAAAATAAAAAGTTTTTTTATACTTGTAATCTAAAAATAATCGGGATATGTAAAATTAGTCGGAGAGTAATCGGATTAGGCGGGAAGTAATCGGATTAGGCAGAGAGTAATCGGAGAACTGATTTCTTTATGGGATCAGTCATTAATCGAGGCGGAGAAGGTGGGCCTAGCGATTAAGCGGGGAGTAATCGGGTTAGGCGGGGATTTTTAGAACAAAATGTATGCTTCTTAGCCTCCGCTTAGCCTCCGCCGCTATATGAATAAAAGTTTTGAACAAAAGTACTTTTCTATAATATTGTTTGTATTTTACTATAAACGTTAAATAAATTGAAGAAAAAATATATTGAATAGCTAAAATTCTCTATATACCTCCATTTTCTTCAAATCTAACTCTAGAGCTGTCTTCGTATTGTTCTCCCATGATTCAATGGAGCAAAGTTCTTTGTAAGCCCTGCTTACATTGATTCAAAGAACAAAATGTAAATAATATATTGATATTATAAAGTATAAAAGTGGTAATTTTGCATATCTTGCTACATATATATAACTGTATGTTTTGAATTTATGATCACTTCAATATTTCTGTGAGAAATTAGTTAGTAATTTGAATGCAAAACAATGTTGATCTTTATGGTTCTAGTGTCATTATATATTTTTGTTTGGTATATCTTACTTGGTTTGAGCTTTTGCCTTCTCGTTCTCTTCCCACGCATCTATCAACGCAAGTCTCTTCTCTTTCTCTATCTCAACAAGTTTTTCATCTTCTCTTTCTCTATCACAATAATCGTTTTTATCCCTTGCAAATGACCACAACTCCAAGAAGCTAGAGTCCCATCCTAGTTGCCACGAGCAAATCCTAATAGAGGCTCGTCCTCAAAACGTCCGGATAAAACGCCTTGAGAAGTTTCTAAAACATTTATATCCAACACCAAAACCTGTGGATGTTTCTAAAACATTTATATCCTCCTTTCATGGGTCACTTTTCGGCCGATCAATCATCTTATTGGGCTTCCCTTATACCCAAACAAATAATGAAAAGAATCTGTCTGTAATTGTGTATGTAATATGACTCTATGAGTCATGCATTCATGCTCAATTTCTGTAATAAAACCTTTAGTTGTTGTAGATAAGGTGTTTGACAAAATGTCTAAGTGACTTTCTTAGAAGTGGTTTATGTTATTGTTGCCTTGTTTTTATTAATCTCTCTTTAATCCTTGGTGTTTGATGCCAGGTCATCAGGTTGACCCAATTGCCCATTGCTCGCTTTTTCTTATTTCTTCTCTTCTCTCAGTGCTCTAACCTAACGCATCATTATCAGATCATTCTCTACCATAGTCGTCGTTGAAATCAGGGAAGATGGTGGGAGTGTCACCGAAGATCGCTCCGTCGATGTTGTCATCGGACTTTGCAAATCTTGCTGCGGAGGCTAAGCGGATGATCGATTTAGGCGCCAATTGGCTTCACATGGACATTATGGTAACAACCTTTATTGCTTCTTCTTCTTCGAATCTGTTTTTTTTTTTTTATTTCACTCACTAAATTTACTTACTTGGTGATTGAAAGGTTTCACCTGTGATATGAATATGATAAAGTTCAAGATTGTACCTTTGACATCTGAATCCGAATTGTACAAAGAATTATGATTTGTTATAACAAAAATGGAAAGAAGTTGATTCTCAAATACTCTAGGGTCTGGTGTGTTGAATGTTGTGGAATTCTGATCTGAAACTTGTATCTCTGCTTTTAGTATGAAACAACAACCAAGAAGCTGATTTTTGTTCTTGTTATGGTCCTTATGGACTTACATGCTACATAACCTTTGCTTGTTCCATACTTATTACACTGTTATTTCATTTGCAGGACGGGTAAATTTTACTGCTTTAGCTGTGTTTTGTTTTTTACTCTGTGGATTATGACTTATGAGCATGCAGTCGGTATAATTATGTGTTACTCGGGCAGGCATTTTGTTCCGAATCTAACGATTGGTGCTCCTGTCATCGAGAGTTTGAGGAAGCACACAAAGTAATGCACTACATCCCTTTGATTAATATATCTGACATGTTCATATCCTTGAAAACTTTTATCATTCCTTTTATCACAGTGCATATCTTGATTGCCACTTAATGGTTACGAACCCCATGGATTACGTGGATCAAATGGCTAAAGCTGGGGCGTCTGGTTTCACATTCCACGTTGAGGTGGCCAAAGGTATATATAGATAGCTCTTTCCCCCACACCATCCTCCAATTTTGTCTCATCCTAATGCTCGGTCTTGACTTGTGTTTTGCTTATTTTCAGAGAATTGGCAAGAACTTGTGGAAAAGATTAAGTCTGCTGGGATGAGGCCAGGTGTGGCTCTAAAGCCTGGAACACCTGTTGAACAAGTCTATCCTCTGGTATTGAATTATTAAAATTGTTGTTTGGCCAGAGTGCGATCGGTTTATTATGCGTGCTTGACCTATCTATGACAGGTTGAAGGTACAAATCCGGTTGAAATGGTTCTTGTGATGACTGTGGAGCCTGGATTTGGTGGCCAGAAGTTCATGCCCAACATGATGGACAAGGTTATGTTTCCAACTCTGGAAATCGAAATCCCATCTGCTTATTGAAATCCCCTTGTAACCTCAGTTTTTGATATTCTTGATATAGGTCCGGGCATTGAGGAACAAGTATCCAACACTTGATATTGAGGTAAGGCATCTCAATCCTACTGTTCAGACAGTGTTTGATCTTTCCTTAAACTGAGTTCTATCTCCTGGGTCAGGTGGACGGTGGCTTAGGTCCTTCCACAATCGATGCAGCGGCTGCAGCTGGGGCCAACTGTATCGTCGCAGGAAGTTCGGTGTTTGGAGCTCCTGAGCCTGGGGATGTCATATCCTTTTTGCGGGCCAGTGTTAAGAAGGCGCAGCCCTCCACTTAAGGGAGTGGGAGTGGGAGTACCCCAAGCAATAACTGTAAGAGCCAAGGCCTTTATAGCTAATACTTTTTTATAATTCTTTGAAATGGAATAAATCTTTAATCTGTCTCAGAGCTTTTGCCCTAGCGATGAACTTTCTCAAGAAAATCACCGCAGATAGAAACTTTTGATATGTAGCAGTTACATTTTTGTCTATCAGACTTAATTAGATAATCCAGATATTCAATAGACGATTTGATTAAGCGTCAGCTTAAATTTCAAGAGCATTGAGCAATTTAATCTGAAACAAAAATTCTCTTTATGAACCACTAGAAATATCAATATCACGTTTTTATTGATCAAAAATTCATAACAGAAACGATCAAAGCCAACCGAAGAATCAAAAATGATCGAACCAAACCTTCTTAACAGAAGTAACCAGAACCAATCTCGTTTCAACTCACAAAACTACCAGAGGACCTAACCTAATTCGATTTTCTCGAAGGATCGAAGATTTGACCAAGGAACAAAATGGTTCCGGTTTTGTCTTCTCTAATCAAGAAAAGAAATGGATGATCTGCCACAAAATCTATCCTCTTCTCCATATGAAAACCAGTGCTTGTTTCCATCATTCCAAAAGTAACAGCCGCAGCTTCAGCGCCTTCTTCATCGATCTTGACACAAGCTTTATGGTACAACGACAATGAATCAAGTTCAGGAAAATCCAAAGTGGAAAACATGAAAGAGATGTTAAACTTTGGAATTCTGAAATCAGCCACTTCAACTCGGTATCTCGGAATGTGACTATCTACAAATCCAGGAGTAGATACCATTTCCTTCAAAAGACTATCCAATCCATCATTCTTGTCGGGAAGATAGAAATACATTGAGAATTTTCGTTTGGTATCATCATGGCCTTGTTGGTATGGTAGTCCAAGGACCTTGAAACCATCGTAAGCCTTGATATATTGACTTTTATAGCTTCTCATGAAAGGCACATGTACTTGTTTGCCATCGAGTAGATGAAACTTGTTGATTTTGGTTAAAGACTTGTCAAATTTGTTTTCCCATGCTCCTTTGAAGTACAATGCGTTTCCATAAACCTGAACGGTTTCGCTTTTAACGGATCCAGGAGGAAGAAGGTCTCTGATGAGACCATTGGTGTGATCGGAAGCCCATTTATTCAGCTCACGACGCACTTGTTCAGCCTCCATTAAAACAAAACAAAACAAAAAAACATGTCAGAGAGGATTATTATAAAACTGAAAGCTTATGTTTAACAAAAATCTCAAAACCCTAAAATATTCTTAAAACATTATAAGAATATTAACCAAATAAAACAATAGATATACTATTTGGTTAAATTAGAAGATTAGAAGATTAAGGAACAGGGAAAAATTACCTTGAATCGGAAATCAACTTGAGCAAAAGTAGCTTTGAAAAATTTCTCCAAGAGATCCTTCAAAGAGGAATCAAAGGGGAGTGATTGCTCGACCCAAATTCCGTTTATCGCTGAGATTTTGGGGCCGCCCTTGGTGCTACCGTCAGCGAAGACGAGGGTAGCGATCTCGCTGAAGACAGCGTTACGCTCGTCAGAACCAGGAGTCGTCATGGTGACCACGGTGTTGATTGATGCGGGAGAGAAGACGAAGTTAGAGTTTCTATCTAGGGCAGAGATTACTTTCCCCGCAAGGAACATAGCAGCCTCGTTTTGCTTCTTCATCGCTTCTACCATATCCTTCTCTGAGAGAGAGGGACTTGCCATTACATGTGATTTGCTAAGTTTTTGCTTTTTCTTCTTTTCTGAATTTATCTTTGAGGGAGAGGTACCTGCGGTTTCTGATGATGTGCTAAGCTTTTGTTTTCTCTTTTTTGGATCCATCTTTTAATGTTTTTTTTCTTTGTAAGCCTACATACATGTTATATAGTTTTTTTTTTTGTAAAGTCGGTTTAAGAAGAAATTTATGTATTAATGTGTTCAAAGGAAAATCATGCATTAATACTAGGGGAAAATCCGGGCTACGCCCGGGTATATGTTAGTTAGACGATCTACGTGAATGAGTGTAATTCAATCTATAATTACATATACATAGGAATAGTTTATCATCTAGGAAGTGGCCAAATTATATTTTCAGAACTTTGTGATAACTTTGTCATGGGGAACTTAAATTGTTCATCATTGGAATCTAGAAATTAAAAGCATAATTAGAGAAACTTTGCTGATAATTAAATCAAATGAATACAAATTGGTAACTTGGACTAAGAGAATACAAAATTAATCTATACTACACAAAGCGAATCTTCTAAAGGAGTGTTGTCAAGATGTTAGGAAGTGGTGAAAGTTGGATAGTCACGTCAATTAGAAAATAGAGAGTTTAAAACAATCAAAAGATCTTCAGAATAACCTTAACCACTGTACTGTGTGATGAGTAACCAAACAATCAGAAGATCAAAAGTACTCACTTTGATCCTAACATACTTGGGCTTTCTTTCTCAAACAATCCAACTTCAGTAAAGCTAAAAATTAGTACTTTATTTTCCCCCACAACTACAATTTCTTAAACTGCATTTCTTTCATAATATAATGTGTAATTTCCCCAAAAGAAAAGAAAAGTCTATGCGATGACAGCATAGTGCAACCATATATATGTTTTTAGTCAACTATGTTTTTCCCATTGACCTTTACAATTGCAACTTTAATCTCAAATTTATACATGTAAAATGTATGAAAGTGAAAATTCCATAGAGAAGCAGCAGACTGCAGATGTCGACACGGACGAGGAAGAAGCAAGGAAAGTTTCGCTGCTTGTGATTTCTATCAAAAGGAAACCTAAATATATATGAAGAAGCTATGAATCCTGTTGCAGAAAATAATTATTGCCTTTGACGGTTTAGATTCTTTGGAAGAGGATATTATGGAGGTAGAATAGATCAAGGGAAGACGATCCGCTCAGTTTTAAGATGGCAAACAGAGGAAACAATGGCTAGACACGTGACATTTAATAATTGGATATAAGAAACTTGTTTGGATTACGTGGATGAGACACTGAAGTTGTAAAATTTTCATTTATGCTCGTAGGTTGATGCAAAGGGCGTAATAGAGTGAGCTGATGTGGCAATTTTAGAGAGCTTTTGAAAATAGCTGATGTGGACACATTGAGAGGCTTCAATCCAGACTACGCCCGGTATATATTTGATAATTAAACTAATTTATTTTTTTCGTTTTTATAGAATACATACCAAATAATCATGTGATGTAGTATCTTTTATTTTTAAAAAAATATTATGGCAAAATTAATGGTTCAGTTTTATCTATATTTAAACTGAATTCTTTGTAATATATATTTACAATGTAAAAGTATATTGTATTCGAGTAGATGAAACTTGTTGATTTTGGTTAAACCATCGTAAGCCTTGATATATTGACTTTTATAGCTTCTCATGAAAGGCACATGTACTTGTTTGCCATCGAGTAGATGAAACTTGTTGATTTTGGTTAAAGACTTGTCAAATTTGTTTTCCCATGCTCCTTTGAAGTACAATGCGTTTCCATAAACCTGAACGGTTTCGCTTTTAACGGATCCAGGAGGAAGAAGGTCTCTGATGAGACCATTGGTGTGATCGGAAGCCCATTTATTCAGCTCACGACGCACTTGTTCAGCCTCCATTAAAACAAAACAAAACAAAAAAACATGTCAGAGAGGATTATTATAAAACTGAAAGCTTATGTTTAACAAAAATCTCAAAACCCTAAAATATTCTTAAAAAATTATAAGAATATTAACCAAATAAAACAATAGATATACTATTTGGTTAAATTAGAAGATTAGAAGATTAAGGAACAGGGAAAAATTACCTTGAATCGGAAATCAACTTGAGCAAAAGTAGCTTTGAAAAATTTCTCCAAGAGATCCTTCAAAGAGGAATCAAAGGGGAGTGATTGCTCGACCCAAATTCCGTTTATCGCTGAGATTTTGGGGCCGCCCTTGGTGCTACCGTCAGCGAAGACGAGGGTAGCGATCTCGCTGAAGACAGCGTTACGCTCGTCGGAGCCAGGAGTCATCATGGTGACCACGGTGTTGATTGATGCGGGAGAGAAGACGAAGTTAGAGTTTCTACCTAGGGCAGAGATTACTTTCCCTGCAAGGAACATAGCAGCCTCGTTTTGCTTCTTCATCGCTTCTTGCATATCCTTCTCAGAGAGAGAAGAGGGACTTGCCATTACTTGTGATTTGCTAAGTTTTTGCTTTTTCTTCTGTTCTGGATTCACCTCTGATGGTGTGCTAAGCTTTTGTTTTTTTTTTGTATCCATCTTTTAATGTTGATTAGGTTTTTTTTTTTGCGTAGAGTCGGTTTAAGTAAAAAACGGAATACAAATCTTTTGATACGGCATATGCTTTTTTGATTTTTCGGATTTTCTATACAAAATCTACTTGTGATCGATAATATTTTTATCTTTTTCATTAAATCATTTTTATACTAATAAACTCCATAAATTCGGCGAAAAACTATACAAATATCTCCGGTATGCAGTGCAGTGTCCCACCATAGAAACAACAAAGCGTGTCTCTCGTTTGCAAACAAACAACACAAAGCGTCTTAAAAATTAAAATAAACCACATGAGTAACCAAAAATTAACCCGGTTTAATTATAGAATTCACGGTCGGTTTAAGGTCGATTTTGTCTCCTCTACTAAACCCTAAACCAAAGGTTTGATTATTTTCATTTCGTTTTCTCGAAATCGCATTTGCATCTTCTTCAACACAATCTGAGCTCGTTTATCACCAACACCACCGTCGTTCCTCTCCGGTAAGTTATTTAGGGTTGATTTTGTTCCATGGCCATTGGGAATATCAGATTTGAGCATTCATACTCTGTTTTAATCTTCACAGTACCGGTTGATTAAGTTCTGTTTGTGATTTCATCAATTTTGGAATCTGGGATTTATCTTCTCCAATTCGAGCTTCTGGGATCATTGGGTTAATGGAATTTTTGAATATTATGTGACTTTGTTATGCTCAAGTCTCTTGTATTTCGTATTTTCTCTTAGGTGCTGTTCGTTACTTCATTCAGATGATCCATCTGAATGGAGATGAGTTATGATGTTCGTTTATAACAATTTTACAGAGCAGTGAGATGAACCAGTTGGATGATTTTTATTAAACTCATCCAAAAAATGATCATTTTCCGACTGAGTCTGATTGGAGCAGTTGACTGGAGCTGATTCAGTCTAAAATATAAAATGACCTAAATACCCCTATCTAAGTTGGAGAATTACACCAAAAAACCTAAACCTACTTCTCATCATTCTAACCACGACAAAGACTCAAGAGAGCCATCCTTCGACAAAGTGAGAAGAGAAACGAGATCTTCGTCGGATCTCTTCGCAGCTGGATCTCTCCGCCGGATCTCTCGCCGGAATCCACTCCTCTTTGATCTTCTCACTCCACTCCACTCGTCTTTGATCTCTCCGCCGGCTGTCTTCTTCTCTCTCGTGCGTGGGTTTGAATTAGCTGCGACCATTGTTTGAGAGGTAAGACTCATGGGTTTGATTATTGGATTTGATTTCTCCTTTAGTCATTGAAATCTCGAAGTGGGTTTCAGGTGTTACGGATTGAAATCGCTGCAACCACTGTTTGAGAGGTATGATATATCTCTAATTCATGATTTTGTATTGAGTTTATGTGTACCAATGGAGACGAGTGTTGTGGCTTTGTTTGATTTCGTGTTTCTAATGCTTATAGGCTATGTGAATCTGGTGAGTTTTTGTTTCAGTGATTAGCTATTTCTTCTTCTCTTGTAACTCTTTTCTATAGAACCTCCGAGAAAGTAGAATTTGATACAGATGTTAATTGGTTTGAAACCTCCAATGCATTGTAATTGTTTAGATTTATGTGGATTGGATGTGTGTGGAGATTATACTGTTGGTGGATTGTAGAATTCAATGCATTGTATGTAACTGTTTATAAGATGATGTGTTGTTTAGATTTATGTGGATGTTTGTTACCAATGTTAAGGTGGATCTTTGTGAAGATAGCTTGAAACGTTTCATGCTTGATGGATTGTTTTGGATTCTGTAGTGCGTTTACAGAGATGAAATGTTGTCAAGCTTGGCTGCATCTGTCTTTGGATTGTAGAATTCGTTAGGGAAATGAATCTAGTGAGTTTTTGTTTGCTGCTTTATCTATCAGAATTTGTGTGTTGTATTGTTTGGATTACTTTTGTGTACACGACTGAAGTTGTATACATTTGTGTTTAGTGTTTTGAATGTCTGTCCATCATGGGAATTTCTTCATAATTTTGTAACTTCACATCAATGGCTGCCTCAAGCTAATAAGACCCGTTTCATTAATTGCAAGGACTAAATGTCTGTCATTTGTTAATGAGAATTAGTTTTGTGTTATTGATTTGCTTTTGATTAAGACTGATTTAAAACTAGTTTTGTTAACTGGTTTTGCTTCTTTTTATTCCTTCAGGGACAACTCAAAAACAATGTCAACTATCGAGGGTAGTGATGTGAGTATCTTCCCCTTTAAACTCATATTTTACTTAATGCTTTTTTGTAATTTAGATTGATTTTTTACGAAATCATATATTTCTATCTTAAACTAAGAATCTTGCATGGAGTGATGAGCAAACTCGTTTCTATCTTCAACTAAGACTTGATGAGAAGCTTAAAGGAAATATAAGAAAAGATAAAGTTGAATTGATGTCAACTTTAAGAAACGTATTTGGGAATGTAATTATAGTCAATTTCTGCTGGAAGCAAACAAATGGGCAGAGTTTAGGAACAGTGTATCTGATTTCTTTGTAGATGAGTTTTTTTTTTTCTCTCCAGTGATTCTGATTTCCATGTCTTGCATCTCTTGAATGATACTGTTTATTTATAGCTTGGCTTGAGGAAAGACCATTCTTGATATAAATTTGAACACGTTGCTTTGGATCTTATTGTTGTTCTTGGCTTGAGAAAAGACCATTCTTGATATAAATGTGACAAAGGCTTTGTTTTTGTTGCAGAATTTGAGCACGTTGACAAAGGAGACGATCAAAATTGAGAGGCTCTAATGGTAGGCTTGCTCAAAACTTGCTCTATATTGCAATCAGAATCAGAAATTATAAGACTGTGTATTGTTTTTATGATTTTTGGAGTTTATGTTTGGTTGGTTCTTATAAAAAATTTAATTTAATGAAAATGGAATTTTATAAATTTTTAAATATAATAATTTGACATTTGTTTGGTTGTAAAATATATTTGATCAATAATTAAAATTAAAATGATTAAGATTGAGAATTAAAATATAATTAGATGAAAACAGGGGTATTTTAGTCACTTTTATTAAGATGAGGATGTGGATGAATTACCAAATAATCAAACAAACAAAGGTTCATTTAAATGCATCATTAAGATGAACTACCCAAATGATCAAACAAACATCATTCAGATGCTTCATCCAAATGGATCATTTGGATAGATCATTTGGATGCAAATGCCAAATGATGAAACAAACAAGGCCATAGTCCAAACTCCAAAGTCCAAATGATAGATGTGTCACGACTTTGTTTTTCTTACCTTTGGATCTTCATAGCTGTAACAAAATCATATGCTTGCATTGTGGTCAGCTCTAGGATCAAAACCAATAGAATCTGGATAATTTTATCAGTTTTGAAATTGGTAGATTCTTCTATGGATACAGATGTATACAAGCATTTACCATGAGTCTATTCTTCCTTAAAGCTTTGCTTTTTGGAGTAATCCAAGTGAAAGTTTGTGTTTTGTCCTTTAACTGTTAAACCACTTACAAATGGTTCTTACTTAGACTAACAATGAATAATTTGTTTTCTTTCTCAAATTTAGGTTGTTATATCATTTTTTCTTATATAGATTTATTGCTCTCTGTTCTTTGTTAATCTTGTTTCTGAACTTAATCTGTATAATTCATAAGCCTTTTGTTCATAGATTACTTATCCTCTTTAATGACTTTTATTTCTTCAGATATCGGGGCGGAAGTCTTGTCCCAAAATGTCTATCAGGAGGCCTCAAATCCCTCGGCTTCTTCTCCAAAACGTCTCTTGCATGAGAAACGCGCAGCAGATTCTAAGACACGTGAATGTATCTCTTCATGACGGTGGTGCACTTGTCTTAACTGGAACAAATGGATCCGGTAAATCGACATTCTTGAGAATGTTAGCTGGATTCTCAAAACCCTCTGCAGGAGAAATCCTTTGGAACGGTCACGACATCACACAATCAGGAATTTTCCAACAATACAAACTCCAACTCAACTGGATCTCTTTAAAAGACGCCATCAAAGAGAGATTCACAGTACTCGACAATGTCCAATGGTTTGAGCTTCTCGAGAATAAAATCGGCAAAGCTCAACCCACATTGGAGCTAATGGGTTTAGGGAGACTGGTGAAAGAGAAATCGAGAATGTTGTCCATGGGTCAGAGGAAAAGGTTGCAACTTGCAAGGCTCCTCGCTATCGACAGACCGATATGGCTATTGGATGAACCATCTGTTGCTTTGGATGATGAAGGAGTTAGATTGCTCGAGTATATTATCGCAGAGCATAGGAAAAAAGGAGGGATTGTAATTGTCGCAACTCATCTTCCTATCGAGATTGAAGATGCTATGATCTTGAGGCTTCCTCCTAGATTTCCAAGGAAAATGACTTTGATTGATATGCTTGATCGTGCAGACATTTCTTAGTAGAGAAATCAAAGAGATTTTATATTTAAGAGAGTTTTATCTCGTGTAATGGAATGTTAGTTTCTCAAGCAAATTTGGTTAGTGGAGTTTAGTAAATCCAAAGTCCAAATTTAATGGAATGGATTAATTAGGAAATTTCACAAACTTAACCTAAAATTGAAATAACTTAACTATAATTTTTGGAAAGACAAATTAATCTTTTGCTTTTGGTCATCAGACAAAAGAATCCATGCTCTGAAAAAGTAATACACATTCTAATCTTGAAATTGCCACAGATTAAAGAACCAATAATAAAACTTTTATGAAAAGAAGGAAACAACGAATAGCGGTCGCTCTTTAGGATTTGGCACGAGTCAAACGTATACGTTTGTACATTGACCTATTGTTCTTATTACTATGTCGTGTCGTGTCTGTTCTTAAACCCCATCCATCGATAACTGAAACTAAGCATGAGCTGTTTTTTCTTTTATTGACTAAAATACCCTCAAGTCATTTTCGTTCTTCAGTTCTTCTTCTTCTTTTGATTAAAGACCCCATGAGAAGTTTAAATTCTCACTGACCCATTTGTTTTCTTGCAATCTTTTGTAGAACCCTGAACCAAAGTTTGCATCTTTCTCTTTAAATTTTGTGTCTTTCTTTAATTCTTTGGAGGGGTTTTTCAAAAGAAAGAATCTTGAAAAAATGGGTATGGGCACAAGCACTTTCGTTATCAGATGGGTCAATCTTCTTACAATGGTTAGCTTAAACCTCTTCTTCTTTACTTAGTTTCTAATTCTGAGAACCGCATTTGATCGTCCTTTGATTCCTCTTTAATGGATTAGAATCTGGGTTTCCGTACAACTTAGATTATGGTTCTGTCTTATGAAGGTTCTTAGTGAAATTCCACTGCTTTAGGTTTAATAATGTGCAAGTTTCTACCTTTCAATGTTGATTGTTTCTGCAACTTTATAGTAATGTCTATGCACTTTTGGTGAAGCTATTGGCTGTGGCAGTGATAATATTTGGGGTGTGGATGAGTACACACAATGATGGTTGCAGAAGGTCACTTACATTTCCAGTCATAGCTCTTGGTGGTTTCATCTTCTTGATGTGAGTTTCTTACACTACTTTCACTATTGGCATTACACAACAATGGTTCTTCCTTATGTTTGTTTGTTTGTTTTTTTTTTTTTTTTGTGTTTGCTTTATTGTTCATGAAATGTCTATGATCTGATGTTTGTCAGATCCATAATCGGATTTCTTGGCGCGTGCAAGAGAAGTGTGGCGCTTCTTTGGATTGTATCCTTTACTTTTCATGTTCTGTTTTCTGTTTCTATTGTTGGAAAATTTTGGATTTGAATCTTCCTTGACATGATTGATTCTCCTTTGAAGTATCTTGCTGTCCTCCTGATCGTTTTGATCGCGATTCTTGTCTTTACCGTACTAGCGTAAGCCTCATTTTTCTAGTGGTTAATCATGAAAACTCAGCTGTTGAATCATTAAAGACCTCATTTGTTGCTCTCTTTTTCGGGGTTTTACAGGTTCATTGTAACAAACAATGGTTCTGGCCATACTAACCCTGGTTTAAGGTAACTGTAACTTATATCTCGTCGGTTACATACTTCAATGTATAAATTGGAAAATTCTTGAAACTTTCTACCTCAAACTAGGTACAAAGAGTATAAGCTGAATGATTACAGCTCATGGTTTCTAAAACAGGTATTATAATTTACCGTGGCGCGGATATAGAATTGTAAAGAACTTTGCTTTCATTTTCTCTTTTTCTAATTCTCGTTGATGTTTCAGCTCAACAACACCAGTAACTGGATAAGACTAAAGAGTTGTCTTGTTAAATCCGAGCAATGTAGGAAGCTTTCCAAGAAATACAAGGTCTACTATCTTTCCACCAAGAAAATGCCTTATATTACCGAATATTCGACACTGATTATCTTTGAAATGTTCTTGATTTTTACTAATGATTTCAGACCATCAAACAATTAAAATCCGCAGAATTAACCCCGATAGAAGCTGGATGTTGTCGACCACCATCTGAGTATATATATGCCTCTTCTTTCTTGTTTATTTGTTGATTTACCGCAAAATCTTTAACTGTCTCAATTTTGTTTCGATGCGAAGGTGTGGTTATCCTGCGGTGAATGCTTCTTACTATGACTTGAGCTTTCATTCGATAAGTTCTAACAAAGATTGTAAGCTCTACAAGAATTTGAGGACCATCAAGTGCTACAATTGTGATTCTTGCAAGTAGAGCCATCAACTTCCCCCTTAAAGCTCTTTTGCTACAATGGTCTCATTCATTTTCAGATATAAACTAATTATTCTGTTCGTTTGATTAATAACCGCAGAGCTGGAGTAGCTCAGTACATGAAAACCGAGTGGCGACTTGTTGCGATCTTCAATGTGGTTCTGTTTGTTGTCTTGGTAAGCTATCTTTAATCCCAACTACAAGTCTACAACAATTATAAAACAAGTTTTTTTCGACTTAACTGATCTTGAATTGTTCTTGTGAGAAATGATTTGGTTGTTTTCTTTGTTGAAACACACAACAGTCGATGGTTTACTTTGTTGGATGCTGCGCGAGAAGAAATGCCGCTAGTTACCGATCCAAAGCTTAGAAATCGAAGCCCGGTTTAAAGATTCTTCAAGTTTCAGAGATATCCCACGCTGCGTTGGTGAATGCTTCCAAGAGAGACACAAGAGCAACAACTTCATTCTTTTTACTGTGTAATCAGTGTGTTTTTTGAAACAGAAGAAATTAAAACAGGAAAAAATTTGATTGGATTTACAAAAACTCAGCTTTTTGTTTGAGTATTATGGAAGTCAATTTATAAATAAATAAAAAACAGATTTGATGAGATAATGCATAATGTAAAAAAATCTCTTTTGATTTGCTTTTTAAGGATTTTATCGGTTCAATGGCATAAATCTATTTCTTATGCAAATCAGACCGGATATCAAAAGCTAAACCATCAAAATCCGGTCTTTTATCTTTAACAATCAGAAAATGAGATATCCGGTTCAAATAGTACATGGACAATTGTAGTTAAATTTCGGTTTAACCATACCGAGTTTTGTTGAAAATCAGACCGGATATATCAGTGAAGCGCTTTCAATTACTGGATTACTCTGCCTTAAACCCTAAAAACCTCGAGACAAAAAAAAAAATTTCGTCTGAAAAAAAAGTCACCGGAAAATGTACTCGTTAATTCTCCGGGAACGATCTGGATCCTTCACAGGGTCCTTATGGAGCCAAATCTTCTCTCGGAACATGGGTGGTGGTCCGAGAACTTTCCCTGGAGGGCTGAACAAGTGGCAATGGAAACGTATGCACGAGAAGAAAGCTAGAGAGAAAGAGAACAAGCTCTTGGATCAAGAGAAACAGCTTTACGAAGCTCGAATTAGGACCGAGATCCGAGCTAAAATGTGGGGAAATCCAGATTCCGGCGAGAAAACGGCGAAATCGAAGCAGAGTCACGGACCAATGAGCCCGAAAGAACATATCAAAACTTTGGCTGATCGGTTTATGAAAGCTGGAGCAGAGGATTTGTGGAACGAGAACGATGGGCCGGTGAAGGAATCAGATGATGGGTCGGGATTAACTCGTAGGGATAATGGACGGTCAGGTTCGAATTCGATTGTTTCTTCTTCTAATTCGTCTATTGATGTGAGGAAGTTAGTTAGTGGGACATGTTATTCAATGGGTAATAGTCGGGTTTTCGATCGTAGTAGGAGAGGTTTTTCGAGTATGAGTAGAGGTAGATTTAAGAGAAATGAGAGTTCTTGTGATGAAGGAGATGACTTTGATGCTAAAAAGTTAGATACTTTGAGTCCTTTTTCTCTTAAATTTGCGGGTACCAAGGAGAAAGTGAAGAGCTCGAGGAGTGTTGACGGAGTTATAAGGAACAAAGGTTTGTTTGGTCGGAGGAAGTTTAGGAAGAATGATAGTTCAACTGAAGAGGATTCCGAGGAAGAAGGCGAAGAGGGAAAGATGATAGGTTGGATGGATTTGAGGAAGACAGGAAGCAGTGCGTCGTTAGGAAACCACGATATCAAACTGACGAAAAGAGTGAATCGTAATGTCACGGACGAAGAGCTATATCCTCCGTTAGATATTAATACAGTCAGAGAAGATCTCAGTAAAAGAAAATCTGTGGATAATGTAATAAAGGAGAACCGAGAGCCTCATGACTCGTTTTACAGTAGGAAAAGGTATATTAAACCCGTTGTCTATTAAGGCTTTTGATTTGTCAAGTCTGGATTTTGATGAGCTTTTACTCCTGCTGTATATGTTTGCAGATTTGATGAGTCTAGTATATCTCCTTTGACTCTCAAGGCACTTTCCGCGTCTGGCATTGTTAATATGACTAGAGTACAAGATGCCACTCTCTCTGAGTGCCTCGATGGTATGGATCCTTCTAGTTCGTTTCTTATCCCGGTTCTTTTCTGATTGCTCTGCTTTGGTTTTAATTTCTTCTTTTGTATCAAGGAATTGGCATTTGACAAAGGATTATCCTTTATGTAAAGCAGGTAAAGATGCGTTAGTCAAAGCCAAAACCGGGACGGGGAAAAGCATGGCCTTTTTGGTATTTTACAATCCCTTACCCCAATATCACTGGCCCTAGCTTTTGTTGTTTCTTTAGATAACGCTGTTAAAATTGAAAAACAGCTTCCTGCAATTGAAACAGTTCTGAAAGCTATGAACAACGGTAACAGTGTTCACAAAGTTCCTCCAATATTTGCTCTTATCCTCTGTCCCACAAGAGAACTTGCGAGTCAGATTTCTGCAGAGGGCATGGCTCTGCTCAAATACCACGACGGTATCGGTGTTCAGACTTTAATTGGAGGTACCCGCTTCAAACTTGATCAGCAACGCCTAGAATCCGAGCCATGCCAGGTTTGATCAACTATGATTCTTTGATTTACGGGAATTGTTTATATATCTAGTTGTTGTGGTAAATCTTCTTTTCTTTCCGCACTTTGTTGCAGATACTAATTGCAACTCCAGGAAGACTCTTGGATCATATAGAGAATAAGTCTGGCTTAACATCACGTTTGATGGCGCTTAAATTGTTTATAGTTGATGAGGCTGATCTTTTGCTAGACCTAGGATTCAGGAGAGATGTCGAAAAAATCATAGATTGTTTGCCTCGTCAAAGACAATCTCTTCTCTTTTCTGCAACCATCCCAAAAGAGGTACAATTGCTATATAACTAACTTTATTCTTCTTACCTTTTATGAAAAAATCCAATGCGAAAACACAGCTTAAAGTTGGGTTAATTCAGGTCCGTCGAGTCTCGCAGCTTGTTTTGAAAAGGGATCACTCTTATATCGACACAATCGGTCTTGGTTGTGTAGAGACTCATGATAAGGTAAACACTTAAGCTCTTCTTTTTGTCTCAAAAGCTTGCTACTTGAATCTGGTGAGTGAATTTCTTGCTTTGGTTTCAGGTGAAGCAATCTTGTATTGTTGCTCCTCACGATTCTCATTTCCACTTAGTACCTCATCTACTAAAAGAGCACATCAGCAACACGCTTGATTATAAGGTAAAATAAACCTTGTGAATATAAGCGTTTTTTCTCTTACCTTTATTATTCTCATAACTATCCAATTTCAGATAATAGTCTTCTGCTCAACTGGTATGGTAACATCACTGATGTATACTCTGCTCCGGGAAATGAAATTGAACGTTAGGGAGATTCATGCTAGAAAACCTCAGCTCCATAGAACACGTGTATCAGACGAGTTTAAGGAATCGAAAAGACTGATTCTTGTCACATCTGATGTATCTGCTCGTGGAATGAACTATCCAGATGTTACTTTGGTTATACAGGTAAAGAACAAAAGCAAACATTTTTCATGTCAAGAACAACCTTATATGGATATTTGACGGATTGGACTTGGTATGATGTTGTTGATAGGTGGGTATACCAAGTGATAGAGAACAATATATACATCGTCTTGGTAGAACCGGAAGAGAAGGCAAAGGAGGAGAAGGATTGCCCATGGGAGAGATATTTTCTTGATGAGCTTAAAGATTTGCCTCTTGAACCAATTCCAGTTCCAGATCTTGATTCAAGAGTTAATCTTCAGGTTTGTTTGAATTTAGTGTTTATACTCCTAACTGGAGTTTTATTGCCAAGCGACATTGAGGACAATTGTTTTGTGACCAGGTTGATCAGTCAATGGCTAAGATTGATACAAGTATTAAAGAAGCAGCGTACCATGCTTGGCTCGGTTATTACAACTCGGTTCGAGAAACAGGTAGAGACAAAACCACGTTGGCCGAGTTAGCCAACCGGTTTTGCCATTCTATCGGTTTAGAGAAACCTCCTGCTTTGTTTCGAAGAACCGCGGTTAAGATGGGTCTCAAAGGTATTTCTGGTATTCCAATCCGAAAATAAACCGACCCGGGTTGGTAATTAGATGTGTATCCTCGTGAAGAGAAATGTATCAACATTTATGGTCAGATTAATTTTGTTATTTAATTATGATATATGATTTACTTTTTAATTACAGGAATTTTTGTTTGTCTAATATTGTAAAGCAAGTCATGTGTTAATACATCCCATATTTGAGAAGTTCGTTTATTATATTATTCGTTACAATTGAGATGTAACTACATAAGTTAGGGTAGATACAAATGATACATGATGATTTGGTCAATAATAACATCACTTTGCTCAATAATACATGATAGGTTTCATATTTTTTTTTGAATTTAATTTAAATAAATATAAATGTGTTAGTATTATACTATTATACTAGTTTTTAACCAATTTATTTTCACATAATCATAATTTAATATCAATTTAATTTGATATATCTAGTATTTTATTGATAGTGTTAACAAAATAATGAAATGATGGTTTACCCGTATTGTATCATCGAGTCAATAATATTTTAAATTAATATTAATGTCGATCCGTCCCGCTATATAACCCGTCCTGTGATATTTTTAAATGTTTCAAATTTATTATTTCTGGTATAATTAAACGGTTTGACTAAAAGACGGGGTTAAATGAGATATAAACTTTTAAATATGGATGCTTGTTAAGTTAAGGTTCATATTCATTCAAATTTAGATTCATTTTAGTCTTATTTATAATATGATTTTGAACTATGTCTAAAAATTTTACCCGATGTGGAACGTTGAACACACAATTTTTCTTCATTGTTTGAGTAATACAGTAGAACCTCTATAAATTAATACTCGATAAATTAATAAACACGATAAATTAATAAATTTGGCCGGTCCCGAGTCGGGCCAGTATAAAAATTAACCAAATTCGATAAGATAATAAGATAATAATTTTTTTGAAATCCCTATGTAAAAATATAGTCTCAGTAATATCATAAATTAATAATCATATAAATTTGCACATATATATATATATATATATAATAGTTTTAGAGTTTTTCATAAAAATAGGTAAAAAATTTTGTAAGTTTTCAAATTTTGAATATGTATAATTTTTGTTTTAATAGCCGTATAAGTTTTTAAAATACAACAATGGATGTCACTATTTCTGAATTTTAATTTATGTATATCGTTTGTATATGTGAATTCTATAATCGTTGTTATTCATTGTTAAATTAATTATTTTTTCTTCGAAATATTAAGTGTTTAAGGCTAAAACTATAAAATTTATAACATCCAAAATATTAATTTTATTTAGATCACATTGCTTTAACTCGTATTTTTTATAAAAAAGTTTTCACAATTGAAACAAAACTTTCTATAAATTAATAAATATTAATTTACACTATGAATTAATAAAATATCATGGTCCCAATATTATTAATTTATAGAGGTTTTACTGTACATGTTTGTTTTTCAAAATTCAAATCACGACAAATGCAGAAAAAAATCTAAAAATTTATTTATTTTATGTATTATATGATGATATAAAGCAAGTCAAAAAATATATCAAACAAAAATGATAGGGGAATCATAATTTTAAATTTTAACAAAATCTTTTAAATATCTATACTATTAATATTTGTAATTAAATATGGACCTGGATCCAGATTGGACTGCGACAATTCAACGGTTAATCACACATCCTTTTGCGAGGTATGACTACATTCTTATCCGCTTGTGTTTCCAAGCTACCATATATTACATATGGCGTGAACGGAATGAGAGAAGACACAACAATATATATCGTACACACTCTCAACTAGCCCGTACTATTGAGAGAGTTATCCGTTCAAGAATAGTGTCGTTGCGATATTTTGAGAATACGAAGCTCCGAGGTTTGATCCAAAGGTGGTTTAGCTCGAGACAAAACCAATAGTAGCTTTGTGATTTGTTCTTGATTCCAATGCTCTGCTCTCTTTTGCTTCATTTGTTCATCCCTTGTAAATAACTCTATTTTTACATCAACTAATTTCACATTTCATCATCAAAAAAAAATATATATATATTTGTGTTTGGTTATATGGATAGTAGAGAATTAGTTGTAAAAGTTGTTTGGATACATGTATTTAAGTATTTTGTTTTCCTAAATTAGCCTTAATGAGTTTCTTAATTTTTTCTTTAAAACAATAGCATTATATGTACTTCAAAAATGTATATATAGATAACACATATATGGGCAAAGATAAATAATTTGGTGTACATATATGATTTTTTGCATAATTGTTAATACATATACATTTCTTTTTTTTTTGATAAGCCAACATATACATTTCTTATACAAAGTTATTGACAAAAAAAACATGTTGAATTTTTAAAACCTCTAACGAACCATAAATTTTGATTTTGATTTGTCAATAAGAAAACACAGTTTTGGAGGAAACTACAAAAACAAAAAACAAAAAAAAACGAGTTAATTATTTGAACCAGATAATCATTCAAATTAGCAATTATATTAGATTACATGTTTGGTTAAGAACCATACCTACAATAAAATTAAAACCATAATAATGACAAGTTTGAGATCTTCTCTGATACGTACAGTTAGAAGATCTAAAGTTGAACAGGAACAAGATTCACACTCAATCGAAGAATATGAAGATCAGCTCCAGAGAGAAGAGATTTGGAAATTTGATTACTTAAACGTAAACGAAGCTGTAGAAAGAGATGCTTATATAAAATTATCATCTATCCGGTACAAACTGCTTTTCTCTAAATCAAATTCTTATGTGTAAACCACACTGTCTAATACTAACCATTGATCTTATGTTAACATAACAATAAAACACACCGAGCACAGTGTCAGTTATCCTCATGAAGCTTATACACACGACAGCGACCAAATGTAAATTAAGGACTGCATTGACAAGTAATCACTAGAAAGTAACATAAATACATAATTCACCTCACAAATGCTTTGAAGGGAAGATGGTTGCTCTACTACACCCTTTCTCTTGGGGATAAACTGTTCTAAGAAAGCATATTGAGAAAGCTTTTGTCCAATCTCCCATCATGCAACATATTAGTGATCAAGCCAAAAGTTGAAGCATTTCCAGCAAACCCGCAATTCCTCATTTCTTTGATGAATTCAGCTGATGCGGTTTTGTCACCATCTCTAAGATGTGCCCTAATAAGCGTGTTATAGGTACGGTCATCTGGCAAAGGCCCATCTTCTTTCATTTTCATGAACAAGGCATCTGCTTCTTGCAGTAGGTTTTTGCTACAGAAGCCTGAGATCATTGTAGTGTAGGTTACAATATTAGGCTTCACTCCTTTAAGGCTCAGACTACAAAATAGATCCCACCCATCTTCCACCTTCCCAGCCTTGCACATCCCTTCAATCATAATACTATATGTATACATATCAAGTTCCATTTCACTCTTTTGCATATACTCGAATACCACCAATGCTTTCTCTAGCTTCCCATTATTACAGAGTCCATCTAACAGTACATTATTTTTTCGTTTTTATAGAATACATACCAAATAATCATGTGATGTAGTATCTTTTATTTTTAAAAAAATATTATGGCAAAATTAATGGTTCAGTTTTATCTATATTTAAACTGAATTCTTTGTAATATATATTTACAATGTAAAAGTATATTGTATTCTTCACACAAGCAATGTATATGTCTAAATGTGTCTGCTTTTGCATGAAAGGAGAACACTTGGATCAAAATTAACACACTCACACACAAAATAATTTTTCTTCTGTTCAATGGTTGATCACACCCATCATAACAAAAACATAAGGCATATTTTTCTGTTCTGTTTTAGTTCACTTAAGCATCTAAACATACGATTGTTTTCAATCGTCCTCAACTCTACCAAGTTCTATGAATATATATGAGTCATTAGTGTTTTCGTCTCTGAAAGGAACATGAGAGTTACCATTTCATCATCTTCACCGCTGCCATTGTCGTTGTTTGCTTGCACCTCCTCCTCTATTTCTTCCTCTTCACACTGGACATGACTACCTGCGACCTAACATTGAGAATTTGAAAGATGTGTGAAAACTATTCATATTGAAAGGTGAAAAAATCTTCTTTTCTTTATGACTTAAGATTTTCAGAAATGTGGAAAACAAATTTTTAGAATAGACACGAAAGTATACTACTCTATTTATCCTTATTTTGTATATAAGGAATTGTTTATTTAAATGAAATTAAGGGTACAAAGTCATTGTCTTATCATAAGAGGTATTAAAACAATATCAACGCCTACTACCCTTAATTTCATTTTATTAAGACTATGATTCTAAAGTTTATAAGGTTTTCTCTAATATAAGGTTTTCCCTCTATTTGCTAACTTTGGATGTCTCTATTATATCTCCAACCCACCTCTATAATTTGTTTCTAAACTCTATTTTAGATGCAAATCTATTCCAACCCACCTCTATTCTTACTTCTAAAATAGAGATTTTTACTTTTTGCTCTTTATATGGAGGATCTCTATTTTTTCTTGTATAAATAAAGTTAAGACTTTTTCAGAGAAAAAAATAGAGGAACACATTGGAGTAAAAATAGAGGATACTCAACTCTATTACAGAGATATAGGTAAAAAATAGAGAAATATATTGGAGATGGTCTTACCCCCTTTTTTTTGTTGCGTAACGAATATGTAGAAGTAATCTTAATCTGACTTTGCAATTATCATAAGAGGTGTTAAAACATTTAAAACGAATCTATATGTGTCCACATAATTTCTTTCAACTTTATAAACCAAAAGTTGGGATACAACAATTTAGATTGTTATGTGTTCTTTTTTTATGTTAACTTCGATGAGAAGGATATAGAATTAAAAAGTTTGGACGACTTGTTCTTTTGGTTATAAGATAACAACAACTTCGTAACATTTAGTCTATATATCTTTGATAGTGAAAGACATCCAAATACATAACTTTACTAAAATATTAAAAAGAAATCTATAATTATGAATGTTACATAATTAATATCAATGTGCTTGGTTCAATATTACAGGGAATGCTAAACAATTTAAAAGTCAGAAAATCTAAACTTATTATTTACACTCCTTGCCTAAAAATCCCTAGGTTACCTGAGCTGGGAGTTGATAGACGTTACCTAAGTTGGGTAAGCGATATATTTCAGGGCTTTAATACCAGTGGCCAGGCCACACATATTAATTCATAGTAAGTTGATCAGGCTCCATGGTGGTTCCTCTCTTAGACCAGAGAATAATCACTGCTCTCAATTAAGTTGCCAAAAAAAATATATTTCATCAACTTGATCTCTTCGTATCCATCCAATCAACGACAACAAAGACTATTTGGATTGCTTACTACACCAGACCAAGTAGACTACATTCTAAGCCAAGTTCATGAATGTAAAATGTTTAAAACGTTGGCCTTTATGTAGCTAATGGACACAAAGTTTAGCTAGGTAGAAAGGGAGTAAAAACTGGAAACTCTTGCATGGAACATATGAAACAATAACGGTAAGGCAACATACTTCGTATCGTAAAGGATCCTGTGATTCTAATTTTTAAAATAGAATCTTATCTAGACTGTGCAATCCAAAATGCGGTCTCCCGAGTAGAGATGTGTTCACCCTATGCATACCTCCATAGAAAAAAGAAACAGATGGGTAAAGGCGTAAGATTAATGAAAATTGAGCAGAAGTCAAGGGAAGTGCAAAGAAAAGAAGAAGAAATAAATAAGATATGGACCGCCAATCTTTTAAAGATAATCTCCTCACCATGAGATCAGTCTCTAATTTACCACTGTTATTGTTCTGGTTTCTTGACTGTTGAATCTCCGATACCCTGGAAAAAAAAAACAAAACTAAATAAGACTGTAATAAGTTTTTCAATATGGGAATGAGTGGAAGGATTGACAGGACTACACAAATGTATCATTGATCTACTTAGCCTTTTGACGTGTTTTGTTCTCGAAAGGAACACCCACATGCATCTTCTTCGTCGGAGTAGGAGCAGGAATGCTCTAATTCTTTTACGGTGATAATATATACATCGTAACTAGGATCGGACCCGCGGTCCACCGCGGGAGAATATTGGTTTACATATGTTGCGTTTAATGTTGTGTGTTTTTTAGTAGAACGAATCGTGTAGTATACTTATAAATATTCATAATAACGAATTGTAGAGAAAATGTAAAATTGTTTATAAATATACCCATCGTAATAATTATGATTTACAAAATAGAATTTTGTGTTTTAAAATTCTAAAATTAGACGATTCATGTGAATTAGAGCAGTCAAAATAGGTCAAAAACCGCGGGTCCAGCAAACATCATCTCACTATGGGGCAGATTTGGGAAAATATATTAAACCCGCAAATAAGCGGGCCACATGGATTAATTCGCAGTGGGTCATAGGTATAATCGGTTTTCATCCGCGGGTTGGCGGATCAGCCCGCATATTAGTATTTATTGATAAAATTATAATTTATTCAATATGTGGTAATTTAAACAAACTTTTAATAGTATTTTGATTTATTTATTTATTTTAGTAATATTTTAAATTTTGGTTACTTTAAAATTATTTAAACAAAATCTATGGACAATCCCGCAAATCCGCATATATTCGCGGGACGTGTTTGTATTTCATATATGCTACCCGCGGGTCGTGCGGACCGACTAACTACAAGTCAAAATATTTTTTGTCTATCGCAAAACGGACTTAACGGGACGAATCAACTCGCTTTGACAGTTCTAATAGGAATATTATTTAGTCATACAACAAAATGAAGTTTGGACATAGTAATAATAGAATATGTATCTTATTTGTTAGATGAGAGATTGAAAGATGAAGTATAATGATTAAAAATTAATTATTATTTTTCATGATTCACAAAATTTAATAAATACTTATCATCTTGTTGAATAATTCTAAAATCATATTCAATAAATCTTTATAAATTGAAAATTAAACTTCTTTGGTAAGCTATAGGTATGAAAATATCATAATTTCGATTTAATCTAATTAAATTAAAATTAGTTACATGGATTTCATATCTATTTAATTTACACGACCAAAATAAAAATATCTATTTAATTTACACGACCAAAATAAAAATATCAATTTAATTTATAAAACAGATGGGTTATTTGTGATAAATTTTCTAGAAATCTTTAAAAGCAAGTAAAATATCTTTCAATTAATGATAATTGGGTAAAATGAGCGAAATTAATGACAAAAACGTTGATTGTTATGGAATTAGTCCCAAAAATATATGAACAAATTTATTATACGTAATTAATGTTTAATATTGTTTGAAATATGCTTTTATTATTAGTTACCATAAGTACAATAAGATTTTATTTGATTTCCATAAATATTTGATTTTATTTCGATTTTTCATTATTAATTCGAATTTATATTCCAAAAAATTTTCAAAGATCCGATTTCAGAATTTCAGGTCAATTTTCTGATTTTAACCCGACCCATTTTCATTTGTACTTCTCTTTTAATAGTATAGAGATGACAGTGATAATAGGAAACTCCCCAAGTGGATCAATTTGAATAAGAATCTTCTTCAAAAGTTTTTTTGGTCAGTGTCTTCGCAGGGACGGAGGTATGTAGAGCTGTCATGGTTTCTTTTCTGAGTGGCGTTACAAAAAATTTGATGGTGATGGTTGCACTACGGACGCAGATTTTATAGGGTGGGAAGAGATGATATCAATGAGACTGAAGTGGCCATTTAAAGTAAGTGGTAACGACTTTAATTTCAGACAACGGGAAGACGGAGCGGTTTGAGTTTGGCGTTCATCAATGGCGATGTAGGTTTAGACGTGGAAGAAGAAGAGTTAGTGGTGTCTTGTTTGGGATTTTTTTTTTTCGGTTTTAGTTTTAATGGGCTAAAGTTTGAGAGTTTTCTGTAAAGCCAATTAAGAGTATATGGATCGTAATTAATTTATTTTAAGCGTGTTCTAAGGAAATGTTGGAGTGAGACTATTTGTGAATTTGATGCTGACGTGGCTTTCTCTAAGCTGTGTTTTAGTTTACTGATGTGGATAGGTTGAGAAGCTTCAATTAGTCCCTTTTATTAATAAGAAATGGTAAGAGGGGAAAAAAAAAGTAAACAAAAAATTAATATAAATTTGGAAAACCTAACTTAACTTTTTATGAGATTTTATTTTATCATATTTCATCAATTGGGTCTAAAACCACCCTTTTAATTGGGCCTAAACCATTAACCAGCCCATTTTACCTTATTTTTCTCTGAAATAACAAAAATACCTTAACCTAGAATCTAATCTTCTTCTTCCCGCAGCTTCTCCATTCCTCTCTCTTGATCTCATGTGATCTTCTTCTTCTCCATTTCTCTTCCTTTTCGATCTCACTTGTTCTTCTTCTTCTCCATTTATTCCTTTTCGATATCTCTCTCTTTGTTCGCAAGTCCTCTTCTTCATAGATCTAGGTGAGAAAGATCTTCACAAAATCGTTCCATCGTCCATCAAAGATATTCACAAAGGTAGATGTTCACAAAATTGATTGATTCGTGTCTGTTTTTGTGTGTTTAGTAATGGGTTATACCCTAATTTCTAAAATTTCTCTGATTTCTCTTTGCCCAGAAATTCTATTGTCATCACCAAATCAAGCTTCTTCTTCTCTTAGCAAAGACCATCCGGCGAAGTTGTCTTCTTCTTCTTTTTTCCGGTAAGTTTCATGTTATTAGTTGAAGCAGAGCTTTCGATTAAAGTTACTTTATGAGTTTGCTTAAGATCTCTCTCAATCAATTGGGTCTAGAATCTATCTAATTGCTTCAAGCTTTAAAGATATAAAGCATATATAGATAATTTGAATTTATTCATGTATTGAAGTAGTTGTATTTTTGACTTTGTTTGGTGTTGGGTGGATATGCGTTTGGAGTTGCAATAAGCTTCTCACTTATTTTTTCAACTTTGATAGATTCTTGCTCCTTTTGTTTCTCTATTTTTTTTTCTTTTGGCTTCTGCAATCTTCTCAATTTCAGCTATTTTTTTCTTGAATTTTTTTGAGTATTCAGTTTTCTCCACTTCTAAACTCTCCTGATAAAAAAAATAAAAATAAACAGAAATAATTTTTAAATCGTAGTAAAACTAGATAACATAGACATATATACATTCATAGAAGAGACCCCTGTTTGAAAAATCGCTAGGCGCTAGTCGGGCGCTCGGTATGGGCCTACCGATTAATCGGAAAATCGGATTAAAATCGGGGATTAATCGGGGACTAGTTTTAGGTTTATTTTAATATTTTTAAAACATATTAATCTAATATTTATTTCAAAATTGCAGTAAACACATAATAATGTATTTTTGAGACATATTTTTATAATTTTTATTAAAATTTTATAATTTTTATTAAAATTTGAACATAAATTATTATAAAACATCACAAAGTCCTAATTCTAATGATTGAATAACAAAAATAAAAAGTTTTTTTATACTTGTAATCTAAAAATAATCGGGATATGTAAAATTATACACCGAACTTCCTGCGACGATACAGTTGGCCCCAGCTGCAGCCGCTGCATCGATTGTGGAAGGGCCTAAGCCGCCGTCCACCTGACCCAGGAGATAGAACTCAGTTTAAGGAAAGATCAAACACTGTCTGAACAGTAGGATTAAGATGCCTTACCTCAATATCAAGTGTTGGGTACTTGTTCCTCAATGCCCGGACCTATATCAAGAATATCAAAAACTGAGGTTACAAGGGGATTTCAATAAGCAGATGGGATTTCGATTTCCAGAGTTGGAAACATAACCTTGTCCATCATGTTGGGCATGAACTTCTGGCCACCAAATCTAGGCTCCACAATCATCACAAGAACCATTTCAACCGGATTTGTACCTTCAATACCAGAGGATAGACTTGTTCAACAGGTGTTCCAGGCTTTAGAGCCACACCTGGCCTCATCCCAACAGACTTAATATTTTCCACAAGTTCTTGCCAATTCTCTGAAAATAAGCAAAACACAAGTCAAGACCGAGCATTAGGATGAGACAAAATTGGAGGATGGTGTAGGGGAAAGAGCTATCTATATATACCTTTGGCCACCTCAACGTGCAATGTGAAACCAGACGCCCCAGCTTTAGCCATTTGATCCACGTAATCCATGGGGTTCGTAACCATTAAGTGGCAATCAAGATATGCACTGTGATAAAAGGAATGATAAAAGTTTTCAAGGACATGAACATGTCAGATATATTAATCAAAGGGATGTAGTGCATTACTTAAAGTTCTTAAAACGAAGAAACCAAGGTTGTGAAGTTGCAATTGAGACCATATCAAGACCAGAGGATTAGATATCGCACATGGCTGAAGCAAATTTCTCGTATAACTCTTGCCTTTAACATTTGTTCCCTTAGAACAGCATTGCAAGGTTTCTACAGAAGTTTTTAACAATAATATTAAAAAAAAAAAAAAAAAAAAATAGATGAGAGAGATGAGAATCTATTTTTTAATGAAATTTTTGAGAACTCATTAAGAGACTGTTTTTACACATGTCAACATCTGCTTGGCTTTTTAAAAAATTATAATTTAAATTTTAAATAAACAATTACATTAAATTATATATTTGAAAATGATATAAATGAGAGACTTTGAGAGTCGGTGTCATGCAATGCATACTCAATTCTTTTTCATCGAAGAGAATAAGGTCGTGCTTAGAGAATAATCAAAGAAAGTAAACTCGTATTTTACAATAAAATCGAATAGAATAAGGTTAAAGAAAAAGATTGTTACTGGTTTAATCTCTTTCGGCATTGTGTTTACGTATAACTAAAAAATGGATCGCACATCAAATAATATTGTCTTATGTCCATTTTATCAAACCTCATCCTCCGACCGTAAAAGCCAACGAACGCCCACTGAAACTTTAGCATCGACAGCTTCATACTGATCAACAAACTAGACCGCTATCGAACAATAAAACAGAGTAGTGTACATGTATTTAAACATTCAAGGCATGAGTTTTCCCACCGCTATTCAATCATATAGGAAAAATTTTGGGTGGCTTTGTAGTCAAGTTTAAAGACAGGATCACTGGAGATCTTGACTCATCCAATCATAGTCCGTTTTCTACCTCGTTGCCTCACTGCATAACCAAAAGAAGACTTTTTTAAGATTTGAAAACAGAGTTGGTTTTATGAGGGGACATGGAAGAGGGTTAATAGTACCTTGCGCGAGCTTGTTAAACGTGGCTGACCATTGCTTCGAGGACTTCCTATACGCTGTCAATATACGATCCATCTACATTTGAATACAAAATACACCATTTAAGATAGAAAGACCCATCAAAAGTAGTGAAGTTATAATATATGCATCACTCTTACCACATTCCCGCATGAAGAATGCATTGAGAGTAAGGCTCTTTCAAGCACATATAAATCAACAGCTTTGTCTTCAGGCAAGGTCGATGTGACACTCAAGCCAAAATCGATTAGTACCTGAGAATATATCCATTGTCATAAATCATAAGTAAACTAATCAAGTACAGAAGCTCTGCAGAATGCAGATACTTACCAGCTGATTTGTTCCACTTCTGACTAACATATTTGATGTAGTCAAATCACCGTGAGCCAGGCCACCATCATGGAGCTTAGCAATTGCAGCCCCAATCTGAGCAGCAACATCATCTAACCGTTCCTCAATAATCCCATTGGCCCCAAAGTCAAGGAAAATGTCTTTAACAGAGACGCCCTCAATGTACTCAAGTGTTAAAGAGTGAAGCAGAGTATCCACAGCATAGAGGATTGGAGTACAAACCCCGAGCTTTCTTGCCTTTGTCATACACCTAGCCTCCTATATACAACAATGTACGCACATACAAGATGAAACACTCGATTTTTCCATTTTTCTCTCTCAGATTCAAACAACGAAACAAGTAAAGGTGATGCGAAAATAAACCAACCGCATTCAAGCGTTTGAGTGTGAGTTTCGCATCCAAAATCGGGTGTCTATATTTCTTCGAGAATCGTTCTTTCACAATGGATCTTCTTCCGGTAAATGTAGACTCAAACACCCTCTATAGATAAAACTGAAAACACTTAGTCTTTCCACAAAAAGCAAAAAACATATACACTGATTCCTCCATATAAACTTAC
>NW_003302554.1:986538-988460 GCF_000004255.2 Arabidopsis lyrata subsp. lyrata
TTAAAGCTACACAAATCGTCCAATATCAACAGCATTGACCAAGAATTTGCGCAACTTAGCAAAATCTAAATAGCCAAAGCTCAAATTAAAAACATTCCCATCAAACGCAACTTTCTTCAAAGCCCGTATCATCCACAGAATACAAAGGTTAGAACCTAGGACGTTATCGTAACGATTGATTGAAGTCAAGAAAAAACGAATTCCTAAAAAACAGCTTCATGTTTGTTCATCGTCAAAACTTAAACCAACACGAACCCTTAGTAGAAACAAAATCGACCCACAAGTTCATAGCTACACAAAATTCAGTTTTTCCAGCGACCCACAAGTTCGAATCCAAAATTACCTTAAGAGAACACACGAACACGAACACACTTCAACCCAGATTTCTTCGAGCTTAGAGTGTAAAAATGAGAAAGATGAAAGATATATAGAGAGCAATCGAACCCTTTCTTATCGCTTCTCACAATCGATGAAAAAGAGATTGAATAAGAAGGAGAAGAAGAAGAAGAAGAAGAGAGCGTTCGCATGCGTTTGTCGTCGGCGACTCGCTCGTGAACGACAGTTACAAATCAAGTCGAGGTCGGAACTAGGGTTTTTAATTTCAATTTGATTCTGGTTAACTAGGTGCATACCGTAACTGAGAACCGAAACTATAAGAACATGAACCGATCCGGTTCTTTGGTTTTATCCGAATTTGAATCGGAAAAAAAAAACAGATTTAGGATCGGTTCGGGTCGGTTTGGCTTGGTTTGGACTTTGGATAATTTACCCAAACCTTGTTTATCTATATCTTATCACATAAGAAATCTCTTATGTGATAAGATATAGATAAGAATGAATAAACAACAAAATGGTTTGAAATTTTCTTAGATTAGTTACCTCACTTAAGCTGCAAATAGTGTTAATAAAAGAAACGAGTTGATATACCATATTATATCACATATGGTAAGTTGAATAATAAAACTGAGATGAATAAAATTAGTTTATTGAAATGCTCTTCTTCATAGGAAAAAGTGTAAGAGAGAATATTAATCGAACATACAAACTATTAATTGTGTTTGTCGTTGTTGTTGTGTTGTGAATTTTAATGATTTGAAACAATACGTCCAATTGGTTTCCATCTTTTCTTTTTTGGCCTTTATAGGTTTTGCAATTTAATTAAACTTTTGCATGTTGTATGTACTAGATCTGGATTTTAGAGTTGATTTTCATATGATAATAAATGAATGCGTTATTTCTTTTAACTAATAGTGAAACATACGAAAGAGAGTATATAGTGTTGAAGTTGTCTTTCGTCTTTGAAATTGAAATCTAGAAATTGTGCAATACCGATAAACGAAATAGAAGATAACTTAGAGCAACTCAACCTAATTTATCTTGTAATTAGAGCAACTCAACTCAATTCGTTTAAATTTTCGTGAACCAGTATCTACACTAATAAAATAAAAAAAATTAAAGCTTTTGGGAGTGTCCATGTTAACTTATTTGAATTTTTTTTCGAACTGCCACACCAATCAAAGTCAAACACATCATATAATTTAGCACAGGTTAACAAGTTGTCACATCAACAAAATTAAATCGCAGGCTTATCATTTCATTTTACGTTCTTTCTTCGTTTCTCTTCCAAATCTATTTAATACCATCAATCACCTCTTCATATTCTAAATCTACAAATACAATCAATCACATCATAAACATATTTGCTCAGATCCGTTCAAAATATTATTTAGATCTCTAGTAATATTTTCTCAAATATTTAAAATATATCTAGGAAGTGGAAGTTTCCGATGAGTCAAACCAGAGTGGAGGATCCCCTTAGCTTAATCTGGTTATTGACCAAAAGTAGCCAATGGTATAAACCCTCCCTGCTCCCTTTCTATCCCCATTCTGCAATGTAAACAATGTATGTCCACTTCTCTTTC
>NW_003302554.1:996920-1027719 GCF_000004255.2 Arabidopsis lyrata subsp. lyrata
GTCAGCTCTAGGATCAAAACCAATAGAATCTGGATAATTTTATCAGTTTTGAAATTGGTAGATTCTTCTATGGATACAGATGTATACAAGCATTTACCATGAGTCTATTCTTCCTTAAAGCTTTGCTTTTTGGAGTAATCCAAGTGAAAGTTTGTGTTTTGTCCTTTAACTGTTAAACCACTTACAAATGGTTCTTACTTAGACTAACAATGAATAATTTGTTTTCTTTCTCAAATTTAGGTTGTTATATCATTTTTTCTTATATAGATTTATTGCTCTCTGTTCTTTGTTAATCTTGTTTCTGAACTTAATCTGTATAATTCATAAGCCTTTTGTTCATAGATTACTTATCCTCTTTAATGACTTTTATTTCTTCAGATATCGGGGCGGAAGTCTTGTCCCAAAATGTCTATCAGGAGGCCTCAAATCCCTCGGCTTCTTCTCCAAAACGTCTCTTGCATGAGAAACGCGCAGCAGATTCTAAGACACGTGAATGTATCTCTTCATGACGGTGGTGCACTTGTCTTAACTGGAACAAATGGATCCGGTAAATCGACATTCTTGAGAATGTTAGCTGGATTCTCAAAACCCTCTGCAGGAGAAATCCTTTGGAACGGTCACGACATCACACAATCAGGAATTTTCCAACAATACAAACTCCAACTCAACTGGATCTCTTTAAAAGACGCCATCAAAGAGAGATTCACAGTACTCGACAATGTCCAATGGTTTGAGCTTCTCGAGAATAAAATCGGCAAAGCTCAACCCGCATTGGAGCTAATGGGTTTAGGGAGACTGGTGAAAGAGAAATCGAGAATGTTATCCATGGGTCAGAGGAAAAGATTGCAACTTGCGAGGCTCCTCGCTATCGACAGACCGATTTGGCTATTGGATGAACCATCCGTTGCTTTGGATGATGAAGGAGTTAGATTGCTCGAGTATATTATCGCAGAGCATAGGAAAAAAGGAGGGATTGTAATTGTCGCAACTCATCTTCCTATCGAGATTGAAGATGCTATGATCTTGAGGCTTCCTCCTAGATTTCCAAGGAAAATGACTTTGATTGATATGCTTGATCGTGCAGACATTTCTTAGTAGAGAAATCAAAGAGATTTTATATTTAAGAGAGTTTTATCTCGTGTAATGGAATGTTAGTTTCTCAAGCAAATTTGGTTAGTGGAGTTTAGTAAATCCAAAGTCCAAATTTAATGGAATGGATTAATTAGGAAATTTCACAAACTTAACCTAAAATTGAAATAACTTAACTATAATTTTTGAAAAGACAAATAAATCTTTTGCTTTTGGTCATCAGACAAAAGAATCCATGCTCTGAAAAAGTAATACACATTCTAATCTTGAAATTGCCACAGATTAAAGAACCAATAATAAAACTTTTATGAAAAGAAGGAAACAACGAATAGCGGTCGCTCTTTAGGATTTGGCACGAGTCAAACGTATACGTTTGTACATTGGCCTATTGTTCTTATTACTATGTCGTGTCGTGTCTGTTCTTAAACCCCATCCATCGATAACTGAAACTAAGCATGAGCTGTTTTTTCTTTTATTGACTAAAATACCCTCAAGTCATTTTCGTTCTTCAGTTCTTCTTCTTCTTTTGATTAAAGACCCCATGAGAAGTTTAAATTCTCACTGACCCATTTGTTTTCTTGCAATCTTTTGTAGAACCCTGAACCAAAGTTTGCATCTTTCTCTTTAAATTTTGTGTCTTTCTTTAATTCTTTGGAGGGGTTTTTCAAAAGAAAGAATCTTGAAAAAATGGGTATGGGCACAAGCACTTTCGTTATCAGATGGGTCAATCTTCTTACAATGGTTAGCTTAAACCTCTTCTTCTTTACTTAGTTTCTAATTCTGAGAACCGCATTTGATCGTCCTTTGATTCCTCTTTAATGGATTAGAATCTGGGTTTCCGTACAACTTAGATTATGGTTCTGTCTTATGAAGGTTCTTAGTGAAATTCCACTGCTTTAGGTTTAATAATGTGCAAGTTTCTACCTTTCAATGTTGATTGTTTCTGCAACTTTATAGTAATGTCTATGCACTTTTGGTGAAGCTATTGGCTGTGGCAGTGATAATATTTGGGGTGTGGATGAGTACACACAATGATGGTTGCAGAAGGTCACTTACATTTCCAGTCATAGCTCTTGGTGGTTTCATCTTCTTGATGTGAGTTTCTTACACTACTTTCACTATTGGCATTACACAACAATGGTTCTTCCTTATGTTTGTTTGTTTGTTTTTTTTTTTTTTTTGTGTTTGCTTTATTGTTCATGAAATGTCTATGATCTGATGTTTGTCAGATCCATAATCGGATTTCTTGGCGCGTGCAAGAGAAGTGTGGCGCTTCTTTGGATTGTATCCTTTACTTTTCATGTTCTGTTTTCTGTTTCTATTGTTGGAAAATTTTGGATTTGAATCTTCCTTGACATGATTGATTCTCCTTTGAAGTATCTTGCTGTCCTCCTGATCGTTTTGATCGCGATTCTTGTCTTTACCGTACTAGCGTAAGCCTCATTTTTCTAGTGGTTAATCATGAAAACTCAGCTGTTGAATCATTAAAGACCTCATTTGTTGCTCTCTTTTTCGGGGTTTTACAGGTTCATTGTAACAAACAATGGTTCTGGCCATACTAACCCTGGTTTAAGGTAACTGTAACTTATATCTCGTCGGTTACATACTTACTTCAATGTATAAATTGGAAAATTCTTGAAACTTTCTACCTCAAACTAGGTACAAAGAGTATAAGCTGAATGATTACAGCTCATGGTTTCTAAAACAGGTATTATAATTTACCGTGGCGCGGATATAGAATTGTAAAGAACTTTGCTTTCATTTTCTCTTTTTCTAATTCTCGTTGATGTTTCAGCTCAACAACACCAGTAACTGGATAAGACTAAAGAGTTGTCTTGTTAAATCCGAGCAATGTAGGAAGCTTTCCAAGAAATACAAGGTCTACTATCTTTCCACCAAGAAAATGCCTTATATTACCGAATATTCGACACTGATTATCTTTGAAATGTTCTTGATTTTTACTAATGATTTCAGACCATCAAACAATTAAAATCCGCAGAATTAACCCCGATAGAAGCTGGATGTTGTCGACCACCATCTGAGTATATATATGCCTCTTCTTTCTTGTTTATTTGTTGATTTACCGCAAAATCTTTAACTGTCTCAATTTTGTTTCGATGCGAAGGTGTGGTTATCCTGCGGTGAATGCTTCTTACTATGACTTGAGCTTTCATTCGATAAGTTCTAACAAAGATTGTAAGCTCTACAAGAATTTGAGGACCATCAAGTGCTACAATTGTGATTCTTGCAAGTAGAGCCATCAACTTCCCCCTTAAAGCTCTTTTGCTACAATGGTCTCATTCATTTTCAGATATAAACTAATTATTCTGTTCGTTTGATTAATAACCGCAGAGCTGGAGTAGCTCAGTACATGAAAACCGAGTGGCGACTTGTTGCGATCTTCAATGTGGTTCTGTTTGTTGTCTTGGTAAGCTATCTTTAATCCCAACTACAAGTCTACAACAATTATAAAACAAGTTTTTTTCGACTTAACTGATCTTGAATTGTTCTTGTGAGAAATGATTTGGTTGTTTTCTTTGTTGAAACACACAACAGTCGATGGTTTACTTTGTTGGATGCTGCGCGAGAAGAAATGCCGCTAGTTACCGATCCAAAGCTTAGAAATCGAAGCCCGGTTTAAAGATTCTTCAAGTTTCAGAGATATCCCACGCTGCGTTGGTGAATGCTTCCAAGAGAGACACAAGAGCAACAACTTCTCTTCATTCTTTTTACTGTGTAATCAGTGTGTTTTTTGAAACTGAAGATATTAAAACAGGAAAAAATTTGATTGGATTTACAAAAATTCACCTTTTTGTTTCCCTTCATCAAAAGAGAGTATTATGGAAGTCAATTTATAAATAAATAAAAAAACAGATTTAAAAATAAGATTTGATGAGATAATGCATAATGTAGAAAAATCTCTTTTGATTTGCTTTTAAGGATTTTATTTATCGGTTCAATCGCATAAGCCTATTTCTTATGCAAATCAGACCGGATATCAAAAGCTAAACAAACCGGATTTTGATATCAAAATCTGGTCTTTTTATCAGAAAATGAGATATCCGGTTCAAGTAGTACATGGACAATTGTAGTTAAATTTCGGTTTAACCGGTTCAATTGCATACCGAGTTTTGTTGAAAATCAGACCGGATATATTAGTGAAGCGCTTACTCTGCCTTAAACCCTAAAACCTCAATAACAAAATAAGCATTTCGTCTGGGAAAAATAAGTCACCGGAAAATGTACTCGTTAATTCTCCGGGAACGATCTGGATCCTTCACAGGGTCCTTATGGAGCCGAATCTTCTCACGGAACATGGGTGGTGGTCCGAGAACCTTCCCTGGAGGACTGAACAAGTGGCAATGGAAACGTATGCACGAGAAGAAAGCTAGAGAGAAAGAGAACAAGCTCTTGGATCAAGAGAAACAGCTTTACGAAGCTCGAATTAGGACCGAGATCCGAGCTAAAATGTGGGGTAATCCAGATTCCGGCGAGAAAACGGCGAAATCGAAGCAAAGTCACGGACCAATGAGCCCGAAAGAACATATCAAAACCTTGGCTGATCGGTTTATGAAAGCTGGAGCAGAAGATTTGTGGAACGAGAACGATGGGCCGATGAAGGAATCAGATGATGGGTCGGGATTATCTCGTAGGGATAATGGACGGTCAGGTTCGAATTCGATTGATTCTTCTTCTAATTCGTCTATTGATGTGAGGAAGTTAGTTAGTGGGACATGTTATTCAATGGGTAATAGTCGGGTTTTCGATCGTAGTAGGAGAGGTTTTTCGAGTATGAGTAGAGGTAGATTTAAGAGAAATGAGAGTTCTTGTGATGAAGGAGATGACTTTGATGCTAAAAAGTTAGATACTTTGAGTCCTTTTTCTCCTAAATTTGCGGGTACCAAGGAGAAAGTGAAGAGCTCGAAGAATGTTGTTGGAGTTATAAGGAACAAAGGTTTGTTTGGAAGAAGGAAGTTTAGGAAGAATGATAGTTCTACTGAAGAGGATTCAGAGGAAGAAGGTGAAGAGGGAAAGATGAACGTTTGGTTGGATTTGAGGAAAATGGGAAGCAGTGCGGCCTTAGGAAACCATGATATCAAACTGACGAAAAGAGTGAATCGTAATGTCACGGACGAAGAGCTATATCCTCCGTTGGATATTAATACAGTCAGAGAAGATCTTAGTAAAAGAAAATCTGTGGATAATGTAATTGAGGAGAACCGAGAGCCTCATGACTCGATTTACAGTGGAAAAAGGTATGTTAAAACGCGCTGTGTAAAGGATTTTGATTTGTCAAGTTTGAATCTTGATAAGCTTTTTCCCTTTCTGTAAATGGTTGCAGATTTGATGAGTCTAGTATATCTCCTTTGACGCTAAAGGCGCTTTCTGCGTCTGGCATTGTTAAGATGACTAGAGTACAGGATGCCACTCTCTCTGAGTGCCTAGATGGTATGTATTCTTATAGTTCGTTTCTTGTCCCGGTTCTTCTCTGACTACTCTGCTTTGGTAGTTTGGTTTTAATTTCTTCTTTTTGCTCAAATGGTTAGCATTTGACAATGTATTATCCTTTATGTAAAGCAGGTAAAGATGCATTAGTCAAAGCCAAAACCGGGACAGGAAAAAGCATGGCGTTTTTGGTATTTTACAATCCCTTATCCTGAGATCATGGGCCTTTTGCTTTTGTTGTTTCTTTAGATAACGCTGTTAGATTGAAAAAACAGCTTCCTGCAATTGAAACAGTTCTGAAAGCTATGAACAGCGGTAATGGCGTTCACAAAGTTGCTCCGATTTTTGCTCTTATCCTCTGCCCCACAAGAGAACTTGCTAGCCAGATCGCTGCGGAGGGCAAGGCTCTGCTCAAATACCATGACGGGATCGGTGTTCAGACTCTAATTGGTGGTACCCGCTTCAAACTTGATCAGCAACGCCTAGAATCTGAGCCATGCCAGGTTTGACCAACCGTGATTCTCTGTTTTACAGGAATTGTTTATATTTCTAGTTGTTGTGGTGAATCTTCTTTTCTTTCTGTACCTTGTTGCAGATACTAATTGCAACTCCGGGAAGACTCTTGGATCATATAGAGAATAAGTCTGGGTTAACATCGCGTTTGATGGCGCTGAAATTGTTTATAGTTGATGAGGCTGATCTTTTACTTGACTTAGGATTCAGGAGAGATGTAGAAAAAATCATTGATTGTTTGCCTCGTCAGAGACAATCTCTTCTCTTTTCCGCAACCATTCCAAAAGAGGTACAATTGCTATATAACTAACTTCATATTTGTTCACTTTATCATAAAATCCAATGCGAACACACACGGCTGAAAGTTAGTTTAAATTCAGGTCCGTCGGGTCTCACAGCTTGTTTTGAAAAGGGATCACTCTTATATCGACACAATCGGTCTTGGTTGTGTAGAGACTCATGATAAGGTAAAATACTAAAATCTCAAACTCTTCTTTTTGTCTCAACAGCTTGTTATTTGAATCTAGTTATTGAACTTCCTGCTTTGGTTTCAGGTGAAGCAATCTTGTATTGTTGCTCCACACGAATCTCATTTCCACTTGGTACCTCATCTTCTAAAAGAGCACATCAACAACACGCCTGATTACAAGGTAAAACAAATCCTCTAAACAAGCGCCTTTTTTCTTACGTCGGTAATTCTCATAATTATTCAATTTCATTCTCGCAGATAATAGTCTTTTGCTCAACCGGTATGGTAACATCACTGATGTATACTCTGCTCCGGGAAATGAAATTGAGCGTTAGGGAGATTCATGCTAGAAAACCTCAGCTCCATAGAACACGTGTATCAGACGAGTTTAAGGAATCAAAAAGACTGATTTTGGTCACATCTGATGTATCTGCTCGTGGAATGAACTATCCAGATGTTACTTTGGTTATTCAGGTAAAGCACAACATTTTCATGCTAAGAACAACCTTTTATGGATATTTAACGGATTAGACTTGGTATTGTGTTGTTGGTAGGTCGGTATACCGAGTGACAGAGAACAGTATATACATCGGCTTGGTAGAACCGGGAGAGAAGGCAAAGGAGGTGAAGGATTACTTTTGATTGCTCCATGGGAGAGATATTTTCTTGATGAGCTTAAAGATTTGCCTCTTGAGCCAATTCCAGTTCCAGATCTTGATTCAAGAGTTAAACTTCAGGTTTGTTTGAATTTACTATTATCATCCCCCTAAATGAATTTCATTGCCAAGTGACACTGAGGACAATTGTTTTGTAACCAGGTTGATCAGTCTATGGCTAAGATTGATACAAGTATTAAAGAAGCAGCGTACCATGCTTGGCTCGGTTATTACAACTCGGTTAGAGAAACCGGTAGAGACAAAACCACGTTGGCCGAGTTAGCTAACCGGTTTTGCCATTCTATCGGTTTAGAGAAACCTCCTGCTTTGTTTCGAAGAACGGCGGTTAAGATGGGTCTCAAAGGTATATCTGGTATTCCAATCCGAAAATAAACCGACCCGGGTTGGTAATTAGATGTATCCTCGATAAATGTATGAACACATTTTGTTATATAATTATTAATATATGATTTACTTTTTAATTACAGGAATTTTTATTTGTCTAAGTCATGTGTTTATTCATCATATATTTTACTATTTGAGGAAGTTTGTTTATTATGAATCGTTACTATTGAGATGCAACTAATTGACTATGTAAGTAAGGGTAAAATACATATGATACATGATTTGCTCAATAATAGCATCATTGATCTCAGTTCAAAGTTATAAACTAATAAATTACAAATAAAAATGAAGTTAATAATTGACTAACTAGTTGCATATAGGGACAAAGATAATTAATCTGGTGTACATATATGATCCTTTTGCATAACAAACACATGCATATTAGTCTGATTAATAATTGTATTCATTATAATAAAATCAATTTCTTGAGGAGAAAGCAAGTCACAAAGTTTTCAATGGCTCCATGGGTTTTCAGAGTGAAGGAACTTTTACAAGAGAGTTCCAAATAATCAAATCTTTCTCAATCTTAATTGTCACCATGCAAGTAACATCTACAACTACACGACATACCCAAAATTTTTGAAAGATCTCTTCTTTTTGTTTTATTTATAAAAACAATTGGCTCATGCACGTATCGTTGAAGATATAGATAATTTATGGTGTCATAGGCTGCATGATTTTTCTTTTTATCAATCGTACATAAAATTTTGGGTTTAAATCTTAAATATGCAATTTTTTATAGGCTATTGATGAAATTGTTTTTTTGTGTTGTGGTTTTTACTTTTTATGTGTTGGATTGTTCATTTAGGAGTAATCGTTCTTTTTTTTTATTTTTTTTTGGAACAAACTATAGGAGTGTACTGTAGTAGTTAAGTTTGCTCATTATAGAAATTAAAATCCATAATAACAACAATAAAACTTATAACTTCCGAATGACAAAGTGGTATGTTATATTTTGCTAGAAACATAAACTAGAATTTTCAATAATAAGTTTTAGCATTAGGTATTCGCACAAGGCAACATTTCAAAAACAGAAATTTAACTTGTTGTCTTTGTTCTTTCCGGTGAAACGAACATCTCCATAACAGAAACTAATAATTTACCTCCACATTTTTTTTTGTTTACAAAGTACAACCAATTTTTTGATCCATAATATCTTAAACTCAAAATTAAAATATCTTAAAATTTATATATTAAACTCCTCCACAGTAGTTTTTTCTCCAAAGTCTTCGATATTTTATATATTTATCGCTGTCAAATAATATACATAGACAGAAAATATATCTTTTATTAATTATCATATCTAATTCATAATCTTACAAAATTACTACTATATGGTTACTATTTAGACATGAATTTTATTTGTCAAAACAATAGACTGATGTCATGTGTATACAGTAAACGTAGATCACATATTCGTTGAGCTGTTCATTTTATTATAAAACATTAAAAGTGATCAAGAGTCGTTATCGTTGACGCCTGACCATCGTCATATATCCTTGACGTGTCTTGATTCAAAGGGCTTACAAATTCTAAGAAATCCACTTTGAAATATTTTAAATCTCGCATTTGTTTTACATTACATGCCATTTATACGTTTTTTTTTCTTTCTAACAAACCGTCTATATAATATAACATTTCCAAACGAGATCTATACAAACTCTTTTTTTTTTTTTGTTGCTAAATTGTAAATATTATTTAGGAATGAAAGTTGAGATTTAGAGAAGTTATAAGAACTATAAATTTCGCCTTGCTAAAAAAAGAAACAAGGAGCATAAACAAGAGAATTAAAGAGATTTAATAGGCGTGAATTAGTGCAGCCACAGTTGCACCAGTCTTGAATAACTGCGTATATGACATCTTCCAGAGATTGAATTACGGATCAGCCTTTCGATTTTTCTGAAGACTGTCGATGAATAAAATGTTGGGAAAACTAGCTTAACGATCTAGAAATATCAAAACATATATTATTATAAACTTTTATAAAATACTCACTTTGTTCCTAAAAGATTGATTTTTTTAGAGATTTTATATATATTAAAAAACAATTATTTGATAATTATTTATTTTTATTAAACTTTTTTTTTAATAAACTACGAACTAATAGTAATCTGGAATATATAATTATTTTCAATCATTACGTTTTGAAATTTACGATTTATTAATACTAATTAATTAAAAATAAATTAAAATTTTAAAAATCAATCTTTCTGGAACAAACCTAAAATAGTTGAACATCAAACTTGGAGGAATAGAGGGAGTAATGCATAGATGGCTGACTTTCTACTTTCATAAGCGATACATATTGGTTGGGAAAAATCAATAAATATTGTCTCTAACTGATGAAGTATATTATATGTTAACGCGTAAATAATTAGATGTCAAGTTACATAAATAATTATTTCGAGGAGCCAAACAAAAAAAAGAAAGTAAATTATTTGAAAGTCAACGGTGTGATCAAGGCATCGACGGATCGGAGAGACCCACGCGAGCACTCCACCCATTTGGGTTAAATTACAATACTACCTTTGGATCAAGTTCCCATTTGTGAAAACGTCAAACACTTCTGTTTCTCAATTTACCAAATGATAAAACGTGCTCCACGATGACGGTGAGACTATAATAAAGAGGAATAATCAAACTCATTACAATTGAAAAATTATGTTATTAATTAAAACACCAAGGAATAAGTTAACAATAAATATATACATAAAGTTAAGAGTTTCTTTTTTTCCTAATTCTTCTGTTTTTTTTGAACCACATTTGTAATTCTTCTCATATTTCGTTACTTAGTAGAAATTTGTGAACTTGGAACGATGAAGAAAAAGTCCAATACAAAATTAAAATCTGTCATATTATAAATTTCATATAAGGCCATCGATCTATATCTAGTTACTTAGATCAAAAATACTTAACGTGAAAACCACAATAATTACTTAGTACTTACAGTAATTACTTAAACACAACAATTATATTATACGTTTGAACTTTCTTATAGTCAAAAGAGAGGTTAGTTTCGTCAATAGAGGTTACCAATATTTAATGTACTTAAGAGAAATTTCGTTCGTTTCCTTCTCTTACAAGTCCATGTCACGATCCCGTAATTAATATAAATTCTAAGCTTATCATCAACATCAACACAAGATTAGTCAAGAAAAAAAAAAAAACTCTTACGAATAGAAAACAAAATGAAAATTTGGAGCCAAAGATTATCGTTTCTAATCGTCATGATCTCCATTTTCTCCGGGCTCCATTTCTCCTTGGCCAGCCGCAAGCTCCCTAGTATGACCACGACGGAGGAGTTCCAGCGATTAAGTTTTGACGGCAAGAGAATGTTATCGGAAGTGACCGCCGGCGAGAAGTATGATCCGATCTACGGAGCTTCCGCCAGATTAGTTCCCGAAGGTCCTAACCCGCTTCACAACAAATGATATATTTCTATATTATTATAGTTCAAATTTTAATATATTAAATTTGTCTAGGGTTTTATTTAGAATATTTTCACCTTGTGTCAACAAATTCTCTTATTTCTGGTTCTTTAATTTCTTGTATTTTGTAGATATAATGTATGATAGATATACGTACAGAGACTTCTATAATTTTTGTTCATATTTACATTTATTTGTACTATTGATGTTGAAAATATGTACCAAATGATTCTTTTGTAGTATTGATTTGAACGAGAGCTGAGATTAGAAAATAAGAAAAAGTAACATTTTTTTTTTTTTGGTAATTTTAAATAAGAGGGTGATTATTATATATTTTGATTATAGCTTATTATATAAATCTGGCATGTTACTAGTTTGACAGAGTTATTAATATATTCAATTCAGATCATTTATTTTACGACATTTCTGCAGTTTCCGTTCCTAAGATAGTAACATGACATGATCAAAGTTTTTTCGTTGTTACGAGTCTTATGAAATCTTCTCAAATAAGACTAGACTATTAAATTTCGGTTTTCTTTCCGATAAATCAATCGGTCAACAATCAACATGTATATATGAACACATTAAGCTAACGAATAAATTAGTCATCCATTCAACAAACGATAGAATCATAGAATATAAGTCAACATCTATATACTTTTTAAAAATAAATAAGTTTATTTTTACAATGCTAAAATGATAATAATGAGTTTTATGAGTAGTCAACAAAGGCACGGCACGGCACGGCACGACAACGGCGTTGACCCTCTTTAATTTTATGTTCTCGACTTAAAAAAATAATTAATGTAAATTAAACACATCTCTACAATAAAACTGATTAAACCCAAAATTTACATAGTTAATATCATCTTTATTCATCAATAAAACTAAAGTGCAAAAGAGTCAAAATTTAAACAATAATCAACGCAATCATAATCAAAGATTCAAAGATGAAGACAACCAATTTTCTGTTTTTCTTTAACAAGCATAGTTTTGTTTTTCTTTGGTTTTGTTTTCAAGCATAGTTTTGTTAATTGAAAAGATCATCATTTACATAGATAATCAACAAAAAAACAAACACTGATTTTTAACAAAAGAAAAAGCAAATACATAAACAGTAATAGAACAAATATAAATGTTTAATTAGCCGGCAAAAACTTGTCAATTTGACTTCATTTTTCATAATAAAACTTATTTCAATTTCGATTTAGTGGCTAAATTTTTTGGCCACTTTCTTTCCAACTCAATAGCCAACCAAAGCTTATGACCTTGACATTCCAATAACAAAGATTTGGGGTTAATATCATTAATAATCATTCTTTAGGGATTAACATGCAAAGCTTTCAGATATTATTGTCACGTGTCACGTAAATAAACTCCACGTCAACGATTTTATCGCTTCTTCTGTCTTTCTCAGACACACACAGTGACAAAACCTGGTCACCGGCAAAAAAAAAAAAACTGTTTCCAGACCGAATTTTCTCATCGGAAAATGTTACGTCAGCTTCCACCAACTATTACGGCGGACGCCACGCCGGATTGGCTTCCCGTCGGTTGGATTGCTCACTCTATAGTTCTAAAACGCGGTCGTCAAACTAAGGTTAACTACTTTAAACTCTCTAAATGTTGAGCCTTTTCGTGTGTTCTCTGTTCTTTCTTCTTCCAATTCACATTGATTCTTAGCTTTTTTGATGTGAAAGTTTTGTTTTTTTCTAGTGTTTTGATCACAATGCAGACATGAGTCTTTAAACACACAAATTTGCGTAAATCGACCATTAATTGAGGAAAAATCCGACCTTTGATTGAAAAAGTGTATGAAAATTTTGAGCTCTCATTGTTGATTGAATTGGTTTGGATGCATGTTGATGAAAATTTACACATTGATTTTGTAGACATACACGCAATTGAGAACAGGGAAAAAGTTATCTACAAAGGATCAAGTTCTTGAGTACATTAAAATGGAGAAAATTCGAGAAAAACGAGAAGCAGGAATCCAGAGGAATAAAGCAAGTGTATTATCATGTTCTTCTTGAGTAGACTTTTGCAAGTTCTTTGGTCTGTATATATAATCTATCTTTCTCTTGCTGCAGTTAAAAGCCTTACAAGATAGAGAGACCGCAAGCGAAAGGCCTTCGTGCCTTCCGGATGAAAGGAAAGCAGAGTTGGGGATTGGTTCTGTTAGTGGACACCCTTACAAGGTATAACAGACTAATCATTTGTGCATTAGTTTGTTATTGAGAGTGAAAGATTTGTTTTTGTTTTTTGGTAGATGAATGTGAACACATCAAATGATTTTAAAACCAATCCACAGGAGACAGTGGTATTAGATGAGAACACTATGGAATCTGAAGATTCATCGGGTGAAGAATACGGAACCGGGTGTAATGAAATTGTAAGATGCATGGTTTTATTTGAAAATTTAGAATCTTGAAAAGTTGTTGTAGTATAGCTGATAGATACATTTTTTTTCTTTTCGTTTTTATGGTTTACAAGACGTATGCAGTTGACGAGGATGAAGAAGATTTTTCAGAGAGGGAATATGTCGAAAATGTGGAGAATTTCTCTAATATAACCTCTACTCCTGTAAGTGAAATTGTTCTTAGTTTTATTATGTTTCTTCTTGAACATGTATTGATGGGAGTTTTATGTTTTGTTTATCGTAGCTACGGTTACAGCCAGAAAGAATGCAGAAATTGGAGTCTCGAGCAAAAACGCAATGTGTATTTGAAGGTATGTGGAGAAAAGGAATCAAAGAGTAATAATACAGAGATATTTGTTTGTTAGTGAAGAAGACACATAGTTTTTGTCTGTGCAGATGAGGATATGAGTAGTGACAGTGAGAACAAACTTCCAGAAGCTGAGATTTCAAAAGAAGGAAATGGTTTGGGAGAGGCTCGTGTTGTATCTAACCTAGTTGAGTCTTTTGAAGATAAGAACTCGCATGATGTTGTGGTTGAGTGTGATGATAAGGCGAGGGAGATCCCGGGTTTGACTGGATCATTTACTGTTGAAATCAACCTGGACTGTGAACCTGCATGTGATAGTTTGGTAGAGAAGAATTGGAATAAAAGTGGGAGCGAAGGAATAGGAACAAGAAACATTGAGATCATTGACCTAGAGAGTGACGTGATTCACATAAGTGGCTCATCAAAAGTTGTTGAAGTGACTCGGGAATCTGGCGATACAAGTAAAGAGCCTCTGAAAGCTCATTCTGCGCAGGAAGAACCTGATAACGAGTGGGGAAAATCGGTCTTCTTTCCATACAGAGAAGCCCCTTCACATTCTGTTCTTGTCTTTGAAAATTCTAATGCTAGATCATCAGTGGAAGATCTTAGCAACACCATTGAGCTGGGTTTAAACCCTCAAGAAAAGAACATCAGTGGCTCCAAAAAGCGGAAGAAAAATACGGAAACATGTTCATCTACGAACACCAAGAAGAAAGGCATTGAAGCACCAACAAAAAAACTTCAGAAAGGCAAGACACCACCAAGCAAACCGCATGGCAAGACGGGAAGTTCAAGTGTAATGATGGACAAAAACCCTAATGATTGGCTTAAACCGTGCCCAAACTTCCCATTTGAGCCACTCACAAGATCATTTCAAGTAGAGGATGACTCGGTAATCCGCATGTATTTGGAGCAACACTTTGCGGCTCCAGGAAGTGATGATAGTAGTCTACCTTTACCCGATTTCGGATTGCCAACCTTCTCCAACATCAAAATCTCACTGAATGAAGAACCTGCATCCAAGAAAAAGAAGAATCCTAATCCTCCATGTGTACAGGTTGCAAGTTCAAGCTTACCTAGTTGCAGTTCCATGGGTACTAGTGTGCTACAAACAGTTGCAGGAAACTAAAGAGACACTGAGACTTGACAAGCTTAAGTTGTTCATGTAAGAAAAATTAGTAAACGTGTATGTATGATCCATAAACTTAAATGAACATTTGTCTTTTCTATGATCTATTTCCTTTTCCTATTAACTTCTTAGGTCGGTTCGAGAGGTCATATATATCAAGACAACTCAAATCAGATGATCCTTTCGCCGTCCCTGATTATGCGTTCAACTTCTTTTCTCTTGGGTTCAATATTTATGCGTTTTTCTTCTCTTGGATTAGTACTCTCAAGGGCTTAATCAGATTGTCACAGGACCAGTTCTGGTAATTCTATATTTGCTATTTCAATTGCTCTTAATCCGGTTATATATCTAAACCGGTTTTCTTTTTATCAATTATTAGTTGGTATATCTAAACCGGCGCAGAAGGGAATAAAGCAATAACAAATATTTTGTGACCTCCTTTCTTCTCTCTCTCTCGTCTTCTTCCTCCATTGATTCACCCCTGAGGTGGTTTTCTTTCTTCTTTCTCTACCTTTCTAAATCTATTTCATGGTTGATTTCTGGATTTGAAGCATACCCACTGTCCCACAGATTGGCTGATTCGTTAATTTAATAAAGAAAAAAAAAACAATCCTTTTGTCTTGTAAGCATTCTCCTAAACCTCTTTAGTATCTTTCTTCCATGAATCGCCATTTATGATTGTAGGTGGTTTGTTCAAGTAATTCTAAAGGTTCAACCTTTTAGCTTCGATTATCGTTGTCCCATCCGTTATTTGGGTTTCGAATAGTGTTTTCGTTAGAATTTGATGACCAATATGAACATGTATAAATCCTTTTTGATATTGCTTTACTGTAGTATTAATCTATAACAATCCTTTATCCTCTCGGTGACGCTTTTCAACAATTTGGATACATAAATTCCAGATTTTTCAGATCTGGAAAAGTGGATATCATCAGTTAGCTCTTTGAGGCTTTTGAGAGGCCTTTGAGATGGTTTCTGTGCATAGCTATTTGTCTCCCAATTTTGCCTTGCGTTCTGGTTTTTAATTCATCTTTGCTTCTTGTTATGTGGTATTCTTTTAGGTGAATGAGCAATGGAGACTATGGGTTTGGTAAGGATTGTTCCAGAAACCCAAGGTTGTCTGAGAATATGTGATTTGCCCGACGATTTGCTATTGCAGATCTTAATCCTTGTCCCGGGAAAAGATGCGGTGGCCACTGCGATCTTGTCTAAACGATGGCGTTACATCTGGCAGATGCTGCCTAAACTCGCCTTCAAAGACGACCGATACAGCGAGAGCTTTGGGTGGTTTATTGACAAGTCAATGCAACTCCACAAGGCACCGTTACTAATAAGCCTGGTCGTCGAACTGGGTGAACATTGCCCTGCTGACGTAGATGTAAGAAAGTGGGTTGAGAAGGCAGTTAACCACAGCGTGAGAACGTTAGATTTCGCTCTCCTCTGGACAGGAGAGCCCACAAGCTTCCCTAAGAGCCTTTACACATGCGGCACGCTCGTCTCTTTATCTCTATCCAACCAGATCCTCGTTGATGTTTCTTTCCCCGCTAGCCTGCCATCTCTCTTATATCTGGATCTTCTCAACGTGGTGTACAAAGACGAAGATTCTCTTGCTAGGCTTTTATCAAGTTCCCCTGTTCTCCGTGAACTGGATGTTCAACGACGTGATGAGGGTGACAACTTGAAAAACTTTACCGTGAAAGTGCCTTCATTGGAATTATTAATTTATGTTAGACGGGGCGACCAGCCAGAGCAAGAGGAAGATCAGATTGGGTCGTTGGTGATAGATTGCCCTGCATTAACAGATTTTAGCATATATGACGATTTGGGATACTATTGTAGTTTGACAGAGAATATGCTTTGCCTTGATGAGGTATACATCAGCTATGTTCCTAACCCTGATGGAAAGTTTCTGAGGTGTCTATCTTCTGCCAGATGTATCCGCTTGTATTTATCCGAATCAATGGTAACGGTTACATAATCTCCTTTGTTCCTTGTTCCTCAAAGACCTCAACCAATCTTCTTTGTTTGTTTGTTTTGTTGCAGGTTGCATGTTGTAACGCCATTAATTTCTCTCGGCTCATAGATTTAGTCTTTGTTTCAGAATATCCAGTATATTGGTTGGAACCACTTATTTTTATGCTTCAAAACTCTCCTAAACTGAAAATTCTAACGATCGACACCAAGGTAAGTGCCCTCATCCCTTCAATATGCACATCTAAGTTTGATGAATTTAAAATATTAAATATAACTAATGTAATGGTATCAGGGTTCTCCCACATCTTCGTGGAACCAGCCGAGTACTATTCCCCAATGCTTATCGTCTCATCTAGAGATTGTTAGGTGGAAAAACTATGAAGGAAGACAAGATGAGAAACAACTAATGTCATACATTCTCGCTAACTCAAAGTGTCTAAAGACAGTGAAGATCTTCGGCATTCTTCGAGGGTGCAAAAAGGTGTTAGAATCTATGCCTAGGATTTCAGCATCATCTCGGCTTCTTTATTCTTCTACCGATAAAGCCGATTGGACTTTTTAGCTGGGCTAGATTATTTTGTTTTTTTGGCGAACGAGGCAAAACAGACACATTGGAGGGATGTTTTAAAAATACATATCTAAAATATTTTACTATCTTGATTATGAATTTATGATCTACTTTTGAAAACAAATAACACAACCTTATTGAAATATATATATATATCAAACCGGAACCTCGTAGTCTACGTACATTCAACGATCTCGTCAATGGTTTTGGCAGTGAGATGATTCTTCCAGTCACCAACTTCACCTTTCCTAAAGAATACATTAGCATCGATACCAATTCTCGTTGTACCCTTCTTATTAGTCTCTAAATCTCTCAAATTACGCAAGTACGCAATTCACTCTTCTCTTCTTCCTCGGTAAATGGACAATTCAAGAACTCGGCGACTCTCTTGACTTGAACACGAGGCTCCTCAATTATCTCCTCATACTTCAAAAAGAGAACGTTCTCCTTATCTTCTAAGCTCCCTTTCCAGTAGCTCAACACATGTAACCAATAGGGTCCATTAGTCCATATAAGAGAACTCCTCTACAATATGCATCAAACATGAGCTCAAAAGTGGCTTGATTCAACTTGGTGCGATGCAACATGTTTTTATAATGCCAACCGGAGACAAACGTATCTTTGATACCTCTATACACATACACGACTTTGCGAGGTGAAGAAGAAGACTTTTTGCTGGCTTCACGCAATGTGTGGAAGTGCATGTGTGTTGAATAGAGCATAGGAGAAGGAAACTTTGTGAGATCATGAGGGTTTTGTGAGAGCAAGGATGGTTTTGGGGATTTAAAACAATTATTTGAAGGTGAGGGCAAAATAGTCAGATCACATTAGTTTAATGTTGAGAGGGATATGAAGATTAACAAAGGAGATAGGAGATTTTCTTTTTTCCAAGAGAGAGATTTGTGACTATGTCTCCACTGGATGTCTAATGAAAGACATTATTAAGTATGCAAATGAAAAGGTTGATTAGACTAGGAGTCCAAGGTACCCCTTTACCCCTTATTTTCCAATCTGTTTTGGAGCTTTTTTTTAATCTGGTACTATACTTTAAATTTGATAATGCTTGCTAGGAGTCATATGGGTTTAGCCGTATAGGGTAAATTATAGGAGATTGTTTCTGATGAAAAAGAAGACGAGAGATAAAGAAGCTCTCTACAGACGCACTATCACTTAGAAAAATCAATGTTTCTAGCTTTTGCATTTAGCTATGCTTTTTTTGTTGTGTTGTTTTGTTAAAAACATTATAAACTCGTAATAACATATGACAATGAGGCAAGTTTCTAATATCTTCAATGTTAATTTTTCTTAATATAAATCTATGTGATCTGTTTTGTTCTTTCTCATAAGCCACAATCCTACCGATTGCACACTTTGAAGTTTCTCTACTATTTTTCTTCTTATTCTCTCTCGAACCATGTCCCTAGAACACAATAATTTTAAATTTGATTTCATAAAAATGGTTAAGAGGAGAGTTGCTTTGGAGCAACTCTTTAGGTTACCTTACGTTTACGTTCTTAAAACAAATTTATATGAATCTCTACTTGCTAAAACCCTAGTTACATGGGCTAATGGACTTCTCATAAGACTTTATTTTGGGCTTCTTTTGGATCGTCTCTATATAATTCTATGTGTCTGTTTTGTTCTTTCACATAAGTCATAATAATCAAGAAAGAACACAAAAAAATGATGAGAAGCAATACACACTTTGCTGCTGCTTTGTTTTGCTTCTTCTCATTTTCTCTCGGAGCCATGTCCCAAGCTTCTCAAATACTTATTGATTGCACCCAATTCAACAATGTCACTCGAACTAGCTCTTATCTTTCAAATCGCGATACCGTCCTCTCCACTCTTCGCAACCGTTCCTCCATCGTAAGCTATTCCAACGCCACGGCCGATCTTAGCCCAAACACAATCTATGGCATGTTCCTTTGCAGAGGAGACCTAAACAGAACATCTTATTCAGACTGTGTCAATACCACAACGTTAGAAATCTATAAATCCTGCTTTTATCGTAAAACAGCTTTGGTAATCTCTAACAGTGTATAGTTCGGTACTCGAACTCTTCTTTCTTCACGCTCGTAGAGGATATACCTAATACCGCTAGATTCTCTTCGGACAAATCTTTGGATTCTTCGCAATTTTTCAATCGAACATTTCTTGAAAAACTAGACGAACTTATCCTCAGAGCATCCCTGTCTTCGTCGTTACCAGTTCCATATTTTGTGGAGGACCAAGAACATGTGACTCAATTGGAGGGTTCGTATGATTTAATTTACATGCAATGGTCCAGTGTAGTCCTGATCTTGATCCAAGAAACTGTACCGTCTGCTTGAGACTTGCGGTTCAAAGACTCTCGGAGTATTGCAGCCATGCTCAGTTTGCTCGGATCTTCTTTACTAAATGTCTCATCACGTATGAAATACCCGCTCTGCAACCGAACGTAACGAGTCTTGGTGTTACAAAAGGTGAGTCACAGTATATATTATTTAATTTCCAGTTTATCACCATTGGATTTTGTACTACGATTTGAGATTTTGGGATGGGCTAACCCGGTCAGGTTCGGTTTAAATTCGTTCGTTCGGTTCTATATGGACCGGACCAGAATTGTCCCTTTTTTTCAACTTATGAAAATCGGTATGGTTCATCCTTGACCGAATTAAACCGGGTTGACCTGAATATTTTTGGTCCACCGTAACCACCTATCTGCCTACAATCCAATTATAAAGAATGAACAACTAAAACATGTTTTATCGAAGTCAACAAAATTGCATGATCCACGTCGTTTTCGTGGAACTTGAGGCGATTGAATTGGATTATCCTCATCCAAAAAAGTCATGTTGACTTTATATATTGTTAAAGTTAAAAAAATATAATTTTCTAAATTGTTTTTGAAATTAGGGTTCAGGAGAAAAATCAGTGACTACATGTTCACTTGAATCCTTAATTTCTAAGAGGTTTTAAAATTAAGGTTTAGAGAGTACCCTTTGTTTTGAAAACTATTTACACAAAAAGTCATTGTGTTATAAGTAGATAAACTTATTAAGGTTAGTTTTGGGTTTTGGCAAACTTTATTTTGTGGCGAATCGGATCGGGTCGAATATATTTTTTCTAAACCGCAAATCATAAATTTTGGATCTTCCATTATTTTTGATATTTTGTAGTTATTTGGTAAGATTCTCTACACGAAAATCACAATATTATTGAGTACATTAAAAATTGCATTCTAACAAATAATGATTTAATGCTAGCTTATTGTCACGGGTCTATGTTTATTTTTTAAAATGTATAATATATTGTTATTTTTTTAGAAAAACACAAAATTTAGTTTAAGATTATATAATTGTTTATTTGTTTTATTTAGTATTTAGATTGTATATAGAATCTAACTATGAAGAAAAAAAATAAAATAACACGTAAACGGTAAAATGTAGAGTCAATTAGCTGCATAGCAATTATTTGAGAAATAATTAGGTGTGGCATACACAAATTTTTTTCTTTGCAAAACAAGAGAGAGAAAACTTTGGTTTGGTAAAATTCGGACGAAATTGCCCCTCAAATTAAAAGCGAAATGTCGTGATATCTTGTTTTTTATCGGATTCATGGATATATATCAATATATCGTAATATTCTATTAATATTGTTTACATATGATATATCACTATAGATATATCACTATATATCTTGATATATCACTATATATCATGATATGATATGATGTTCACTATATATTATGATATAGCAATATCTGTCATGATATATCAATATATGTCATGATATATCAATATATATCATGACATATATCATAATATCTTAATATATAATATGATATATGTTAAAATATCGTGATATATAAATATATATCAAGGTTTATAAATATATCTCATGGAAATTATACATCGTAATATTCTATTAATATTGTTTACATATGATATATCACTATAAATATATCACTATATATCCTGATATATCACTATATATCATGATATGATATGATATTCACTATATATCATGATATAGCAATATATTTCATGATATATCATGATATAGCAATATATTTCATGATATATCAATATATACCATAACATATATCATGATATCTTAATATATAACATGATATATGTTAAAATATAGTGATATATAAATATATATCAAGGTTTATAAATATATCTCATGATATATCGATATCTGATATAGTGGTGGTGATGGAGAGGGAGAGTCTGTTGGCGGACGGGGAAGTGAGAGACTGTTGTGGATGTGATAGGTGAGTGAAGTAAATTTAACATTGTAGTGGTTGTGTTGAATTGTATGTTAGTGGCGGAGGAGGTGATGGTGATGTGAATGAAGAATATATTGCGGTTGAAGAGAAGGTGGTGATAGTGAACGGGATAGAAATTATATTGGCGATGACATATGTGAGACTATGACGATAAATGAATTGAGAGACAAAGATGCTTAACCATCACTAGATTTGTTCTTAGCGTCGTCGGTTGACGGTGTCTCAAATCATCTCTAACAGAAGCTCAATAATAACGAACGACACCCAAACATACGACGTCTCTATACCGAATTTTTTTTTAAGGTTTATGGAGTACATTTTAATCAGAAAAATGCGATGAGTTTAATGAATTCAAAATATCATAATTTTAGATGCAATCAGTTTCACAATTAAGAAGAATCATTTGTTTGGGGTTTTCATAAAGTAAAGAAAAAAGAAAAAGAAAAAAATAAATAATAAAAGGAAAGAGAAACAAAGAAGGAAGGGAGAAAGAATGAAGTGTTTGATTTTAAGGGTATTTTAGTCTTTTTGTCATGTTTTCAAATGATCATTTATTTACAGGTTTGTCACTTCTCCTTTGACTTAAATACTTCTCAGTCTTAGGGTATGTAGTGTAATTACTCTAAAATGTATCTGTACGTTGACCGCTTCAGCTGTTTGAAAGTTTCGTTTTGACTTTTTGCTACCGTATATTAATATTTGATGTGTCAAAATAATTTGGTCCAACATGTACATGTTCAGATTTCTATAATATGTTTAATATGTTGCTCTCTTTTTATTTTATTTTATTTTATAGGGAAAAAAATATTTGAGAGGATTTTTATTGCAGCTTCTATGGTAGCACTTCTAGGACTATGATCAAATCTAATGAATTAAGGATCGGTATATGCTGCTTCATATTTTTGTTCCTATGATATGTGTTACGTGTGGTTTGTTGTGTTCTTGTCTACCATTGGAAGAAAAATTAACATTGGAAGATATTTACATCGATTCCTCCCAAATTAATTTTCTACTTAATTGCATAATTTGAAAAACACAATAATTAAAATGATATGTATCTCGTTATAACAAACACAAAATCTTATATAATAAAGTAAGGTTCCACCTCTAAGAGCAAGCCCAATGGGCAGTTCTTAAGAGATTTTAGGACTAAGTCCTTATGAAAATGGGCCAAAAATAAATAAAAAATGTGAGAACAGTTAAGGTTCGTTCCTTAGTTTAGGTTTTTTTCTGATTGTAAGAAACGCATACGTGGCACGATTTAATTGGTTGGTAAACAGAGAAAACAAAAAAAAAAATTTCTTCCTCGATTTCATTTCTCTCTCTCTCCTTTCTTGTAAACTCCGACGGCGAAAGACGATGCAAACTTCTCGATCTTCATCGTCCGGCGTCATGACCATCAAATCGGAGCAGAAAAGCCGAAGAGTTTTGTGTGGATCCGTCGTCGTCCCCCTCGAGCCATCGAATCCGGTTCGCTTGACTCATCATAGCCAGAATTCGATTCGCAGGTCGACAATAAACTGGCTTGTTTGTATTTATGGGTCTTTAGAGATTCTCAAATATCAAGCTTCTTCAAAATTGGCTTTAGATCTAGGAACTGCTAATACAATTGCTTAACATCTTTCGTCTATGCATTGTATCTCCGTAAATGGGTATATTAGGTTTTGATTCTCAGTGGCCTATATGTTAGGCTATGCTAGTTTAGTTCAATATCACCACTTACTCTCTGTGTTGTGCCTAACTACTAAGGGAAATATGATTTCTGATTTTGTTTGCTTTAATGTTTTGCTTTAGTGATTTGCTTTAGTATCATCACAGTTTGTATCATCACATATCATCACTGTTGTGTCGCTTGTGATTCTTGTTCTTTCTGCACTTTGTATCTATGTTTCTCGTATGCTATATGCTTTTACTCGTTAAAGACATGGTTTGTGATTAAGATCTCTGGTCAGTTCTTAAATGGTTGTATGTTTGTGTTATTTCAGATGGATAAAGATAAAAGGAATAATGAAACGAGAATGGTGTGGCTAGTGGTGGTGATGGAGAACCTTTTCTTGTTACAAGAAACGGTGAACTTCCTCCTAGATGGGGTGGTCCTAACGGTACAATGCTTTTGGTGTGGTGAGAAGCAATTCGTCTCCCATGGCTCCAATAACTTTGTAATTTCTTGCAGAACAGATGGAAAACGTTGGTTCACACATCAAGCACATCACCACAACAACGAAGAGGAAGACCAGTGCCTCAAGAACTGCAAGACAGAGTCCTAGCCATGTTCGTGTGTCTAAGTGTAGGCTGAGTATCTTCAAGAAGAAGATGATGTTCTTTCTTGTATAGTTTTTTTTTTTTTTGATGTGTTTTCAAATGAATCTTGTATACTTTGTCATATTATTGTCATGAATCTTTGTTATCCAAAATGTGTTTATCAAGAATGTATCAAAAACTTGTATACTTTATCTTCTATTTCTTTCTTTTCAAGCAATCAAAACTCAAATACCATACACCAAATTTGTGTTTTTCTTAAGGTCCTTACCATTGGACATAAATATTTTTAAGAGTCCCTACGAAAATCCTTAACTTTATATTTGTCAAAATTTACAATTAAAAAATTCTTAAGGATGTTTTAAGGATCCCTACCATTGGGGATGCTCTAAGCAACTCACAATAGAGTGACATGTGACACTTTCTATTATTTTAATATTTTTAACAATTCATTAAATAGAATAAACTTAATTAAAAGCTCATAAAAGCCCATTATTTGTTTTATACCAATAAAACACAAATAACATTTTAAATTGTTTTTTTGGAATTAAAGATTCATTTTTTATTTATTGGCCACTTGAAATTTTATTTTTAATATATAATATTTGTGAAGAATTAAATTTATTTATAACTTTTGGGTCAAACCTCAAATGAATACATATAAATGGGGTTTAATGAGTCCAACAGTTACAATATTAATTACTCAACCATTAAATACCATTTCAGATTTTAATATTATTTTGTAACATACAAAACACATAATTTCCTATAAGATATCGAATATTACAGATTAACATATATGATTTAAATCAAACACAGTATACTAACAATTGATTCATATACGCTAATAAATAGTACTAGATTGATAACCCATGCTGCGCCCGGGTGCTATACTTTTAAAAATGTAATTTATAGTGTGGTGGTAGAGTATAATTATTAATACACCTGGGTGCAATATTTTAAATGTGTAATTTGTAATTGTATATATTAATATAATTTTAATTATTGTGTGGTGGTGTATTATAGTGCGCAAAGTGTCAAACGGACCGGTCCGCATCCATACGGACATGCCCGCATTGGCCCGTTTTTATTTTCTACCTACAGCGGGCCGGTCCGCTAGATCCGCGGGCAAAAAAGTAATGTCCATGCCCGACCCGCTATACCCAATAGATTAGTGGACCGGCCCGCACACTTATTTTTTATATTTTAAAAATAATAAAAAATAAATTTATCCATAAAAATTTATATAACAATTATTTTAATTCAAACAAACTTTTAGTATTACATTTTTTATATATAATAATTTTTTATATTTTAAATTACTTTATATTATTATATAATTTACATATTTCATTTTAAAAACTAATGATATATTTATTTTTATTAAATATAATTAGTCCGCATGCAAGTCCATCAATTCGCAAACAAAATCCGCGAAACCTGTAATCCGCATGGGCCAAGCTCGCGAGATTAAAAACTATTCCATATTCCGATTTGCATTCATATGTTAGGGTTAGTTATTATAATCTTCATTAATTTATTTACAAATGTATTATTTGATGTAACCTAATTGGTTGAATTAATTAGGTAAGTATTAATTAAAATAGAATATGCAAAATTCGCGGTGTAAGTGCAAACGATATGTATAGATAACATATTATTAGGAAATATAGTGAAATCTTGTTATTTCCAAACCAACAATATAATATTTATTAACGTGATAAACACAATTAAAGTAAAGAAAATATTCTAGTTCTCCACAAATAATATTATTGCTATTTGAACTGTTTTCCGATTTAAATGTTGTATAAATGTTGTTTCCGGTTTTAATGATGATGTGATTATGTTTCTGTTTCCGGTTTTAATGATGATGCGATTAAATTTCTGTTATATAGTTATTAAGATATAATGTTACAAAAAAGTAAAATTGTTCCTGCAACGTATAATGTTACATAGAACATCAAAATATTCGATTATTCTGAGTGCAGGCAGAAGAATAATCTCATTATAATTAGAACAACAATGACTGGAAACACATGCTTTATACACAATACTCAACAGCAAATAAATAGGGAACAAAGAATTGTGCCAACTGAATCCTACCTCTGGATCATCAAAAGCAGCAAATACAGCATCCAGATTTACATTTTCGTAAACGATAAGTTGTACAGGAGTGTAATCCTTAAGAAACCACTCATCCTTCCTGATTTCTACAATTGTAATTCGCTGCCAGGAAAAAATGAGCAAGGCTACATTTGTCAGAATTTGCAACTTGAGATGAAAAGAGTAATTGTGGACAACTTCACCTGACAACTATGTCATGTAATGCTTTCAATTGGCACATTATCCATATTGTATAGACAACTGGCACTATTCTTTCAAGCTGCTGCTCTTGCACAACATTTATCTTCATCAGATTTTGGTAGCAATGATAATGCGAGACTGGATATGAAAATTTATTAGAAAATCAAATACACAATCCTTTATATATAATTTAGAATATAGGAATAGCTAGAATGAGTTAAGTACCTGAAGCTCTTCCAGTATTATACAATATATTCCAATCTTCCATGTAATCTCACCTGCAAACACACAGACCCACAAGTACACATCATCAAAATAGTCAAAGTTAAAACTCAAGAAAAAAGACAGAGCCGAAGAAAGAAAACATACGGCTGGATGTGTCCACCAATGCCACAATTTTTTATTCATATAACTTTAGAAAATTAGTTTACAGGAATAGCAAGAATGAGTTAAGTACCTGGAGCTCTTCTATAGCAGACTCTGTAATCGGATTTATGCGTCTCACTCACTAACAACCTGTTATATGACACAAAGTTTAGAACATCAAACCATGTATAATAGTTATTGAACAAAAACCATAAACTAACATAAGGAACTCACAAGCTATGCTGAGTTCTGTAGTACTGCGGCAAGCTAAGAATTACTGTTAATAACAACTTTCATTTTCTTGAAGATGCAACAACTTAAATCGGCAATGTAACCCCATTAAGAATTGTACGAACTCGCGAGGATGGATATGATTTTAGCAACAGACATCTTACCATATCCTTCAGGATCCTTTCAAATGAATCTCATCAGATGATCTGTGGTCGCCAAGTTCAAGTCGCTGAAATAATAACAGTGATTTTAAGTAGTTAACAACTTGGAAACCAAAATTGGGATCACAAGTCTTAAAAGAGGATCTCAAGTCTGAATCTAACTAAGAACATTCAAGCTCACCATATTCTGGTAAACCATTTTTCGAAAGGAAGCTCCAGTGTCAATAGCTTGATCGTTCTTAGATTCTCTCTTATGATCTTTTCGATCATTCTTCTTCACAACCAAATCCGGTTCCTACTCACCACCACGCTGCTGATGATCTCGATGAACACTGTGATTCTTCACCGGAACATATTGCTGATTATGATGACGATTGTGATGATGGTGAAAGCGATTAAACAAAATCAATCAAGAAGAGAAGAAGAACAAAAAGAGGCGAGAGTTACAATCGTTTTTTAGGTCATCGTGAAAAGATCCGCTTGTGTCGGATCCATTTTAATTCCTATAGGATCCGCGTGTTTTTAAGATGGGTCAGGTTTTGGGTAGGGTCAATTAGTTGATTTCTACCGATTTTAGCCTCAAAATAACGTTATGTCCAAACGAAATTTGTGGCATTTCTCGTAATTACTCCCTCCGTATTTTATTAATTGTCGTTTTAGAATTTGTATCTTGTGAGATTGGATGTCGTTTTCAAATTTTCTATGCAAAATTTTTTCCTTTTTTAATGTTTTTATCAATATTTGAAAAAGTAAAATTTGAAAAAGTAAAATTTTTAATGTTTTATGATATCATAAAACATTAAAAAGTAAAAAATTTTGCATAGAAATTTGAAAACGACATCCAATTTAAAAAAATAAAAATTCTAAAACGACAATTAATAAAATACGGAGGGAGTATATGATTTTTTTTTAAGGCAGCTTGTAATTTTCTCGAAATCGGCTCAATTGAGCCAATTTTACTCTAATCAGCTCAGATGTCTCCTCAAATAATAGTATAGATAATTTAGAAAATATATCACGCACGGGTTATTAATGTAGTTCTAGAGTATAATAGGATGTTTAATTTGTGGGATCCACTTAAACCTTTTCTTTAGGTTGTTTATTTTGTTGGATGATTTAATGAAATCAATTAGGCGGTTCTTGTTCCTAAACTGAGAGACGAGAAAGAAGAACCAAGAAGAACCAAGAAGAACCAAAATCTTGAAGTTCGTATTCGTAAGTTCTTTCGCTTAATCTTAATCTCTCCTCTTTCCTGCATTTCTCTTTTCGATTTTCTGAGATTCACGCCTTCCTTCTTCTGCCTTTTCTTTGATTTCGTCGCCTCCGCCTTTTGATATTTCTAATGCTTAAATAAGCCCTTCGAATGTATGGAGTTTATAAACTTTTGGTCGTTTTTAGTAGTAGTGATGGTTTCCCTTGAGAATGAAGTGGGTATATATATATATATAGGACGTAAACACTTAGGGCTAGTTGTAATACATTTTCTAAAAAACTTTGTGATCAAGCAAAATATCTTTGTGTTAATTATAATTGGTTATACTTAGAAAATAAAATAAATAAAATATAGGTTGTTATGGAATTAGTTCCAAAAATACTTGAACAAATAATGGATATAAATAAGAATATGCTTATACTCCCTCCGTTTCAAAATATAAGGCGTTTTAGGTAAAAGCACGTCGATTAAGAAGATTTATTTTTAAAAAGTTCAGCCAATCATAAAAGAGACTGCATAATAAAAATAATCATAAAGTATTAAAGTAATATATAATTTGCATAGAAACTTGAAAACGACTTATATTTTGAAACAAAAAAGTTTCTCCAAAACACCTTATATTTTGAAACGGAGGGAGTATATATAAATCTAATATCTTGATAGTTAATATCTCTTAATATTAGTATCCTATACTATTAATTGGGGAGTACACTTTATAAGATACCCTTAACTAACCTTTCCGTTTGTAAAAAATTACTTAAGAATGCCATTACAAAATCTTATTTTAGAACAAATTTCATTCAATTTATTAAGGATAAATAAGTAAAATACTAATTTATGTCATTTAATTAATTTAATTAAATTATAAAACGAAAATCTGTTATTTTTTTTTAAATGACCAATCAAAATGAACATATAAGATTTGATATCTAACTTACCATATTAATTTGTTATTAATCATTAAACTTCACCTCTCATCTTTATATGATTATATTTATATGAAACAAATAAATCATCATATCATCTACATAATAAAAAAAAAAGTAATTTTTTTTCTGCATATGCCAAGATTTGAATTTTTAAAAACGCATATAAATTGTTCAATCTATAAAGGAAACAATTAAACGGGTCAAAAATTCAGACTTGAGTAATATATTTCTTTTAGACAAAAATAAATTCAACAAAAATTCCGACTCAGCAATAGGTCAGAATTTGAATATTTATATTCGATTTCATACATTAATTTTTTTGAAATGTATAATTTTATATACTACAATAAAAAAATTAAATATTTAATTTGCATCATTTAAAATAATTTTTACTTGATATTTTTAGAGAATATCATCAATACATAATAGTTCAAAAAGTTAAAAATTATAAATACTCTAATTTGATTATTTTTAAAAATATTTATAATAGGTAGCAGGTTAAATATAATATATTATATGATGAAATGAGTTTTGATCCTTATAACTATTTGAATAGTTATATTTAATTTCATATAATTTGTTTTTTGAAATTCATAATTTTATAAACTACAAAAAAAATTTAAAGATTTTAATTTGGAATGTTTAAAAATAGTGTAGAACATTTAAATATGGTTTGAGACCTCTAAATATTTGAAAATTTGATTCCGCAAGCAATTTTAGAATTAACGAATAATAGATTGTGCACGCAATATTTTAAAATGAAATATTGAGATTCTAAAATAAAAATATAGACTCCACGCACAGGTTGATTTTGGTATTATTATATACTAAATATATGTTTATAACATATTCGATTATGCGAATAATTGGTAAATTCCGTAGTTATAAATCTCAAACAAATTCTGTAATTAGATTAGCTCAAACAAATCTCAATTTCAACAACCAAAGAATTATAAATTGAAAAGGAATTTTCTCAATTAATTCAAAATAATAGCTAATTTTCTTAATTAGTTCAAAATAATCTATGTTTGATATGCGATTCATTTATGATATTTTTATTTTTGATCTAACTGAAATATATGCAATACTATTTTGTGGTTGTTAACATAAATTAACTCATTGTTCAAAAAATATTTCTTTTTTAAAAAATAAAATTATTTTCCGTTTTCATATCTTAAAAAAACAAATTATCCAACACACCAAAAAAAAAAACAAATTATCCACAATTGAGTATTATAGAAAAAAATCTATATTTATTCTAATTCTAATATTGTATATAGGGACTGACAAAAAAATTAATATTTTTTCACTTACTATTATAATATATTAAAACTTAGTTCTAATATATATATTATATAAATTTTGTAATAAATAAAATTCAACCCGTACTTTAGTACGGGTGATGATCTAGTTTAATTTAGGGAGACTCACAAAAATGCCCCTTTTTTAATACCCCTTTTCAAAAATGCCCCCTTTGGATGTCCATTTTTAAAAATACCCCTTTTATGTACAAAATGACTAAATTACCCTTCTTTTAATAAAAGATATCATAAATATATAAGGAAATATAACAAAATTAGGTCCACAAAATACAAAATATTTTTTGGCGGGAAAAGTGATCCCCAATTTTTCTCGCCATGACACTTGTAAAAATTTG